>NW_022900921.1:2488232-2526633 GCF_012274545.1 Fukomys damarensis | reverse complement strand
GCGCCGGGCGGAGCCGTGGGGAGACAGGCCCTGAGCCCTGGGTCGCGGTCTTTACAACGTACGAGTCAGACTGCCGAATCAGTCGCCGCCCTAGGCACTGGAGCACCCAGCTAGCATCTGCAGTGGGAAAGTGTTTCCTACACCTGTGACTACTTTAGCTGTGTATGTTGTATCTATAGCCTAGAATCGAGAACACCTGAGAGTATATATCGCGACTCTACTCCATCAGAGTGCCCACCAAACCTACCGTGTGGACTAGAGGAAACAACGGAAGAAAAGCCCCAAGTCCCCGGTGACCTGTGCCTTCCCGTCCTTGTGGATGGCGAGTCCAGCAACCTCACAGTCCTCCTCGGCTCCTCCCAGTCTCTCATCTTCATCCCCAATCTGTCAAGAAATCTTGTTAGTTGTACCTTCAAAACAAATTAGAATCAGACTATTCACCTATATTTTCCTTGGGCTCTGACCTTAATTCAGCGACCCACGAAACGGTCTCCCTGCCCATCAGCAACTCAGTTTATTGTCAAGAAAACAGCCACGAGCCTCTCTTCCAGGGAAAGTTCACTCATGTCCCACCTGGTCAAACCTACCAGTGGCTCCCTATGTCATTCATTGTAAACGCTGAGCTCTTTACAGGGCCTACAAAGTCCTTGGATTTGCCCTTTCCTTTAGGAATCGGGGTTCATCTCTTAACTACTCATTGTTGCTTGAATATCCTGATATACTACCGCTTAGGTTCTAGAACACTCTCCTAAATGTTCATCTTCATGTCGTTTAATCTTCTTGCAAACTGCTCCTTAACGCTGATACTTAGTCTAAACAGTTCTACTCCAATTAACATCCTTCCTACCTTGCTCTTGTTCTTTTCTGCACATGACACTTCACTCATTGCAATATGCTCCTCTTGTAGTGTCTGTATTCCCCAGTAGAAGCTGTGATTTTTGTGTGTTCTAGTCAACTGATACACTCCAAGTGCCCAGAAAAAGTGAAAAATGTAAAACTTCCCTGAGATGATAAAAAGTGCAAAGCAACAAAAAATGGCCATTTACTTATTTTACATTTTCTCTTGTTTCCAATATCTACTAGCTAATCACAAGGATCTAACCTACATCATATAAACATTTTGATTTTCCAGTTCCTTTAAATTCAGCGATAACCATTTACATGAACTTTTATGAAGTTTTTGATCAGTGATGTCTTGATATCTTATTTCACTGAATAGGAGTAATGTGATAGGGTAGAAATTTATTGATTTGATATTCAAAGGCATATTGTTCCTACAAATTTCCTGTGGCCAAAAGAAAGAAAACTGCTGAACTCGATGTATGGGCTCGTATTCCTCTCTTTGAATTATAAATGTTCAAATGTCTTAGTTACTAATATTACCTACCATTTATTCATAAATGGTAAAATTCATTATATGAACAAACTTTTAGGGGTGTTTTTTGTGTATTTTCTTTTAAAAACCCATAATAGAGCCGGGGACGTAGCTCAGTGGTGCCGTGCCTGCCTGGCAAGTGCAAGGGCCCAAGTTTGATCCCCCATATCAGAAAACAAAAACAAAAACACAACATATTTGTATATAAATGTACATAATTATTTGCTCAGTGTTAGATGCATGATATAGTCTCCTTATATATTTAATTTATCCTCAATGATTTAAAACAATTTAAAGCTACAGATTTTGCCTTACAGTTGAGTTTTGAAAGAAAACTATATTGTTTTGTTTACATAGTTGCAGATAATAGATTTCATCAATGTCAAAATATAGTTTCTAACTACAATTCCAAATAAAAATGTTTCTAGAGTCAATAACATGAGGTCTGCACTATCCTAAAGTTGTTACTATGTAAAATCTTATTCCACAAGGACAAGGATAGAAAATAGACACTGTTCACAATTTATACACAGAGTGTACACTGAAAATGCTGATAAGTAAAACCGGCTATCGCAGTACAAAAGAAGCTGTTTTGTACACTAACCCTTAACAAGTGAAAGCTTCAACACCAAGGACAATAGAAAGCAACGCGTTGTTCTAACAACTGCCAATCATTACTTAAGAGCTCATGGAAAAAAAGAAAAAAAGCTTCATGCAGCTGCCACACTGTTATGATTCTGCATTTTTTTACTTATTTAAATAAATTACCCTTTAACAATCTCAAATGGGCTTTTCTAAAAGAATGTTTATATATATAAATATATATATAAACATTATTTTATCTATTTATCTATATTATACATATAGATATCTATATCTATCTAGATCTTATTTATCTTATCTATATGTATACATATAGATATATATATATATATTTAACTCCTTTCCAAAACTCGTTATCAGCCACCTTCCCACATTTAGAGATGGTCTATGGAATCAATCCAGAATTCACATCCAAACTCTGCTGCATAATGAGTTAGATGACTTGAGCAAAGTTCTTTTTAACCTTCCTTTCCCTTAATTTAATAGGATTAACAGTGTTACCTATCTCCAGGGCTGCTGTGAGAAATCAGGAGGAAGACTCAAAAGTTCTCAGCCCTGGGCCGGGCACAGGCTAAATACTGGTAAGTAAATGCTAACTGTTACTTTTACATAGCATATAATTAAGCTCATTGCCTAACATTTATAGTAATACTGAGAAAATAGCTCATAGGGGGCCCCAAATGGTACCGTAGTACCGTAGAAGTATGATGTTCAATTAAATGAACATTTTTAATGGAGCACTAACATCTTTTTCTGTCATCACAATGTGTCAGGTACAGTTCTAGACAACAAAGGAAGTAAAGAAAAATAAGGCCCATACCTAAAACAGCCTTACAATTGAGCAACAACTGGCAAACATTTAATACATAACTACTTTTAAAAGCACGTGACCATACTTCCTGGTTTGTCAAAGGTATCTCTAGTCCTGGCTTCATAGTTATTTGTGCCCCCTTTTATACTGAATTTTGTTCCGATTTCAATGATAAGTTATAGGGTCACTCCTAACTTTGCGAACTGCATGACACACAGAGAGGAAACCATAAATTCTGTGTAAAGCTATGGAGACAACACAGTCTGCCTCTGGTGCTTTTGAAAATAGAAAAAAATATAAGACAGAATAAAACCTAGTGGCAAACATCAAACATCTTAGCTAATTAGTCAACATGATAATGAGAAACACAGCACATGAAGTGTGACTGCAGGTGAGGGAGAAAAATCAGGAAGCACAAGGAAGCTACAGAAAAAGCCCTTTCTGGGACCGAGGCAGCCAAAAAAGTAGATGGGAACGCAAGGCAAACAGTGCCTCATGCTTTTACCTGGAGCTGACCCTTGCTGCTCATCAAACCACAAATATTCACTGAATGTCCACCTTCTGCCAGGTAGCAAACCAAGTGCTGTGGGAAAGCTCCATATAAAGCAAGGCCTTTGTCCTCAATGAGATGTCACCAGCAGGATCTGACCAACAAGACACACAGCAGCCTTGTGAATGTGATCAAGAGATCTCTGGGGTCTCTGTGGGGGAGGAATCTCGGGGTCTCTGGGAGAAGGGGGTCGCTGTTTAGCTGGGAGAGTCACCCTCTAGACTAGGGACAGCACGTCTCTGGTGGCATGGGAGGTGACGATCTCACTGCACAGGGGGATGACACAGAGAGGGCAGGTTCGGGTACACACAGCTTCAACACAGGACCCAAAATCTAACTGCACAGCTGTCCTTCGGCTCAAAAAAGAAAGAAAAAAAAAACCATAAGAAATACACCAAATTTTGCCTCTAGAGACAGACAATCAAAGCAGGAGTCTTGCGAGAATCTGCTGTCAGGCTAGAGGCCACCGGAGACCACAGATTTCTCTTCCCTCTTCTTTCTTTCCTTCTTCCTTTCTCTGGCAAGTAATACAGATTTTCCTTCTATGATAGTAAAAGTGTTGCTCTTAGATATCTGTTCAAGTTGAAAATATGAGTCAGCTAAAAGAACCCTAACAAGTAGGCAATTATGGCCGTAAAGATGACGTGGCTCCTCAAAAGAAAACACAAAGCTCAGGGAGCAAAGGTTCAGACACCGGCGCCTTAAAGGTGCTTTCCCAGGAAGAGCGAGAACCACAACGGACTTGGAGCTGAGCACTGCAGAGTGGGAAAGGCAAGCCCAAAAGGCAGGAAGCCCACAGAGAATTCTGCACCCACCGGCCTCCACGGCACCAGGCAGCAGTCCCCAGAGAGAATGCTCCAGCCGGCTCCCCGCCCCGCAGGGCCAGCAGAACCAGCTCAGGGCTGGTCAGGAAGCCATGCACAGGCACCAGCAGGACTCCAGCCACAGAGCATCCAGAGGCCCACAGCACCTAGAGGCTGGTACCCTTGTAACAGGAAGGGCAGAAATGTTTCCACTTCCTCTGAGCACAGGTTTACATGTTGCTCCCCAAGCTGACTAAAAATTAGGGGTAAAGTTGAAAGGAAGGGATGACAGCAAAGCGGGATATTTTACATTCCACCAGCAAGGGTTAAGTATGTCTGAGTGACTCAGCTAGTGCTTTTGTCCCTACTGATAGCCGAGTAGCTGGAACCAGGCATGGTGACACATGCCTGAAATTCTACACTCTGGAGGCTGAGGCAGGAGGGTCATAAACTTAAGCCCAGCCTGGGCAACTTACTGACTCAGCAAGTCCCCATCTCAAAAAGGTCCAGAGGCCATGGGTTCAATCCACAGCGGGCAAAAATAATAGTAATAACTTAAGCAGCTGAGAGGGTTCTGGCAACTCTATCCCTATCACTGCTACTGAGTAAATCAGGCTCTTCCCTCAGCATTCCATGCTGCAGTCTCCAGATACAGTAAGATTATCTGGGTGGGCCTGCTCTCACAACATGAGCCCTTCAAAGTGGAGAGCTTTCTTCTGCTACAGGTGCAGAGAGAAGTCAGATTCAAAACTTGAAAGGATTTGCACACTTGCTGGCTTGGAGATGGGGGTGGGGCACACAGCAAGGAATGCAGACAGCCTGTAGGAGCAGCGAGGGCCCTTGGCGGACAGCCCAAAAAGAAACAGGGATCTAAGTCCTAAAGCCACAAGGTACTGAGTCCTGCCAAGATGGCTACTTGGATGTGCAAACATCTTGCATTTAGCCCATGATACTGTGGGCTACAATGACCTACAGAGAATGTAACTCATAGATATGTACCACTTCAGACCCCTGAATCTCTATTCATTTGTTACACATTGGTCCAATACAGAGGCAGATGCATTGTAAGTTGGAGCTCAAACCTGGGCAACTTACTGACATAGCAAGACGCTGTCTTAAAACAGAAAAGGGCTGGGGATGTACCTTAGTGCAAAGGCCCTGGGTTCAAGCCCCAGCACTGGAAAAGAAAAGAAAGCAAAGGAGGGAGGGAAGGAGGGGACAGAGGGAGGAGAAAGAAGGAAACACAGCCACTGTCTTCTCTAGACTAGCTGTGAGGTGGGCACCACCCTTGGAAGTCTATTTGAGTTTGAATCAACTCTCAGGCATTAATAAACAATCCTGGTTGTCTACTTATGATTACATGAGGAGGGGAATTTTTTTCCTGGTAATTATTTTCATTCAAGTAAAAAATCACGAGCAATTTTATTTTGAAGTAAGAGTCTACTGAGTCCTCACAATCATGAGTGGTGTCAAGGGTCTTGTGTAGCACGCAACGCCAGTCTCTGAGAAGGAAAAAGAGTGAAAAGGCACCGTTCCCTAGAGAAAAGGGATGGCCTTTGGGGTCAGGCAGATGCAGCTTTGTCTCACACCTTGGCTGATCTTGGAATGGTGTGCAATTTTCTTTCACCTCTTAGAATTCCAGCCTACTTGTCTTAAAATAAGAATGATAGCTATCTAGGGCCGAGGATTTAGCTCAGTGATTTCATTGCCTACCTCAAAAGCACAAGGATCCGAGTTTGATCCCTGGTACCAAAAAAAAAAAAAAAAAAAAAAAAAAAACGATACCTATCTAATAACACTTAGGAAAAAGAAAATCAGTCATGTAAACTCTTAATACCTATAGCACACTGGACCATGAATAAAATGTCTCTATTATTATAGATTTTTCCCACAACCTCCTGGCAATGTTTTTATACTAAAAGTAACTAAAGCATAGCATATAATAAATCCAGTGCTATCCTACAGAACTATAATGCAAATCACAAAATTACTTTAAATTTTGTAAAGAGAAGCCCATAAAGTCAGTTTTTAATAACAAATTTTCTAACCCATTACATTAAAAATATTATCATTTCAACATCCAGTCAACATAAAGATACATTAATATATAGTCTACATTTCTTTTTCTTTTTTTTTCAGGTATGGGGGATCAAACTAAGGACCTTATGCTTCTGAGGCAAGCATGGCACTACTGAGCTAAATCCCCAGGCCCTATCATCTATATTTTTAAACTAAGACTTCAAAATTCAGAATAGCTACACTTCAAGTATTCAGTGGCATTATGTACCTAGTGACTATGGCATTGGACAATTCAGTACTAGACCTTTAAATCGATATATCGATAAATTCTCTTTTACTTTTTGTTAATCCTAAAATAAATATAAACAGATAATTATAGATCTATGGGAATGCTCACTCTGGCACATTCCAAACTTAAGATGATTTCGTTGAAAGAAACCATCACTTTTTAGTGACGAGTCACAGTTCAATCAGAGGATTGGGGTAGAAGTGCTACACTGAATTCTAATGTCAAATTCCAAAACATACGACAAACCAAAGCAAAAAGCGCTCTTGCATAGGAGAATATGCGCTCCTTTTTAGGCTGACTTTAATGGACTATTATATATTTATTTCCTTGGATTTCTTTTCTTTCAAAAACACTGGATCAGACTTTTGGATTCCACATAAGCTTGGGCTTTTTTCTAAACCAATATCCCCATGAGCAAAGACAAAGCCTAAAGCCAATCAGAAATGAGAGGAATAGGAGCAGCGCACAGCAGCCCCGCAGACTGCTTGTCCACACGTGCGTGCACGCACACGCACACGCACACGCGTCCCCATCTGCGCTGCTTTCACGGGGCATGAAGTCGGGTATTTCCAGCATGATTCACAGTGATCTTCCTCCTCCAGCAGACTCACAGAGGAAAAAATAGGCCACACCCAAGCGTGTGGAGTACAAGGTAGGACGCCAAGACAGACTGCGAGTTGGCGAGGAGAATCCTCTTGAGTGGGGATGAAGGAAGGTTCCCTGCACGAGCACCCTTGGGAGAGGTTTTGGGGAGCGGCCTTTAACAGGGTGGCAGGGCTCGATTCGGCGGGGCGCCTCTGCCGCCCACCTGTCGGGCAGGGGTTTAGGGCAGGAAACCTCGGTCCTAGGGCGTGGGGATGCGGACCTGAGAGGTAAGGAAAGCCACGACACGGCACTGCTGGGCCCGACCTCACCTCCTCCTCCCCGGGCGGTCTTCCCAGCTCTCCTCCTGCCCAAGCGCCTCCTCGCTCCCCGGCCTCTCTACTGAGGGCACACGCTCGGTCTTGCCCTCGTCCTGAGGCAGCCTTACCGTGGGGCGGCAGTTCGCCCTCAGCCTCCTGTCCCGCAGCAACACCAGGCGCTGCTTCCTCCTGCTCTGCTCTCAGCGCAGTCCGGAAGCAGCTGAATCAAGAGGCTGCCACCACAGCTTCCGGCTCCAGCATCACTCTGTGAAGAGGAAGTTGGGCGCTAAAGTATTAGCACAAAGAAAGCTGCAGTGCAGGACAAAGACGAAGCCGGGTGGGCAGGGGTGGTGTGTCTCGGAAAGGATTCCCGAAAGAGCTGATGCTTCTGAGAAATCACCCATGATGAAAGCAAGGACTGAATTTTCTAAGCATGAAGGAACATGTTTAACTGTCAAAGAGATATGAGAGCCGGGTGTGGTGGCGCACGCCTGTAATCCCAGCACTCGGGAGGCTGAGGCAGGAGGATCGCTGCGAGTTTGAAGCCAGCCGGGTCTACACAGTTAGTCCAAGGCCAGTATGAACTACAGAGGGAGACCCTGTCTCAAAAAGACAAAAAAAGGAGAGATGATAGTATAGAGTGAGTACAGGGGGAGAAGGGTGCAGGTGAGCACACGGAGGAAATGCTGCTCCTGCCAGAGCAGAGACCACACCGTGCTAAGGACTTTGATTTCTTTTTCATTTTTTGTTTGTTTGTTCTGGTGCTAGAAATTTAACCCAATGTCTCACACATGCTACGCAAAGTTTGACTCTATTTGGAAGATGATAACAAGCTAGGCAGAAAGACAAAATGCACTAATGATGGTATTTAAGACTAATGGTTTGGGGCTGGGGACATAGCTCGATGCTACCCAGCCTGCCTTGCAAGCCCAAGGTCCTGAGTTCAATCCCAGGTACCAGGAAAAAAAAAAGTAAAGGTCACATAGATGGAGATATGACTAATGCAGCAGCATACATGACCTCTGAACAACAAAACATCCCTGCCTCACTTCCTTGTTACACTCCAGCAGAATTCACCCCCCACCCCGGTACTGAATATCGAACTCAGGACCTTGTGCCTACCAGGCAGGCGTGGCGACACTGAGCTAAATCCTCGGCCCTTCGAATTCATTTTTGAAGGGCAGAATGTGAAACTTTAAACAGAAAATTAATATCTATATGATCATTTCATACTGTTTTTAATTTTTCTGTACCTCAGACTGAATTCAAGGTCATCCCACTGAGCTATATTCCCAGCCCTTTTCTCTTTGAAACAGTGCGTCACTAAGTTGCCCAAGCTGGGCTCAAACTTGCAATTCTCCTGCCTCAGCCTCCTAGAGTACTGACTACAGGTGTGCAGCACCACACATGATTCATTTGTCTGTTTTTTAATCAATACCCTGAAGGCAGATTTTTTTTTTGTTTATTTTGTTGGTTTATTTGTTTTTGTGGTGCTGAGGATCAAAACCAGGGCCTCAAACACACTAGGCACACATTCTACCACTGAATTACACCCCTGGTTCTCTGGATTTTTTTTTCCACATTATTTGTTTATTTTGCTGTCCTGGAGATTGAAACTGGAACTTTACATGTGCTATTCAAGCACTTTACCACTGAGCTACCTCCTCAGCCCTTTTTATTTTTTAATTGTGAGACAAGGTCTCTTTTACTTGCCCAGGCTGGCCTGAAACTTGCTGTCTTGTTTCACCCTCCTGAGTAGCTGGGTTTATAAGCAATCACCATCATTCCTGGCCCTCAGGTTTACTTATATTAATCCAGTTTTCCACTAGTGAATGAGTAGAATTGCACACACAAAATATTCAGTCTCGGTAATGACAATTCTTTTTTTCTCTTTAATGCTACAGCCAGGTTTTATTTCAATTTTAAATAAATTTTACTTTATCTTATTCCCCTCTCAAGCTCCCTCCCCTCCCTATTACAAAAGCTTTGTTTCCATTTTTTCATCTATTTTCAGTTTTTTTCTCGTCCTTTCCTTTCTCCTTTGCTCCTCCTGCTTTCCCCTTCCCATTTCCCAGCACCCATTATACATTTCGGTCTTTGTTTCCCTTCAGTTTCTCATACCAGAGAAACAATGCGGTTTTTAAAAATGTGTCCGATCAATTTCACTTAAGAGTATGGTCTTGGGCCAGGGATTTAGCTCAGCGGCACTGTGCCAAGGTCCTGAGTTCAATCCCCAAAGAGTATGGTCGCAAGGACCATCCATGTAGCTGTAAACGTCTCAAGCTCTTCCTTCTCTATGGCAGCGTAGTGCTCCATTGTATAAAAAGCACATCTTCGTTATCCATTGGTCAGTTGATGGGCATTGGGGCTGTTTCCAAGATTTAGCTATTACAAAATATGTCGCTATAAATAGGTGTGCTTCTATTGCTGTGGTGTGATGCTTTTTATTCATATTGAGATAAAAACCATCTATAGCAATTTTCTATCGGGTTTTTATCATGAATAGGTGTTGGACCTTGTCAAATGCTTTTTCTGCATCTACTGAGAGGATCATATAGTTTTTCTCTTTGGCTCTATTAATATATTACATTTATTGATTTGTGTACGTTGAACCATCCCTGCATCCCTGGGATGAATCCAACTTGGTCATGGTGTATAACCTTCTTGATGATTTGCTGCATTCCATTTGCCAGTATCTTACTGGGGATTTTTACATATATGTTCATTACAGATTGGCCTATAATTCTCTTTTTTTGGTTGGATCTGTCTCTGGTTTTGGAATCAGGGTAATGCTTGCTTCCAGGAGTGAATTTGGGAGAATTGTTTCCCTTTCAATTTCATTAAAGGGTTTAAGGAGTAGCGACATCGGGTCTTCTCTAAATATCTTGTAGAATTTAGCAGTGAATCCATCAGGGCCAGGACTGTTCTTTGTTGGTAGTCTTTTAAATTACATATTCAATTTCATTGGCTGATATTGATTTATTTAGAATTTCTATGTCTTCTCAATTCAGTTTTGGTAATTCATACGTATCCAGGAATCTGTCCTTTTCTTCTTCTGTATTTTCCATCTCATTAGAATAAAGATTCTTGAAGTAGGTATTGATGATCTTCTGGATCTCTGCAGGATCTGTTGTGATTTCACCCTTTTCATTCCTAATTACATGGATCTGAGTCTTTTCTTTTTTTGATAAAGCTGGCTAAGGGTTTGACAATTCTATTTAATCTTTCAAAGAAACAACTCTTCGATTCATTGATTCTTTGTATTGTTTTCTTAGTCTCTATTGCATTAATTTCTACTCTAAATTTTATAATCCCCCCCCCATCTGAGCTTTGGACTTGACTTGCTCTTGTTTTTCTAGAAACTTGAGGTTCAATCTTAGGATATTTATGTGATGGGCAAGGACATTTCTCTGTGGCATTCAGCTATTCGTGCTTTGTCTCCAAGATAATTTTTTTTCATTTTTACTTGCCCTTACGGTATAGAATTGCAGATTCCACTCTATTAAAAAGTAGGTTGAGCAGGTATAGTGAAACACACTGAGAATCCCAGCCCAGCACTTGGGCTGAAGCAGAACAATCATGAATTTGAAGCCAGCCTGGATTACACAGAGAGAGACCCTGTCTCAAAAAAACAGAAAATGGCAACCCCACTTGGAACTAGCTTGTGCTAGAGCACTTGCCTAGCATGTACAGAGACCTGGGTTTGATCCTCGGCACGGGGATAGGGTGAAGGGCGACCATTTCTTAGAAGGGGCTAATGGGATCGTAGGAACCCTGTAACGAGTGTGTTGTTAGGAGGCGGAGCCTGGGTGTGACCTGGGAGTGTATTGCCCTTCTCAGCTCTCTTTTTGATATAGGAAAATAGGTATAACTCCCAAACCTGCTAGGTATCTAAAACTTGAGTTCATGTTCTCTAAAATTGAAGAATGAATTCTAGGATCAATGGAGATTAAAAGTAGGAAAATGTACGGAGAGAAAGACAGCTTCTGTCTAAGAGAGACAGAAAGTGGGGCTAGAAAGTGGGTTGCCTGGGACCCTATTTTCCAGGGAGGTTTCATGGAGCAAAGCCACAAGGTGAGGCAGGCTCAAGACAAGACAAAACTGTAAGACCCAATGGAAGATCACAAGATAGTGATGAGGTGGGGCAAAACCAATAAGATCACAAGTACAGTCACTGAGGCAATATTGATTAAATGAGGATCAAATGGGAAAACAAATGAAGTACAAAGAACTTTTCCATTTAGAACATCAATCACTGCTATTCCTCTCTAGGGGAAGGACTACCTCTTTCCTTTTCATAATGCTAGCCATGGAATGTGCCTCAATTGTTCTCCATGTTGGCTCCTTGAGGCCCCGCCCTGTCTAACTGCCTACAAGATATCTAATTAACTTACTTATCTACAATATGCCCCCCTCTGAAGAAGTACCTCTAACTGCCATGCGGTGGGCAAGGGATGAAGACTGTTCTGGCTGTTTCCAGCTGAAGAGGATCATAGTTGTGATTGGCAGACAGAGATACTCCACAGAGGGTCTATCTAAAGGCCCTCAGTAGTCACCAGGCATTGTCATCTCGGGTAGATGTATAGCTTTAAGTCTGGGGAAGGCAAGGCCAAGAAACAGTTAAGAATACATGGGCCAAATAGTAAGATCAGCAGGATTCTTATGAATATGGCCAACAGGCATTTCCACCAGGAGGAACCTACGTAAGAGCCTCCCACACAGAAGATGAGGAGAAGGTCCTGGGGCCTTCAGAATCTGACACGGTATTAATCTGCTGTCTAATACCTTGAACACCTGTGGAGATATTAGCAGATGGATCAGCAATGTACATACAACATTCAATTCTGATAATTGCACGAGTACCCCCTTGTGCTGCACTTAGAACGTCTCATGCCGTCTGACTCTGGAGGATGGCTTGCCTCATTAATTTTATTTCTTCATTCAAGGCAGAGAGATCAATTACAGTGTCATTGAAGGGCTGCTGATTACAATTCCTTAAGACCTCAATATGCTGCATGACATCTTCTAACACTAGGGAGGGGATGAAGACAGAAGCCAAGTGATCACACCAGTGAAACACACTCCTAGGCCAGTGATGTCGTAGGCGGGATAAGTTTGCAGGCTTTTCAAGGTTTCTGACACTCCTGCCTTATAACCACACAAATCCCAGCATGTGTCTCCCTATCCATGCAGGAGGTAGCCAGAGCTACAGATCAATTCCACAGGACTTGCTATCTATAGTTTTTGTCCCTCCTGATTGGACCCTTACTTCTACTTAATAGAGGTTTTACTAGAGCCTGTGGAGAGGCTTCAGTGGCCATTTTAGAAAAAATCTGATCACATCCAGGGTTATCAAGAGTGTACTTCATAAGTCACTCAGTTACCTTGAGATGGTGGGCTGAATTATGAGCTATTTTACTCTTTAGTGTCTCGTCAATAGAGTCTTGTAGCTAACTGCAATCATCTGCCTGACATGCGGATACCCACAAGGAAGTCCTGACGCACTTGACAAGGGCTGCAGACCACATACCCAGCAGTACATTTACAGAAATGACTCTCATATTTCTGTGCCCACCTTAGAAAGGAACTGCACTCTCCTTTAAGTGATGAGGTCATTAGTAAGAGAGCTAAGAATAACCCCTTGGATTACTTATCTGAGGACTTTTTGAAAAAACAAAACAAGAATTTTAAGCCTTCTGTGGGCTCACAGAAATATCTAGTTGTTGGCTCACACTCAGCAACAGTCTCTGCTTCCCAGGGCTTGAGTCCGGTGTAGTGTATCCAGGACTCTAAGCCTACTACCTCGACAGCTGATGGAGTCGACAGGATCACAGTGTATGGTCTTTCCCAGCTTGGTCCTAGGGAAGAGAGGATGAGGGAAGAGACTTTACCAGTAATAAATCTCTGGGCTGGAACATGGATTTCCTTTTTCTCTAGGTTGAGCTTCTCTAAGCTGTTGAGGAATCTGTTGGAATTTAGCCAGTGAAGTGACATCTTTTAGTAAGGCATCTATTTCTCTATCAAAGGAAAATCATTAGTGAGAAAGGGGCATCCATAAAGCGTTTCAAATAAACTAAAGCATAAAAGTCGGGCCCTTGTGCTTGCAAGGCAGACTGCAGAACCACTGAGCCAAATTCCCAGCCCCGTATTTCTTATTTTGATAAGAGCTAAAGGTAGCAAGTGAGGCCACTCCACGGTAGGTGGGTCTCCTGAGCCACTTTACCAAGATGTCTTTTTAGGATTTTCTTCATCTTTTATACCTCTCCCAATAATTGTGGCCACCAGGCACAATGAAAAATGATACAGAATGCCCAGTGCCTGAGAGACACCCTGCATAATTGTTTTAAAGGAAGGCCCATTATCACTCTGAAAGCTCTTAGGAAGTCCAAACCTGGGGATGATTTCTGAGATCAAAACCTTTACCACTTCCTATGGCTTTTCTGTTGTACAAGGAAAGGCCTCAACCGAGTTCATTTAAGTATCTACCCAGACCAATGATATGAAGTCCCTTACTCTTTGGCACATGAGTAAAGTCGAGCTGCCAATCCTCTCCAGGGTGTGTACCGTGTCTCTGTGGACCTGGAGGAGCTCTGGTCCAGTTAAGGGGACTGTTCTTTTGGCAGAGCTCACATGTCTTAACTATCTGTTCTATTGTCTGGGAAAGTCCCTTTCCTATGAATAACTTTGAAGCCACTTGCTGTGTCTTGCCTCACCCGAAAGAAAGGTTTGATGTAGAGACTTGATAATTTTCCATTCTCTAGCAACAGGAAGGAATGATTTAGCATCATCTGAGTGTAACCATCCTGATGGGAGGAACTGACACCCACAGGAGAGAGCCCACTCGATTTCTGACAGAGAATATTTGGGTTGAGTATGATCAGGTGACCCTTCCCAGATCGGGAAGGTCCCTGAGCAGCTTCTTTTGCTGCTGCATCAGCAGCCAGTAGGTTACCTTGAGATAGTTCATCAACTCCTTTTTGGTGTCCCTCACAGTGAATAACTGCTACTCTGGAGACCATATAGACAGAGTATAAGAGTTCATGTATTTCCCTATCGTAATTGACAGGGGATCCACTGGCTCTCAAAAAATTTCTTTCCACATGACTGCACAGGTATTCAATATTAAGAAAGCATACTTTGAATCAGTATAAATATTGACCTTTTGTCCCTCACTGAATTGTAAAGCCCTGGTGAGAGCTGAGTTTTGCTAGCTGAGCACCAGTCCCAGGTGCTTTCCGGTGTCTGGAGTAGAGTCACTACTGCATACCCTGCCCTTCTTGTCCCTTTTCCATGAAGGAACAGCCAACAGAGAAGAGGGTCAAATCAGGGTCAGTGAGGGGAGTGTCTGACAAGTCTTCTCTGGCTGCATACGTGTGGAGAATTACCTGTCCACAGTCTTATCTTCCAGCCCCAGCTTCCTCCTTTTGCTGGTAGGAAGGTGGCAGGGTTTAAGTAGGAGCATGTCTTTATTTGAATGCCTGGTGCTTCTAGGAGGAGAGCCTGATAGTTAAGTCTGTTGTTGATCGCCATAGGCTCCCTTTGGAGGAAAGAAGTCCTGCCACATTGTGAAGTGTATGCACAGTGAGATCTTTGCCTAAAGGCAGCTTGGATGCCTCTGGCACTGAGGGGGCTACTGCAGCTACAGCTCTGAGGCACGCAGGCCATCCCTTCGCTACAATGTCTAAGTCATGACGCAGGTACCCTACAGGCTGTCGAGTGAGTCCCTGACCAAGACCCACGTTTCATCCATATTCAGACTGAAGTGGTGTCCTGTCAGTAGGTTCAGTGCTGGGGCATTTAGAAGCACTGATTTAAGCTGGAATGTTGAGTGGGAATTGGATCCCCAGGTTACCATATGGGTAAATGTCTTTGGTCTTCCTTCGTAATCTGATGGGCTGTAGAAGCTCGCTATGACCTGCTATCCAATAGCAACAAAAGCCTGTAATTCCTAGGAATTCCCTTAGCTGCCTTAGGGTCTTGGGTTGCAGGAGGGAAAGTATTGGTTTTATTCTCTCTTTCCCTAGCTTTTGGGTTCCCTTAGATAGGATAAGGCCCAAGTAATTTATCTCAAGGCTGCAAACCTGAGCCTTATATCGAGAGACCTTTTAAACCTCTGTCTGCTAGAAAACTTAGCAGAGCATGGTGCCTTGGCTAGAGAGCTCCTCTGAAGAGGCACAGAACAGCATATCATCTACATGTTGCATGACCATGACTTGGGAAAGTTTAAAACCCGCCCCAACAAACAAACAAACTGGGAATCTGTATGTAAAAGAATACAGAAGAAGGCATCTTTGAAATCCAACACTGAGAGCCAACTGGTGTCTTCTGTGGTCTAAGAAAGGACAGTATGGGGTTAGGTATTCCCACCCCGGGTGGATTGGCACTGCTGCCTCCTGTACCAGTCTAAGGTCCTGTACCACCCTGCATCCCCACAGTTTGTGAACCTCCAGGGTCACAGCGTTCATGGGGGTTACACCGTGAGTAAACCTCCTGCCCTTACATTGTCAACTGTAGGCAGTGATGCTCTTTGAAGTTCAGACCTTGGAGGTGTCGTCTCTGGTGAGGAAATCGTAGGATCTTTGAGATGTATTTGTATCACAGTGGCTCTTATTGCTCTATCCATCCTACTTTCAGTAGTCACTGCCTCAGGGTTTATTTTTGTCTCTACCGGGGGAGGCAGCACACCTGACCTGGGTGCACATAGATTACAGTATTTAAGCGAGATAAAACATCTCTCCCCAGGAAGGGAACTGGACTTGCAGACATAATTAAAAAGGAATGGGCGAAGAGAAAGCCGTCCCAGTTACAGCCTGACGGTTGTGAGAAATGGCGAGTCACCTCCTGTCCAGTGACTCCTCTCACTGATGTGTGGCGGCTGGAAGGCAGGCCAGGGTTCAAGAGAAGGTCCGAGAGACACACGCCAGTGTCCAGCAGTAGGACTCTTATCCCTCTGTAGTCACGACTGCCCAGGGCTCCTCCGTGGAGATGACAGTTCTGTCAGAGGGAGAAGGCAGAGAGTGCCTGGAGCCCTTCAGTCCTGCTGGACCGGCTGGTAAGACGGGCCTGAGCTCCGGGGCCTTCACCTCCGGGGACAGTCTGACCTCCAGTGATCACCTGTGCAAGTAGGACATGGTCTGGGGGGCTTCTCTTGCAGTCCTTTTTAATGTGGCCTGGCTTTCAGCAGCGGTAGCAGGTGGGCTAGGTTGTGTACTTCTTCTTGGAGTCCCAAGAATCAGGCCAAGTCTATTTCTTTAAGAACTTCTGCTAAGGCTCTTGCTTTCTCTCACTTCTTCTGTTTCCTCTCCTTGGCCTCCTCCTGCTCTTGATTATAAATTCCAAGGAGGCCATTCTCATCCATGTATCAAGTGAGCTATCTGGAGCAGAAGCCAGCTTTTGTAACTTTTTTCTAACATGCTGACCGTGCGATAAATTTATCCTTAAGAACAATTTGTTCTTCTACTGAATCAGATCTAGGGCTGTATGTTTTTCTAATGCCTCTTGTAAGCGATCTAAGCTTACAAGCAGCGGAGTGTTCTTTCTCCTCCCGTTGAACAGTTACTAACTTAAAATAATTGAACAGTTTAGCTTTAGCCCTTCTCAGGCCCTCAAGAATACAGAACGCCTTCTATACCACTCTCCCACACAGTTGGTAGGCCAGTGAGGTCCTGTGTAGGGACTGCCTGGGCTCCGACAGGAATCGGCGGTTCCCCGGGCTCTTTGTCCTGGCTCTCTATAGTTAACAAGATGGTATTCATCGCCAACTATAAGGACAGCTCATAACGCTGCTTGTACCTCATTAGCAGTCAATGTTTGATTGAAGAGTAACATTTCATTCTTCCAGTCCAGTTCATAGATCTGAGTAAGTCCTTTGAAGACACCAGGGTACTTATCAGGGTTTCCTAGGTCTCATTTGATCTGTATGAGGTCACTGAGAGCGAAGGGCATGTGGACACAGTCAGGTCTGAGATCACTATCCACTTCTTGTAAGGGACACTGTCCTAGAGGGGCTTGAACAAAATTAGCTAAGGATGGATGGACTAGCCCTATAGAGGGTTTACTACAGTTGGCCTAGAAACCTCACCCCTAACCCTAAAGGATAGGGAGGAAGGACCTCAGGCTCCAAAGGACAGGGAGAGCTTTTGCCTCAGCAGTAGTCGGTGAGGTTTCCAATACAGGTTGCCTTAGAAACCTTATCCTCAGGGCTGGGGATTTAGCTCAGGGGTTCTGCTGCCTGCCTCCCAAGGACAAGGACCTGAGTTCAATTCCCGGTACCAAAAAGAAACCTCATCCTCAGATTAGTAACAGTAGGCGGGGTTTTGACTAAGGCTGCCTTGGACATTTCTCCCTCAGGTTCCAAAATACAAGGGTGGAAAACCTCAGTGATAGGGATCAGAGGTGTCTGGCTTTCCTGGGGCTCACATTTACATTTTGAGCACAGACAGGGATTATTTCTCAATGCAAAGAAAATCTGAACATAAGGCAATTCTGACCATTTTCCCTCTTTTTTAAAGTATGATTCTAATTGTGAAATAGCATCATAATGAAGACGTCCATCTGTATTCCATATTGGCTGCAGGTGATAAGGCGGCTATGTATGGGCACAGAGAAATAGTAAACCAATTTTTTTCAGTATGTGAGGGTCAAATATTTTCCAATGTTTAAGAATACATTCCAAGGGCCAGGTATATAGCACAATGGTACCACACCTGCCTGACAAGCATAAGATCTTGAGTTCAATTCCTGGTACCGAAAAAAAAAACAACTAATAGGACAAAGAATACATTCCAAAGGAGTAAGAGGTTCAGATATGGAGTTCCCCATCTGAAACAAGAGAGACACAAATAATACCATCCCATAAGACCCTTTGATTCCTGTGCCCCCAGCTCATCCCCTAAGGTTCACTCCACTTCAGGGCAGGTAGCTGCCATCTGAAGAGAGATCTAGAAAATAAAACTGGACTGGACTATCTACCCTTCTAGCAGCGCGAAATCTTATCTTCCCAGGGAACTCTTGTCCTTACTCCAGCAGGCACTTCTAAAGCACAAGTTACAATTGACTCCAGCCATAACAATCATGTTTAGAGAAGGAAGTATTGCTAGCAAGCCACGAGATTTAAATCACTGCTTTCTAGTTCCTTGAAAGAAGAAAATAAGCCAACGGTCAAATTAGGGCTTTTTTTTTTTTTTTCTGCCAAGGAGATCACCTCTAGAGAGGGGCAGGTAGAGGTGAATGTGCCTCAACTGTTCTCCAGTTGGTTCCTTGAGCCCAGCCCAGTCTAATTGCCTACAAGATGTCTCACCTACTTTCACTCTCCGCTTCCTGGTCACCATGTTTTGTTCTTATTTCTATTTCTTCCTTTTCTCTTTTCCTCTTGTCTTCTTTACCAGTTTCCTTTATCTTTTAGCCTTACGTCTAATCTCTTTTCTCTTCCTTTATTTCTCTAGTTTTTCCTCTTATCCCTTTTGAATTTTCTCCCCAGGAGTAGAATCACTCTATCAAGGGGATATTTCCTGAATGTAACTTCTGGACTGGTTTTAGATTTTGTTGTATAACTATAAATCCTGTACCTATGGTTAAAGGTAGCAAATTAAGAGTTATCACAGTTTTTCATTCTCTGGGCTGTGTTTGATGCTTTTTTTGTTGTTGTTGCTGATTGTACCACTTTGGCCAAGGTGATGTAGTTGAGATCCGTTGTTCCTCCTTGAATCCCAATACTGAGATTGTCTGGGGCCATAAACCAGGAAGGCAAATCCACACCACACCCAGAGCAGGCGTCTACAGGGTGAGGACGAAGCACTTCCCTTTCCATGAAGGCAGTGGTCCGACGTAATTAACCTGCCTTCAGGTTGCAGGCCGCTCACCTGGGGCGACTGTGCTGTGTTGGGAACTCAGTGTTGTTTGCACTGCTGGGATACTGGTCACTCAGCAGTGCTGTTGCCAGGTCACCTTGGGGAGTGGGAGTCCGCACTGCTGAGGCTACGCATCCCTATGCCTCCCGGCCAGCATGGCTGCTCTGCTCCTGGGCCTGCTGGAGAATGACAGAGGTGGCTGAAGAAAGAGGTCGACTGCTGTCTCTACGATGAGCCATCTTTATCCACTTGATTATTAAAGTCCTCATCTGCTGAGTTCCCTTGTCAGTTAGCGTTTACACGCTCATATCGACAGGTCTATCCACATATCTCTTCCCCAAATATTTTTGTCACCAACTTTCCAGTCATGTTTCTTCCGAGTTCCTGACCATCCAGCCAGACTATTGACTACAGCCCATGAAACATATTTAGTCACACAGCTGGCCATTGATCCTTCTAGGCAAAATGTACTACCAGGTGTACTACCCAAAGTTCTGCCTACTGTAAAGATCTCCTTGCACTACTGTCCTTCAGGGATGTCTTGGAAAGGAGCTGTGATATCTCCGCAGTCCACTTGCATGTAGGTGGTGTCCGCGTTACGTGCAGAACTGTTCATAAACCAGGTCCCAGCTTCTCTTCCTCTGACTGATCATGGCCCATAGTGCACGGTGGGAAACAGGAGGCAATACAGCAGGAGTAGGAGCCAGGGCATCTGAGCAACTTCTTCTTGTGACTTACCTGCACCCCCTGGACCTGTTCGGGTGCGAGCTCATATGCACCATTTCTATTTAATAATACACTGTTGCTGTGTACCTCCAACCTTATGACTCAGCGGATCAGCTAATACCCAGGACACGGTAGGTACCTCAGGGCAGTGGTAACCTGGTGTCCTGCGGTCAAGCCCAGGAGCAGCCCAAGAGCTGTTTTTTCAAGGGAGAGTTAGTTGTCTGCAGATGATGGCAGAGCCTTGCTCCAAAATCCTAATGGTCTCCCTGGGATTCACCACTGGGAGCTGCCAGAGACTCTGAACAGCATCTCTAGCTGCCACTGACTTCCGAGCACCATTGGATCTGCGGGGTCACATGGCCCCAGTGGCAGAGCAGCTGCACAGCAGCCTGACCTATTGCAGAGCCTTTTCCCATTCTGGGCCCCACTCAAAATGGGCAGCTTTCCGAGTCACTCAGTAAATGGGCCAGAGCAAGACAGCTAAGCGAGGAACATGTTGCCTCTAAAAGACATTGTGCCTTCTATTTGGTGATAGGTTGAGCAAAATGCAACAATTTATCTTTTACTTTAGAAGCAGTATCTCTGCATGCCCCAGATCACTGGACTCCGAGAAATTTCACCGAGACAGAGAGGCGTTGAACTTTCTGGATTTATTTCCCATCCTCTGGCTCACAAATGCTTTACTAATAAGTCCAGAGTAGGTGCTCCCTCCTGCTCATTTGGTCCAATCAGCATAGTATCATCAATGTGACAGACTTTGTGGGAGAGGAAGGCAATCAAGAGCCCTGTGGACTAAGTTATGACACAGGGCTGGAGCGATGACAGAACCCTGAGGCAGGACAGCGAAGGTCTACTGCTGGCCCTGCCAGGTGAACGCAAGCTGATGGGCCTCATGGACAGGTGTGGAGACAAAGGTGTTGGCCAAATCAATAGCTGCAGACCAAGAACGAGGAAGCCTGTGAACCTGCTCAAGCGAGGGCACCACATCTGTGCTCCCGCTGCAGTCAGAGTCACCGCCTGTTTATGGTCATCCATCAGCACTGTCCCAGACACATCGGTCTTCTGCACGGGCAGAGGGGAGAACTGAATGGGGAAGTGGTGGGAGCCCCCACCCCTGCATCCTTCAAGTTCTTCGTGGCGGCACTCATCTCTGCAACCCCTCCAGGAGCATGACACTGTTCCTGGCCTACCGTTTTACCTGGAAAAGGCAACTCTGATGGCTTCCTCTTGGCCTCTAACTACAGGTTAGGGAACCAAGCTGAGGGTTCTGTGAGGTACTAAGTGTATCTACCCCAGTCAGGGATTCTGGAGCAGGGGAATGACTGCAGGATGCATTCAGGAACCTACCACACCCACTGTGAGTCAGACCTTTGCTAAAACTCCATTGATCACCTAGCTTCCATCGGACCCTACTGCCTTTTTTTGGTTTTTGTGTTTTTTGACAGAGTCTTCTTATACAGTTCAGGGCCAGGCTGGCCTCAGAGTCACAGCAATCCTCCTGCTTCAGCCTCCCAAGTGCTAGGATTACAGGCGTGTGCCACCATGCCTGTCAATGGAAGCAAGGCTTTTTTGTTTGTTTTTTGAGACAGTCTTGCTATGTAGTTCAGGTTGACCTTGAATTCTCTGTGAGCCCAGGCTGGTCTCAAACTCATGGCAAAACTCCTGCCTCAGCCTCCTGAGTGCTGGAATTACAGGCATGTGCCACCACACCTAGTACTGGGCTCTACTCTTACTGGAGGCTACTGTGATGTTTTGGATTCCCTGCTTTGAGTCAGCATCGGTTCAGTAGTTCCCAAAATGTCTGATCATTTTCCTTTTCTTTTGTACCAGGGATTGAACTCGGGCTCTCATGCTTACGAGGCAGGAGGAGACGCCACTGAGCTAAATCTCTGGGCTTATCTGACCATTTTCTTTCCCCCAAGGTACAGCTATACTGGTAAAAGCCCTTAAATCCCTTTGGGTACCAATGGGAGAAAGCTTGGCCATAAAACTTTTGGTGGTGCCCCAGGGTCCTTCCTCAAGGGGACCCAACCGCCCCTTCAGTCAATAAGTTCTGGGTCCGTAAGTTGGCTCAAATCGGAGAACTGGGCGCAGGACCATGATTCTCTGTTACTACAGTTTTGATGTAGGTTTCTGTTCATTTGCTCTTAAATTTTTCCCATTATACAAACCTAGTAAAAATGTACTGGACTTCCTGTCTCTTTCTTTGGGGAACCCCATGGCTGGTACCATGGTTACCTGTGTTGGGCCACCCTGATCGTCGCTCTGCTTCTTCTCCGTTACAGTGAACATGTGCGCCCCGTCCTGGCAGCCGAGTGCTGCCCCTCAACCCCCACCACTCGGGGAACCAAGTTAATCCAGTCCCCTTGGGTTTCCTGACCGAGTAACTGTAGTCCGCACCATAAGGTCTGGCACAGAAGGAAGGGCTATTTGCGGACACTGTGCTTTCTTGTGCATCTCTTCAGGTGCTAATGAAAGGTACATTTTCCAGATCACCCCAGGGTAGAGGATAAGGTGTAACAAGACAAATCCACCCCAGCATCCCCATTCCCCAGAGCCTTTGAATCCCATCAACCAGGGAATATCAGGCACCTCTAACTCATTCACATTAGGCCATCTTTTGATCCATACTTCTGCCAACCAGCAAAATAAACTTTTTTTTTTTTTAGACACGGTCTCACTATGTAGTTGAGCCTGATATGGAACTCATATGCAGCCCAGGCTGGTCTCGAACTCACAGCGATCCTCCTACCTCAGCCTCCCAAGTGCTGGGATTATAGGCGTGGGCCACCACAACCGGCTCGAACTCAGATACTATTAACTTCTTTTAAAACTCCATGAGCTGCAACATGAAATCTAGAATCTCTACTTAACGGAGTCACATTAACAAACTCAGCCTGATGCAGGCCACTATTATGCCAAGAGCCACCGCTACACTTGTTCATCACAGGTCACACTAGGTACCTCATCTTTAGGGGCCTTCAGCGACTTGGGCCTGGTTGTAGGCCTAGGGGCAAGAGAGGGTGGTCACGGTGGTCCTGAGAAGCCCTAGTGTTACCAGGCTTGGTCAACGAGGGATTCATGTGCTCAGGTGTACTAGGACAAGCTAACACCACAGGGGCTCGGCGGGGACTCCTCCGCTCCTGGGGGCGGGGAGGTCTCTTCCTGTGGCCAATATCTTTGGAGTCTTGGAGCTCAGTGTTCCCAGCCTCATCAGGGTCACCTCAAACATCTCCGTCCTAATTTATGGGGTCCAATTAGAGCCTTCACCTTTACTTCAGATCCCCTTCAAAGCTGGGCATCAAACTTACCCTGTGTTTCAGCCAATGGATTTACGAGGGCCTCTGGGTTTCTGCAATCCCAGCCCTGTGCCTAAAGGAGGGAAAGCTCTCTTTCAGGACACATTCAGAAAGTTTTAGACTTGTTATTCGTGCCTGGAATGGGGAATCTGAATTTTGAGCTCCTTATTTTCCTTTATTGCTTTCCCAAACAGAAGACTTTCGATTTTTCGTGCCTGCTTTGAGCCCATTATTTTCTTTTACTACCTCATCCAGAGATGCTAAGAGCAACCAGTCAGCATCATTACATTTCCCACTCTGCCAAAACTATCCAAAAGTACCGCATATGGAGTCACTAAATTCCTTGCATCTCATTTTGGTAAATTAGGGTACTCTAACAGACATAACAGGCCTTAGGGAGAAGTATGGAGGAGAAGGCATTCACCAAATCAATAGCTGTACACCCAGCATCAAGAGACAAGTGAATTTCTCTTACCTGCTTTGTGTATAATTTTAAACATTTCACACCGTAGGCTGTCAATGCTTCACACATTATCAGAAGGAGAGACAGCAGCCATTTCAGCTCTCATCAAATCAGAAAGCCGGCTCCATTCAAGAGCCATGGAAGAATCTCATGTTTACAATTCTGTTTCTCTAGAGTCAGACCCAGTATCCAAGTCTACATCATTCAGGCCTCCCTAGAGTAACAGAGCTTATATAATAATTAATAATACGTTTACAGTGGCCGCCGGCAGGGTCGGGCAAGGAGACTGCAAAGGGCCGCGCCCCCTGGAGACCTGGGTGATCTGGGCCAAGGCAAAAGGCCTGGAGCTCACTGCAGACTCCCACGGGAGGCCAGGGGCAACGGCGGGAGGGGAGGCCGAAGAGTCGCTCTGCGCCAGCAGCCTGAAGACAGGTGTCCCAAGGTAACGGTGAGGACCAGAGGTGCCTCCAAGAAACTGGAGGGAGACTTCTTTCCCTGTTCAGCCCATTCAGGCTACAAGCCTATTGGCTGCTGCCACTCACACTAGGAGAGGGTCCTCTGTCTTTAATAAATCCATCCAGGTGGGTGTTTCCCACTCAAGTCGACACAACTGTTAACTGTTACAAAGGGGCTTGGGATGATGCTCCTGCTGGCCTCAAATTCTTGACCCTCCTACCTCAGCCTCCTGAGTGGCTGGGGTAACTGGTATGCATCGCTACGCCAGGCTTTCCCTGTGGTCTTTATTTGCATTAATGCTATTGAACAAATACTCGTAATTACAATTCAGTGTGTTCACCAGCTTTTAGTCACAGTGACAAAATAGCTCAAAGAGAAAACTTAAAAAAAGAAAGATTTTTTTGAGCTCCCGATTTCAGAGGTTTCGGCCCATGGCTCTTGGCTCTATTTCTTTTAGGCCTGTGCAAAGGCAGACACATGAGGGCAGAGGGGCACGACAAGGTGTTCACCCTACGGCAGCCAGGAAGTAGAGAGAAAAGGAAAAAGCCAGAGAGAAAGAGGACAGGGACGAGACAGACGACACGGTCATGCTGAGGTGACTCACTGGCTTCAGTGAGGCTCTGCAGCCTCCTCCATTACCTCCCAACAACAATGTTATGAAAAAATGATCTAATCAGTGGGTCAGGTCAGCGATGGAGCTGAGGCCCTCGTGACCCAGTTATCTCCCAAAGCCCCCGGCTGTAAACACGTGAAACCTTTGGAGGACACCCTACAAGCAGAGCTTAATGTACAAGAGGGATCAATCATGGTGAATGTTTACATTTTTAAGTATAATATTACAGTAAAAGATACAAGTCCATTAATCACCATCGAAATTCTTCCCCTCACTTCAAACACACTATCTTCATCATTCTTGGGACATTGTGAAGCGATTCCGGAAGTTTTTGTTTTCCTATTTATTTATTTATCGAGATAAGGTCTCCTTATGTAATGCAGGCTGATCTTGAACTCGCTATGTAGCCCAGGCTGGCCTGGAACTCACAGCGATCCCACTTCCCCTCCCAAGTGCGGGGATTACAGTGTGCACCAACCCACCTGGCTTGGAAGGCTTTTATGAATGCCTTTATAAGGTGTGATTTAAAAAATTCAGTTGGGCTGGGATTTGGCTCAGTGATTTCGCCCCCTTCCATTGCACGTGCAAAGTCCCGAGTTCAATCCCCAGTACCAAAAAATAAAAATAAAAATAAATACAATCAGGCCAGGATTTAACTCAGTGGTGCCTCGCCTGACTCAAAACAAACAAACAAATAAAAAACACACACACAAAAAAAACCCAAAAACAGTGAATACTGCTGTTGAGTCACATCCAATAGAAGGGCAGGGTCATAAAAACATGTGTGTTCTCTCTCACCTTATTAACTGGATCTGGTACAGTATGACTTCTGGATCCTCCCCAACGTCAAAATGACACAGAAAGAAATATTTTGAATGGATTCAGGACACTGAGGCATGATAGTACAAGATGTCTGTGAAAACGGACTTGTTTTTTGGGGGGGTTTTTTGGTACCAGGGATCGAACTCAGGCCCTTGCGCTTGTGAGGCAGGCAGCAGCGGTACCACTGAGCTAAATCCCCCACCCTGTAAAGGACTTGTGAACCTGCTTCACAAAGTGGCAAGATGGGGCTGGGGATTTAGTTCGGTGGTGGTGCCGCTGCCTGCTTTAAAAGCACAAGGTCCCAAGTTTGATCCCCAGTATGAAAGAAAGGGGGGGGAGGGGGGGGAGAGGGAGGCAAGAACGCTGTGATAAGTGTGTTCAAAGGAAGGGGGACTATTTTGAGGGGCATTATTGGCTGTGTATCTTTTAGGGTAATCAATTTTTTAAAACTTAAACACACACCATATTTTTCAAGTGGATCTCATGAAGTCTCAGATCGTTCATTACTGAGAATTTTACAGTTTTGATTTTGACAGTGAAGCCATAAAATCAAATGGAGTCGCTTTTTTAGATACGGTGTGAAGTAGGGATATAGTTTCTAATTGTTACATTCATTGAACAGTGTCTCCTTTCTTCCATTTCTCTAACATTCCATCTTCATCATAGATCACATTCCTATGTGCAGGTCGGTTTCCAAGATTTCTATTCGATTTTATGGGTTAATTTTGTTTTTGGTACCAGGGATTAAACTCGGGACCTTGCACTCGCCAGGTCGGCGGGCCACTGAGCTGTACCTCAGGCCTCATTAGTTAATTTGCTTATTGTTGCACAAGTTTATACCATCTTACTAAATATACCTTCATGATAAAGGCAGATAGCATGCAGGACAAATGTTCTGTCTGAACTGTCTTGTTTTACTCGAAATGTTCGCAGTACACGAGTATAACCTTCACTGTGGGGAGCTGGTACACATAGACATCACAAATCTTAATTCTTTTGATAGCCCTTCCACTCCCCCCACTGTCTCTCTGTCTCTGTCTTGCTCCTTCTCCTTTGCAAAACATCTCTGTTTCCTATTATCTATCTTTAATCTTGTTCTTTAATTTACATTTTGGGTTTCTCATATAAGGAGATCATGTCATAGTTAAGCTTGTGTGTCTGATTTATTTCACTTAACATCAGGGTCTTGAAGGGCTTCCATTTGCCTACAAGTGACTCAAATGTATCCTTTATGGCAGAGCAGTACTCCACTGTGCATAAATACATTTTAGCGACTCATCTGTTCACCGACTTGCAAGCTGCTTCCAGGATTTACTCACTATGAATTGCATTGCTGTAAACGTGTGTGTGTGTGTGTGTGTGTGACTATAATATGTTGTCTTTAACTCTTCTGGGAGCACACCTAGAAGGGGAATAGCTAGGTTGAATGGAATTTCTCCTTTAGCATTTTGAGGCACCTGCATACTGACTTCCATAGTGGTGACTTGCATTCCCTCCAGTAATATTCCTTTTTCCCTGAAGCCTTGCCAGCATTTGTTATTATCTGTCTTCTTGATGATAGCCATTCTTTCTGGAGGAGATGGCATGTGTTTGTTTTTCGCTGTTGCTGTTTTGAAATGACAGGGTCTTGCTAGGTAGTTCAGGCTGACCTTGAACTCTCTTTGTAGCCCAAGCTGGCCTAGAATTTGCAGCAATCCTCCTGCCTCAGCCTCCGGAGGACTGGGATTATAGGCGCACCACCATCCCAGCTCAGTGTTGTTTAAAGGTACATTTCTCTAAAGTCCAGATATGCTAAAATTTTTTTCATGTATTATTGGCCATTTATATTTCTTCTTCTCAGAAGTGTATTCAGTTCAGTTGTCATTTTTTGATAGGGGCTTTTATTTTGGAAGATCTAATTGTTCTTGAGTTCTTTATATATTCTAGATATTATTCCTCTGTCTGAACTGCAGTTGCAAATTTTTTTCTCTTTCTGTAGGTGTTCACTCTGTCGCTTCTTTGCTGTGCAGAAGCTTTTCAATTTGATATAACCCCACGTGTGGATAACCTGCACGTGGGTAGCCAGTTTTCCCAGCATCATTTGTTGAAGAGGCTAACTTTTCTCTGATGCATGTTTTTGGTCCTTTATCAAAGATTAGACGGCTGACTGTGCCCGGGCTTTTTTCTGCGTCCTATACTCTGTTGCACTGATGCACACATCTGTTGTGCCAGTACAGTGCCATTTTTATCACTGTCGCTTTGCAATATAGCTTGAAATCCAGGACTGTGGCGCCTCCTGCTCTGCTCTCATTAGCCAGCATAGCTTCTGCTCCTCCAGGTCTGCTCTGCTTCCATATGAACCTGAGGATGTTTTTCTCCAGTTCATGGAGAAATGCTGTTGGCATTTTGATTTGGATTGGGTGTGGAAGTATGGTCACTTTGACCATATTGGTTCTGCCTATTCAGGAACAGGGGACATCTTTCTATTTTCTGATGTCCTCTTTGATCTTTTATTTCAGGGTACTGTAGTTTTCACTGGTGAGGTCTTTCACTTCCAACTTTTTTTTTTTTTTTTAAGACAGGGTCTCACTATGTAGTTGAGACTGACCTGGAACTCACTATGTAGTCCAGGCTGGTCTCGAACTCACAGCGATCCTACTGCCTCAGCCTCCCGAGTGCTGGGATTACAGGTGTGCGCCACCACGCCTGGACTCTGTTTCAACTTTCTTGATGCCATTATTATGAATGTTTTTCTTAGTGAGTTCCTTTCTTTTTCTTTTTCTTTTTTTTGGTTTTCTGAGACAGTCTCATTGGGTAGTTCTGACTGCTCTTGAACTCAAAATCACTGCTATCCTCCTGCCTCAGCCTCCTGGGGGCTGGGATTATAGGTGCGTGCCACCATGGCCAGCTCACTGAGTGAGTGTGAACAGAAATGCTGTTGATTTTTGACTGTTGATTTTATATCCTGCTACGATATTGAAGTTTGTTGTCAATTCCAGGAGTCTATTGGTAGGATTTTTTGGATCTTCTAGAGGACCACGGCATCTGCAAATAATGATAATTTGACTTTGTCCTTTCCTATATACAGTCCTTTTATTTCTTTCTCTTGCCTCATTTCTCTGGCTACTGTTTCAATTACAATACTGAACAGGAGTGGTGACAGTGGTATCTGTCTTGTTCTGGATTTAAGAGGGAAAGCTTTCACTGTTTCCCATTTAATATGATGCTGGCAGGCTGGGGATGTAACTCAGTGGCGCTGTGCCTGCCTTGCAAGCACACGGTCCCGAGTTTGATCCCTGGTACAAAAAAAAAAAGATTCTGGTATTGGGTGTATTATAAATGTCTTCTATGAAACAGATAAGGCCGGGCATGGTGGCACCTGGGAGGCCAAGGCAGGAAGATCACCTTGAGTTCAAGGCCAGCCTGGGATACATAACGAGATTCCGTCTCAAAAGAACCACGAGATAAAAGAGAGAGAGGGGCTGAGATATGATCTTTCTATACCTATTTTTTTCAGGGTTGTTTATCATGCATGGATGTTGGATTCTGTCAAAGGCTTTTCCAGCATCCATTGAGACAATTCAGTATAAATTTCCTAATAAACATCAAGTTCCAGGAAAAAGTTCCTTGTAAGAATTTTAATTAAAATTATACTAAGTAGGGCCAGGGCTTTAGCTCAGTGGCACTGCACCTGCCTCGCAAGCCCAAAGTCCTGAGTTCAATCCCCAGTACCAAACAAACAAACAAACTTACATTGAATACTTACATCAGTTTGGGGAGAGTGGATATATTCATAATCATAAGCCTTCTCTTTCACGAACACAGGCTCATTTCTCCACTTATTCATGATTTCTGCCATATTTGTTACCAGAGCCTTATAATTTGCTCTGGAGTCTGGAAGATTTATTCCTAAATACCTGATATTCCCTGATATTACTGTAGTTTCTTTTTTCCCTTTTAATTATGTTTTCTAGTGGTTTGCTGATAGCATATAGGAACGCATCTGACTTTCATCTTATATCAGACATTAATCTGAACATTATTTGGGGTTTTCTATGTAAACAGCTCACAATTTATTTCATCCTTACCAATTCTTATATCTCTTCACAGGTTAGGGCATTCGTTTTAAGACTGATTAGAAAACATTGTAAGTGAATATTTGTCTCATTCTTGATTTTTAAAGAGAATGCCACCAAGCATGGTGGCACATGACTGTGATCCCAGCACTTGGGAGGCTGAGGCAGGAAGATCTCAGTGAGTCTGAGGCCAACCTGGGCTACACAGTGAGTTCATGGCTAGCCTGAACTACATAGCAAGGCCTTGTCTCAAAAAATAAAAAGAAAAAAAGGGACTGCTTCTAGTATTTTCCTTTTCACAACAGTGTTTCTTTAGATTTTTAAAATGTTTTCTAAAGTTTCCACTATTGATTTATGAATTTTTTAATTATAAAGGGTGATTAAATTTGGTAAAATGTTTACTCTACATTTTTAGGGCAACCACACAGCATTTTTCTTTTTTATCAGTTACTCTGATGAATCACACATATATTTTTGTGATATTTAATGATTCTTACTTATTTGTATGTGGCAATATCTTTTATAATGCACTGCTGGGTTGGGTTTGCTGGTATTCTGTTTAGTATTTTTTGCATATATAAAATCTTAAGTGAAATGAGCCTTAAATTTTCTTTCCTAGTAATACCTATATTTTGAAATCAAAGTTCTGCTCTCTTGCTTTGCATAGTGGTGCATTTCCATGATCCCAGCTACTTAGGAGGCTGAGGCAGAGGACAGCCGACTTTGTGGCCAGCCTGGGCAGCCCAGCAAGGCCTTGTCTGAAGATGTATTTTTAAAAGGGCTGGGAGTGTGACTCAAAGATAGAGAACAAACAAAACCCAACTTATGCTCCCCTTGTAGAATGAGTTGGGAAACTGTACCCTTCCATTTTTAATTATGTGTAGGAATCTGTACAAAATTGGGAAATTATTTCCCCAGAATTTAGAAGAGTTAATCTGTAAGTCAGTGTGAGATTATGCTGTTGTTTCTTTTTGAGAAGTTATTCTAAAAGCATGGCTTCAGTTTCAAGTTTGAATTTGCTTCTTGAATAACATCTTTCCAGAAAGCTACTTCAGGTAATTTTGTAAATTATTTTAAGTTATCATCAAAGAATTGTAGATATGCCAGGAGAAGTGGCACAAACCTGTATTACCAGCATCAGGAGGATGAGGCAGGAGGATTGCTGTGAGTTCAAGACCAGCCTAGGCTACACAGTGAGTTTAGGCCCAGCCTGAACTGCACAGCAAGACTCTGTCTCAAAAAAAAAGAAAAGAATTGTAGATACTATTTCCCTGCAATTTTAATCTCTATCTTAGATTCTCGTGGATATCTTAAATATAATACAACTCTTATAAATTAATAAAAATACAATAGAAAAACAGACTATACACTTGAAAAGAGATTTCATAATGCAGGAAATGGTCAATAACTGCTGAGAAGATCTCAAAAGTTAACAAGATTATGCTAATCAGAACTACAGTGAGAATCTATTACATGCCCAGTAAAATGGATAAAATGAAAGAGGTATACAATACTTGTTCTCATGAGTTGTTCAAAAGAACACCCACACTCTGACAGTAAGAGTATAAACTAGCAAAACTACCCTAGCATTATTTATCTAGGTCAAAGGTACATGTGCTGTACCCTTAAATATTCATCCAGCAGAAATTTGGGGACACTCGTGCACTGGGAGACAGGTACAGAATTCACATAGTCTAGATATATACACAATAGCCACAAAGACTGAAAAACCACAAATGGCCATCATCGGTAGAAAGGAGAATTAATGCTGGGTGCAGTGGCACACACCTGTAATCTCAGTGTTTGGGAGGCTGAGGCAGGAGGATCACCATGAGTTCAGTGCGTGCGTGGACTACACACTGAGTTCAAGACCAGCCTGGACTACACAGTAAGACTCCCCCGCAAACACACACACAAAAGAAAGAAAAGGAAAGGAAAGAAGAAAGGAAAGAAGGAAGGGAGGAAGGGAGGAAGAAATGAAGTAAATTGTGGTAAAGATATTTAGTGGAATGCTATACAAGGATGAAAAGGAACTATTACTAGAAGAATATGAATGTATTTTTGTCAAGAGCCATTCTACATAAATTTGGGGGAACAATAATTTCAGATTTAAAGCACGATCATGGGTAAGGCCCGATGTCGCCATGTCCACAGGCTGGCTATCGCTTGGGGAACATAACTCTGTTCTGCCTCTGTCACAGCTGAGGCCTCGATGGTCTTGCGATGTTGTGGCACTCAAGGGCAGCTGCAGACGTCCAGTTCTTTCAGAACCGAGTAGTAATACAAAAGAGGATGGTAGGGCCGGGGATTTAGCTCAGTGCTTCCACTGCCTGCCTTACAAAGGCAAGGTCCTGTGTCGATCCCCAGTACCGGGGCGGGGGGCGGACAACGGTTTCATGGGGTTGAGACAAATTCCTCATCGGCTTAACCGATCCCACCTACTGTTCCTTTCAGCCCTCATCGTCATGAGAACCTCACGACCAGCATAAGATCCATTCCGACACAGGAACACTGTAGCCCCCAGTCACCCAATGCCCCCTCCAATTACTGTGTGCACCCAGAAAACAATGGCGAGCTTGGAGAGTCTTAGTCTTGGCCTGCACTGAGGCCCTGCCCTCCTGGCCCGCCTTGTACTTTGAAATTACACAAGTCTCTGCTGTCTTCGTTTGTTTACCCCTCATCACCTCCCTTTCTAGGCAGTCAGAGGATTGATCTCCTTCCAACATATTTTACCATGCAACACTGAGCAAAATAAGCTGGGTACAAAGAGTGCACACTAGGTGGTTCCATCGGTTTACAACTCATAGACAGGGAAAACGAAACTGTTGTTTAGGTATAAAGTCAGCTACTACCACAGGATTAGGGAAACAATTTTTCCAGGCCACAGAATGCTGCCATGTAGAAGAGGTACATGGAGGATTTCGGGTTTGACGATGTTCTATTTCTCGGCCTTGGGGCTGGTATGAGAATCCTCACATAAAAACAATTCATTGAGTTATACTCCTACATTTTATGTACTTTTTGTATGTTAGTTAAACTTTGCAATTTTAGTGATTTAAAAAAAGGTCACTGAGCCTATAAAAAAGAGTTACAATCATTCTCATTTTTGAATACTAAAATTTATAGTAAAGAGCATTTAACACAGTGACAAAGGACATTTTTTTCTTTGATACACGAAACACAATTCTGTGTCCTCAGGAGAATTTCCAGTAGCCTGGAACATGAAGGTCGATTCTCCCTCATAGCTGTCTTACATTTGCAATTGGTCCCTAGAACTCTATTGTATTAGCTGGGCACATACAATTTATAGGAAGAGAGATTTAATTTGGCTCATGACTTAAAGAGGTTCAGTTCATCGTCAGCTGACTCCAAGGCAAAAACATCACGGTGGAAGGACGTGGTGGAGCAAAGATATTTAGTTCACGGAGAATTTGAAACAGAGCAAGGGAACAGGACCAGAGAGGAAGGGCCAAGGGAGCACAGACCCAAGTCCAAGCCTCCATGATCCACCCAGGCACACGCAAGTGTGATTTGCCAATCCCATGGGTGGATCCCAAAACCTGTCATGTTGTCACATCTCCTAACTACTATATCTCATCCCTTGTCAACTTCACACTCAAACACTTAATTTCCAAGTAAATACAGTAACAATAATTCCACTGAACACAATATAAGTATCCTGAATACAAATGAAACATAATAAACCTCTTCCCCCAAAGTCTCAGCAGTTCTAGCATTTTTCAAAACTCCAAGTCAAAGTCTCTTCTGAGACTCAAGGCAAGCTCTATCTGAACTTCTGTAAAAAGGAAAAACAAGTCACATTATCCTAAGGGACAGTGGCACATACCATTCCAAAAGGGAGGACCAGGGGAGTAGAACATAACTGAACCAAAACAAGACTGAGGCCCAGCGGGGCAAACATTAAAAGCTCCATATCTTGCTTCCAGAGCACACACTGGGGAAATGGGAGTTCCAAAGGGCTCAGACAACCACACCCTATTGCTTTGCCACTTGCAGCCCACACAGTCTCTGTCTTGGGCAGGCTCTGCTTGCTGACTGCAACTTTCCTTGGCAGTCATCCCATACCCCTGGCATATCTGATTCCCTGGGATCTCCACTGTACCTTTGCTTTCATTCTCTGCTCAGTCTCTTTTTTGTGGGGGGGGGTACCAGGGATCAAACTCCAGACCCTGGGCTTGTGAGGCTGGTGGCAGAACCACTGAGCTAAATCCCTGGCCTCCTTTGTTTTCATTCTTAAAACCTTAGGCATTTTCAGGACTCCTTGCCTAGCCTCCTCTGAATACTGGGTGGGAGGCTCCCTGAATTCACAACTCTTGCATTCTGCATGCCAGGTAAAACCAGCATCGGGTATGTGATGCCAAGGTCTGCATCCACAGGAGTGGAAAAAGACCCTCTTGGACCATGGCTGCAGCGGCCTTGGGAGAGCTGTACACAGTGAAATGAAGCCCGGGGAACCAATTCCTTATGAAGGCCTCCGTGAGCAGGACTTGAAAGGACTCTCTTTTCAAATTAAATGTCTATACTTCTGCTTCTCTGCCCCTGAGATATGCATGGTCTTGCTCAAAACTTTCTTCTTATCCCTATACTTGGTTTCTTTTTTTTTTTTTTTTTTTTTTACTGGCCTGGAACTCACTATGCAGCCCAGGCTGGTCTCGAACTCACAGCAATCCTCCTGCCTCACCCTCCCAAGTGCTGGGATTACAGGTGTGTGCCACCATGCCTAGCAGTACTTGGTTTCTTTTTAATGGTACTAATCTTTCCAGCAGACACATTTCCTTTGGCCCAAATTGACACACAGGCCCAAATTCCCATTTTTCAAAATTTTCTGTTCTTCCCCCTCCCCCCTGCCACCAAGTCTCACTATAAATCTGGCTAAAAGCATTGAGCAGTACCCACGCCACAGCATGAATGTTGGGCTGTTCTGAAATTTCCGCTATCACATTGTTTAGTCCATTACCTTTAAGTTCAGTCTCCTAAAAGTCTCAGGACATGGGCAAAATATAGAAAAAATTTTCTGCCAGAATGTAACATACATGGCCTCTAATGTAACTGCCAGTGAAGTCCTCATTCCTAACTGAAACCTCCTGAGCCTGGCCTTTAATGTCTGCATTCCTATGGGCATTCTGCTCATCTGAGCTCCAAATAGAATAACACATCAGGCTTTGCTTACAGCACTCTAGGGCTTCCCTAGCTTGCATCTCCAGACTTTTCCAAATCCCTCCCACACATTGGTTCCAAAGGCTTCTGAACCATGCGGTCAGAAACAGTGATGACAATGTCCCCATTTCTCGTGTGCCAATTTTCTGTATTAGTCAACCTTCTTCCCTTTGCAGGCACCATAAACTTAAAGAAGTTTAATTTGGCTCACATTTTTAAAGGACATTCAGTCCATAGTCAGCAGTCTCCAAGGCAGAAATAGTAAGACAGAAGGGTGTGGCAAAGTAGAGAAGCTTGGTACACAGTAAACTGGAAGCTGAGCAGCAGAACAGAGTCGCAGTGGAAGGACAGAGCCATCAGATGTGGCCCTCCGAGTCACACCCCTGGGACCCAAACACACACAGAGAAGTGTGCCCTGCCAATCTCCTGGGCGGATCCCAGAGCAAATCAAGCTGACACTCCATCCTAACATCCACACCTAGTCATACTAAAATAATTTTAAAAGGAAAAGGAACCAGCACAGCATCTACATTAAAATATTTTCTAAGTGGGGAGAGCAAAGAGAAATATGAAAAATAAATGGTAAGTTAAATACACACACCACAAAAATGCCATGATAGAAGGGAAATTAGGAGCAAATATACCTCCAGGAAATAATAATTTTAGCTGGGCTTGGTGGTGCACACCTGTAATCCCAGAACTTGGGTGGCTAAGGCAGGAGGATTGCCACAAGCTCAAGGTGAGCCAGGGCTACACAGTGAGCTCAAGGCCAGCCTGCAGTATAAAATGAGACCCTGTCTCAAAACAATGAGAAGAGAGAGAGAGAGAGAGAGAGAGAGAGAGAGAGAGAGGAAAGAATTTTTTAGAAACCTTGCTGAACTTCTTTATATATAAAATAAGATGATTGGGCCCGGGATTTAGCTCAGTGGTTCTGTCAGCTGCCTCAAAAGAACAAGGTCCCGAGTTCAATCCCCGGTACCAAAAAATAAATAAAATAAAATAAGATGATAATGAAATTATAAAATACATGGGCACAAGCCTGTAATCCTAGCACTTAGGAGGCTGAGGCAGGAGAATTGTCACAAGTTCGAGGACAGCCTGAGCTACATAGTCAGTTCAAGGCCAACCTGAACTATATAGCAAGACCCTGTGTCAAAAAAAAAAAAAAAGATAAAATACATGGACAGACAACAGAAGGGGGAGTTTGCAGAGCTTAAGGAGAAAGGAAATACTATCAATTAAATACATATTACTAAAAACCTCATAAGAGAAATAAGGCAGAAGGTGGAAAAAAATTAGCAAAATTATATTGAACTAAAGCAAGAGTTTAAAAAGGACTATAGTGAAAATATAGCAATGAAAGATTTTTTAAAAATCCAACACATGCATAATTTGCTTCCTCACAGGTGTCCTAAGGGACTATCATAAGTAATTTAAGATACAAATCAAGAAAAAAGGGGAGGAGGGGGTGAAGGGAGGGCAGAGGTAAGGGGAAAAAATGAGAATCAAGACTTGCCATGTAGAGGTACATGATCCCAACAATGAATGTAACTGTACTGTATCCCTAAAATGTACCAATAAACTCAATTAAAGCTGAAAAAAACAAAAAAAGAAAAAAAGTATTTCTCCAGATAAAAGGTAATTTGACTCTTCCACAAACCAAACAATAGAAAACATTTCCTAGCAAAAGACTACTGAGTGTCAGAGATAAAGAAGACTGGTTGACATTGCAAGTCATAACAACTGTGTTTCATATTTCACCATTATCCCCGGTTAAAAGTTAGTAAAAAAATGTCCTCAAAGAATTCAGAATCCTCAGGGAAAGAAAGTGGGATTCAACTTTATACCTAGTTTAATTGTTTTTTGAGGTAAAAACATAATAGAAGCTCAGTTCTGAATAGGGAGAACTCAGGGAATATAATCTCCACAGATAACATCTCTCCTCTCCCTCTTTCTCCTCACACCCTTATGTTCTTGTTCTGTTTTGCTTTGCTTTGCTTTGTTTTGTCTTTAGAGACAAGGTCTTCCTATGTAGTCCAAGCTGGCCTCAAAGTCATGGCGATCCTCCCGCTTTAGCCTCTTGAGTTTTGGGATTACAGGCGTGTGCTACCATGCCCGGCCCTTTTCACAGTGCTGGGGACTGAATTGAAGGCTTTCCACTGAGCTATTTTTATCATTTCTATAAATTCTTGAACAAACTAAGAATTCACTGACAAGTGGGAGATGAAAGGAGATACTACAGCAGGACAAGTCATGAAATATTTAATTCACTTGGGCAAGAGAATAGACTCAGAGGAAGGACCTACCTGTCTTCATCAAGAAATAAATAATAATAATGCTGGTGAGGCTGCAGGGAGAAAGGAACCTTTGTATATTGTTGGCGGGAATGTAAACTAGTACAACCACTGTGGAGATCAGTATGAAGATTCCTCAAAATTCTATTTCTAGAAATAGAAATTCCATTCAAAAATGGAAAGGTATTTCTCTTCTAGATATCTTTCCAAAAGAGTTAAAGACATCATTTTACAGTGACACATGCATGGCCATGTATATGGCAGCACAATTTACTTTGTTTCATTTTTAAATTTTATTTATTTTTTTGGTAGGGGGATTGAGTTTGGGACCTTGTGCTTGTGAGGCAGGCAGGAGAACCACTGAGCTACATCCCTGGCTTATTTTACTTTTTTGACAAAGTCTTGCTATGTAGTCCAGGCTGGCCTTGTACTTGCTATGGAGCCCAGGTTGGCCTCAAACTCATGGCTATTCTACCTCAGCCTCCTGAGGGCTGGGACGACAAGCATGCGCCACCATGCCGAATTTATAGCAGCACAATTTATAATAGCCAAATCTTGGAAGCCACCTATATGCCAATCAACAGAAGAATGGATGAAGAATGTGTGGAATTTCTCCATGATGGAGTGTACCACAAAGAAGGATACATTTGAGGCATTTGTTGGTAAATGGTTGCACCTCAAGACCGTAGTATTAAGTGAAACAAATCAGATGCACACATTTAAATGTCACATGGTTTCTCTTATATGAGTGACCCAAAATATAAATAAAGAGCAAAATAAAAGATAGATAATAGAAAGTAGGGAAATATTCCTCAAATGGTAAGGGTATCAAAAGATGGGTTAGGGGAAGGAAAAGGGACTAAAAAAAAGATAATTGAAGAAAAAAATGGAAATAGAGCTTTTTCAGATTGGAAAGGGTACAAGAGTTGTAGACAGCAGGGAGGGGACCAAAAAAAAAAAAAAAAGAATTAAGATGTGCTATGTACAGGCCAGGGATTTAGGTCAGTGGTTCCGCCGCCTATCTCACAAGCGCAAGGATCCAAGTTCAATCACTGGTACCAAAGAAACCCAACAAACAAACAAAAAAACTAAGATGTGTCATGTACACGTACCAACTCCTCACAATAAGGATAGTCATGCACCACAAAGATGTAGTAATAAAAAAAAAGGAGATCAGACTAAAAATTCAGTTTATGGTTAAAAAAAAAAGGTCAATGTCATAGATCTGATGCTAAAAGAGTACACTTGGTGTGTGTGTGTGTGTGTGTGTGTGTGTGTGTGTGTGTGTGTGTGT
>NW_022900921.1:2486395-2488222 GCF_012274545.1 Fukomys damarensis | reverse complement strand
GTGTGTGTGTGTGTGTGTGTGTGTGTGTTACTCAGCCCTTTTCTTTTTTTTCTGGTACTGGGATCAAACTCAGGACCTCACACTTACCAGACAGGCACAGCGCCACCGACTACACTCCCAGCCCACAGCAGCCCTTTTCATTTTGAAACAGGGTCTTGCTAAGTTGCCCACACTTTCAAGCTTGCAATCCTCCTACTTCAGCCTCAGCTGGGCTTACAAGCATGCAACTACTGCACCCCTAAGAAGTTTTACTTTTAGCACAAACGAGGACAACAAACAAGAAAAAGAAAGTAAAAGTTCATATAATTTAAGAAAATTCCCCTGGCATTGGGATTTTTTTAAGGAGTTCTGCAGGTGATTCTAATACACAGGAAAACGCAGAAACCGTTTCACTATGGGAACAACGACATGTACTCACTCCGTCCTCAGCTGGTCACAGTGCGCAGAGCACGGGTGAGCTCTACCAGGACTGCCAAACTGGGAGACAGCAGGGTGGGCGCCAACAACGCCAAGCCAAATCTTACGCGTGCAAATGAAGCGCTCCGTGTGCTCTCAGTATTGGTAGCAGTCAGGATATGGGCAGACAATGAATGACACCATTGGAACGAACTGTTCAGCGCACACAACCCCTCCCTGGGCAGGTTTCTGAGGACCGCAGAACTGAGCAACTGGAGCTCTGAATTTTGCATCAGGAAGCCCCAAACCCTCAGCGATCTGTTTAAGCATTCAGGCCATTTGTGATGGGTGACCCCAGACGTTGAGCACTCTCAGGCTCTGCCTACCCGTAAGGACACCCAGATAAAGAACCTTGTCACCAACCATTCAGGTCCCCTCAGGGTTAGAAGAGCTTTTCCTTTGTCTTTGCTTTCTCAATAAACTTCCCCTTTTGCAACTTGGCTCCTCCATCCACAATTTCATTATTCAGTTTGTTGAGATACCAACATGGCATTCTGGTAACAGTATGCTCATTCAATGCACAATCTTGGCAAGAACAGGTTGTTCTTGATGGTGATTCTGGCCCATTATTATAGAAATCAACAACCAGGCTGGGTGTGATGGTACACATCTGTAATTCCAGCACTCAGGAGAATGAGGCAGGAGGATCACTGAGAATTTGAGGCCATCCCAGACTACACAGTGACTTCAAGGACAGCTTGAACTGCATAGCAAGACCCTGCTATGGGCCAGGGATTTAGCTCCGCGGCTCCTCGCCTGCCTTGCAAATGCAAGGTCCTGAGTTCGATGCCTGGTAAGGGGTGGGGGGGGGCCCTGTCTGAAAGAAAGAAAGAAAGAAATCAACAACTGGTATTATACTGAATAAATCTAATCAGTATTCTCAGTGCCCAGAATATACATACCAATTATGGTAATTGACAAAAGAACATTAAACACAGTAGAGGTAAAATAGATAAGCAAACAAACTGAAAATAAGCAGAACAGAAGTCCACCATAATCAAATTCAAGACTGTTTAGGGCCTCCTTGTTGGGAGAAGAGGAGATGGGCAATGACTCTCAGACTTTGTGTATTTTCTTTCCTGCTGTTTATAATTTCTAATTCTGTTCTGGGTTTTCCTATTTGCCTTTGGCTTTGCTCCACTGCAGGACTGAATCCCACCCTAAGTATGTGTATCACCTCACTGGTCTGGCTGCAATTCTGAGCAGCCACGGGTATGCCCAGGTTAGCTGTACCCTTAAATTTCTTCTGTATACCTTAGGAATAGCTCCCTCTGTCCCTCATTGTGGGTTCCTTATCATTCTGACTCACCGCTTTCAGCCATAAAAGATACACTTTCATAATCTTGCTTTTTTTTTTTTTTTTTTTTTTTT
>NW_022900921.1:2482888-2486296 GCF_012274545.1 Fukomys damarensis | reverse complement strand
TTTTTTTTTGTACGGGGGATCAAACTTGGTGCTTGCGAGGAAGGTGGAGGAAACAACTGAGCTCAATCCCTGGCCGAACCCAGCTCCCCGTGAAGTGATCCGTGTATTTTCAGGTAACAGACAATGGATTTAACTGTGCACAACCTCACCCGCCAGGATTTAGAGCAGCTTCCACAGCAGCCACTTGGGCTCTTGGGGCCAGGGTCAGCCGTCCTGGCTTAGTAGACGCTTTGGCCTTTCTGGCCCTCTGGGGCTGCATACACTAACCCAGTCCATTTTTGATGCTTGAAGGTGTTCTTTGTAGGCTTGAAATAAGTTTTTGTTTTGTTTGCACTCTGGGGTACAGTGTTCTGCATATGTCCAGTAAGTTAAAATTTGCGAATCATACTGTTTAAAGCCAGAGACAGTAGTTTATGCCTGCAGCCTCTGCAACTAGAACTGTAAAATGGGACTTCGAAGGTGAGGTATTTTTCCTTTGTAATCAAGTGGCTTCCTAACTTCCTCCGGCCTGGAACATAAGGGGCTCCCTCACTTTTGCTCAGCCCAGAGGAAGGGACAGGACCCGCAGATGCCCAGCTGGAGGTCAAATCCAGCTTCTCCCTCAGGCGAAGTGGGGAGAGGGCCAGGGTCAGGAGAAGCCTGGAAAGGTCTGGGTTCCATGGTGTTCCCTCCCCTGCTTTTCTTGTTAGCAAAAGACCCCAGCCCACCTGTAAATGGTGAGATGCAGATCTGAGGCCACTGGGCCCCTCCATCTCTTGGGAGCTGCGAACAAATCCTTTTTCCTTTGCACTCAAATACACTGTCTCCTTGTATCTGGTCAGCACAGAGCAAACAAACCCGAGCCAATGAACCTCAGTGGCCGAGCTACTCAGCAGGCAGAGGGCAGGGGTCACCTAACATCACCCGCTGCACTTAGGGTGTTGTCGACCTCCACTTGTGGTTACATCCACCGTTGCTTGCTTGCTCTTTGTTATTTATTTACTTTCTCCCAAGTCTCAGTCTTGTGGAATTTTTGCCGGGTGAATGTGGAGGCCGTAGTCAGCCCACGCACATGTAGAATTCTTCCACGGGGCTGGTGACTCTCCCCTGGGTACTTCATCGTCTGGAATGCTTATCTTCAGCAGTATTTTCTCTCTTAAAGCCTGACCGTATTAACGTTACATCGCCCTTCCTGTGGTGAATGTCTCACCGTCTAGGTTTTTCGACGCTTATACTCTCAGATTCACCATCTTCACTCAAAGCAACAGGACTTTACTGAACCGTAACCCGATGGCTAGTTTCCATGAGCACCCTGAGGCCACCCCGCCGTGTCTTTGGCTGCTCTTACTGTTGGGATCTAACTGTGGCTCCTTTAAAGGTACAAACTGCAGATAGGAGTACAGTCCGCATGAGCTCAGGCTGAGGCAATTCAAGAACTGTTTCTGGGTCAAAGTCTACTTTCTCGTGGACAGATTATGAGCCTCCTGGATGACATCAGAAATACGGCTCAGTGTGCAAGGAAAGTAATCCAAAGGGTAAAATGTATCTTCAAGAACTGAGCTGCTTCTCCACAGCTTCTAAGGCTGGGAGCAGAAGACCCTATCCTCTCCTTGCCCAGCAGAGTGGTGCACACCTGTAATCCCAGCACTTGGGAGGATGAGGCAGGAAGGCAGCTGCAAGTTTGAGGCAAACATGGGCTATAAAATGAGTTCAAGGCCAGCCTGAACAAAACAAAACAACAACAACCCCTCTCCTCTCCTTAGCTCAGATTAGACAAAAAACGAGCATATCTTCCTAACAGGAATATACTAATGCTGGCCCCAAGAGGTAGGGACACAATTTCATTTTCACAGGGAAGGAAGAAAACAAGGATGGCCTGAGGATGAGCTAGCTCCTTATCCATTGTCTCACTGTATCTCTTCTCGTCACACACACCTGAACATGGGAGATAACCATGAGGTGAGGCAGTGAGGGGCCTCTCCCTCTGCCTCAGAGCTGGCTTTGAATGCGCCTTTTTGTCTTTCTCCTAACCAAAAAAATGGCCTCCAGTGTGTTTTGGGGAGTCGGGACTAGCACGGATTCCAGCACTGGGAAACAGGAACTTTGTATTTCTTCCATGCTCACCAAAAACCATTGCTTTAGAAGTTCCCAAGCTCTGAGATCAGAGCTGGTTACATAAATTCGAGGAGCTTGTTCAAATTTAACCTGTAGGGATTCGTGTTAGAAGACTGAATGTGGTGCAGGCCTCAAGCCCCAGAGCTCTGGGACGGAGAGGCAGGGCTGCAAGGTTGAGCCCAGCCTGAGCAGCTTAGAGACATGTGACAAACTGTCTCAAATAAGAAAACAAAATTTAGAGCTGACCCTGTCCAGGATGTCAAATCTGAATTTATCCCACCCCTGTAGGGAAGAAAGTCCAAGCTGAGATATTTTGGGAGCAGGTTTACTGCCCCTTGGCTTTCCTCCGGTTTGACAGCTTTTCTGTTCTCCTTCCTCAGAGGGGAAATCTTTCTCTAGGGCACTGCTTTTTAAAGGAAGTGTCACCTCCATTTCTCTGTCTTAAAAGGTCCAAGACTCTGTGTTATCATCTCCTAAACCCCAGCCTGGGGTTATCAGATCAACGTCTGTATTTAGTAATCTATTTTTTTATCAACTAATACACTTCTGACTCTCCCAGTGAGTTATCTATCATTCCTGGCACCTGACAAAATCCTAATCTCTCCCTCAACTCAGTCACAGATTTCTAATTTTTTTATGTTTTATGCAGCACATTTCTGGGTTTAAAAATTCATCTAATGTTTATTATGTTCTTTCTTAGCTCAGCACTTAAACTGATTTTCAGCTCTATTCATTCATAAACATAATAGTGTTGGGTTTCTGTATTTCTAGCATTCCTTTGTATGTCTGTTTCGCCTGGTTATGTATTGAACTATGCATCTCATTTCTACTGCTCATTTTAGGCCTCTGTAAAAGGTATCAGCAAAGTGTATTTATATAAATGCAAACGTAACTCTTAGTCTTCTGCCCGCCTTATTCAAAACTTTAGTTTCTCAAAAATAAACGTGTGCTGTAAGAGCTTTATAGAACAAGTGATTTGGTTCCTTGCTGGCTCCACTTTGATGTTCTGCCCCCTCTTCCTCAGTGTGAAGGCCCTGGGTTCAATCCCCAGCATGTCAAAAAAGAAAAGAAAAGAAAAGATTATCAACGCACCTGTTATCCCAGGAGGATGAGGCAGGAGAATCCAGAATTCAAAGCTAAGTAACAAGACAAAGAGGGAGAAACTTACAAACAGAGCATGGAGGTACCCAGGTACACTAGTAACCAAAGTAACTGCCCCTCCCCACCTCCAATAAAGTACAAAGGAAACAAACTGGGGAGGGGGATACCAAAGGAAAACTCTTATAGTCTTTTTTTTTTTTTTTTTTGTACCGG
>NW_022900921.1:2472214-2482278 GCF_012274545.1 Fukomys damarensis | reverse complement strand
TTTGTACCGGGGATCGAACCTGGGATGTCGTGCATGTGAGGCAGGCAGCGGCACCGCTGAGCCACATCCCGGCCCTCTTATACTCTATATATTCTAGGGTCACTGTACTACTGCACTAGATACTCACGCATCCCTTTACCTAATTACTGACCCAGGAGATCTTGCCCGTGAGGCTCCTCCTAATCAACTTATAAATCCCAGAGCTGCAGCCTTGACAGGGACAAGAGGGCAAAAGGAAATCGAACAGAGCCCACCACGGAGTGTGCACGCAGGCGACGGAGCCCAGGTTTGGATCTTGTAGCCCAGGATCTGAGACAGCCCAGGGAACCCTCAGACTGTGACAAGTCCTAGGGGGCAAACTAAAGGCCCAGACCCAGGCAGGCTGAGGTAAGCCTGGGGCAGGGGACTGGAGTACAAAGGGACAAAAGCTTCACCGGAGCACAAAGGACAAAGGACTAATAAAATCTGCTGGCAATAAAAAGCCTGGCAAGCAGAGGCAGCTGCATACCTGCATCTTCACACCTCCACCTGCCCCTGTCACCTGCCAAAAAGCTGCACAGAAGCTTTGTAGGATTTCCCTCACCCTAAGATGGCCACTGCATAAAATAGCACCCTTCTTCCCACAATACCCTGCTTCCCACTTAAACTACAGCTTCTCCCACCAAACCACAGCTTTCTTCTTCCCAACACGCCCCTTTTCCGGGCTCCTCCAATCCCTAGCCACCACCTCACTCAGCCCCACCCTAGCTCCTATAAGAAGCGCTCCCTGTCTCGGCCATGTTGCTCTCTCTCTCTCCTTTGTTCAGAGACGGCCGGCAGATTGTTCCTATGATGAAGGCTCGTTGTGGTTCTGGTCTGGTCTTGGTTTTCGGCTCTTTTATCTGACAAGCTTTGAGAGTCAGGTGCTTTCTTGACACCCTCCCTGCCCCCGTCTAGCGAGTGCTTTTCTTTGTTCTAAGAAACCACAGCTGGTCCAGTTCCCAGCACTGTCTAGTTAGCTTCATTCCGCCATCACCCACAGAACAAGAGCCCAGAGACAAAACTGGCTGCAAAAAAGGACAGTCAGAATAGTATTTGTGTATCAGGTGAAGCCATAACTGGAGAGTGAAACAGAAATAAAGACATTCCAGGCAGCTGATCGAGGCAGGCGCCTCTCAGAGTTCACAGGAAAAAAACTTCCTTCACTAAAAGAAGACTGGCATAACAGATGCAAGAAGTGACAGCATTCAAAGGATTGTTACGCACCGACTGAATAAAATAACCGCAAAATCTGGTTTGAAATTAGGTGATTCCTTCTCTGTCCCAAAATAAAACATTTTGTTTTTTGAGAACTGGACAAACTGCTTTTAAAATTTATATGGAACACGGGTGTGGTACCACACACCTTAATCCCAGCACTCGGGAGGCTGAGGCAAGAGCATCACCGAGAGTTTGAGGCCAGCCTGGGCTACACAGTGAGTTCCAGGCCAGTCTGAACTACATGAACAAAATAAAACCCCCAAAAAAAGTTTATATGGAAAAATAAGCCAGAATAGTTGGGGAAACTATAAGAGCAACAAGTAGGAACTCTCTATACAAGGCATAAAAATATTTAATAATTAGAGTAATGTGGAACTGGTGTAACCATGTTTACTTATTTATTTTATTTTTATTGGGGGGAGGATTTTTGAGACAGCATCTTGGTATGTAGTTGACACTGGCTTTGAATTCACGATGTAGCCCAGGCTGGCCTCAAACTTATAGCAATCCTCTTGCCTCAGCTTCCCAAGTGCTGAGATTACAGGTGTGCACCACCACACCCAGCCTATATTATTTAAAACTATATTTTATTTATATAATATACAGCTATATAGTATAATATATAACTATATAATATATACATAATCTATAACATAAAAATTGCATATTATAAAGAACTTCAGCTGTGTAAGTGTTATAATGAAATACTCTCCAAGAAATATTTTAGGTGAACAAATAACACGCAGAGTACTGTGGGTTGTATGCTAATACATGAGAAAGAAAAATATGTACACATACATGCTTGTGCATGTATGTGCTACCTCTTGTTGGATATTAAAAATAAACTGGTATTAATTGTTGCCTCTGGGGAGAGGACCTGGAAATTCAAAAAGATAAGCTATTCATCTGAAATGCGCCTTTTGGAGACAGGGTCTCTCTGTGTACACTGCTTCAGGGAGGCCTTGAACTCACCACATAGATCAGGCTGGCCCTGAGCTTGTGGTGATCCTCCCACCTCAGCCTGCAGAGGGCTAGGACTACAGACGTGCACCACCACGCTGGCTTTAAAATATACTTTTGTTCAAAGCATTAAGTTTAGAACTTTATAGATGTTTTTAAAAACTCAAATTTCAAATAACATTTAAATTTCTAGAGAATTAGAAAGTAGGGAAAAGACAAACTGTTAAGTGGTATAACTCTGATACAAATTACATAAGGAGAGCATGAAGAAAGGTAAATTAAAGGACAACACTGCTGGTAAACATAGATAAAATGTCCTAAACAAAATGCCACCCGATAAAATACCATTTAAATATACACATATGTGTTGTGTACAAACACATTATGATCAAGTTATAGGGGCTGCAGGTGGGATTCGGTGGTAGAATATTACTTAGCATGGATGAGGCCTTGGGTTCCATCCTCAGCCCTGGCTTTATAGCAAGGATGCAAAGCATCCTGGGCAGGGTGGCACACGCCTGTAATCCCAGCACTCAGAAGGCTGAGCCAGGAGGATTGACTACAGCCTGACCTACATAGTGAGTCTAAACCATCCTGCACTACACAGGGAGACCTTGTCTCAAAAACAAAAACAAAACAAAACAGGTTTAACAATGAGAAAAATCTTAACATAATTAAGAAAGTAAAAAGAAATGCCGTTAAAAAAAAAATGCCGTGCTATCATCTCAACAGATACAGAAAAGCAAACATGGAAAGATTGTTCTGTGCCTGGGGTGCACAGAAACCCCTAGGCACCATAGGGGCCCTAGACTGGCCGCCCTCGCATTTCCTCTTCTCCCCTGCAGGGGCAGGAAGCCGGACAACTGCGTTTCCCTTGCTTCCCCTCTGTGGCTGGGTGGGATTTTCCAGTGGGAGCCAAGGGCGCAGGAGAAAAGCCACTTGTGTTCTGCCCCAGGCGTCAACAGCAGTAGTTGAAGCGCGGCTGTGCCCCAGTGCGCAGAAGCAGTGTTTCTGGGCTCTCGGTGACACCACTTTTGCCTTGTTGCTCCTTTGTCTTTTCAGTAATTTTATCATCAGGTCCCTGTGCTAATGTCTTTATGTTTGAAATACCTACAGTGCTTGCAGATTTTTAAGACAAAATAGTGGTGAAGCACTAGAACTTTCCTGGGCAAGCAAGCATAGGACAAGGATGTCTACTTTCAGTGCTTCAGAGCAAGCCATGTCCTGGAAGACCTTGAGTCTGGGCAACAAAAGTCTAAGCCCAAAAGAAATTATGGGATTTTTTTTTTTTAATTGAGACAGGGTCTCACTATGTCACCCAGGCTGGCCTTCAGCTTGTGTTGATCCTCCTGCCTCAGCTTCCCAAATGCTGGGATCACAGGTGTGCACCACCATGCCCCACTGAAATTATGGACTTAAAAGTCATATAAGATTTAAAAGAAGGGAACAAAACTGTCTTTAGAACAAATAGGATGTCTTGCAACTTCTAGTACTTCTGGGTGCTAAATGATTGAACAAAAATCAATCGCCTGCTTAGGAAGGTTTTATTTTTTATCATAGGAAATAGGCCAAAACCATGCCAAGTTTTGCTGCTGTGATTAGGGTTAGGTATGTGTAATAGTTTTCTTTTCTTTTCTATGTATTTACTTATTTATTTAGGTTTTTGGAGACAGGGTCTCACTATGTAGTTGAGACTGACCTGCCCAGGCTGGTCTCAAACTCAACAATCCTCCTGCCTCAGCCTCCCGAGTGCTGGGATTACAGGTGTTCACCACCATACCTGGCATAGTTTTCCTTTAAAAAAGGAAAGTATGTCAGAGCTCAATGTTTTCTTAAATAACTAAAAAAATTATACACTATATTAGATTATAAGCTCTGAAGAAAGTTGTGTATAGGGTTTTAGTGCTTAGTAAATATTCAATATTATTAAAGTATTACTTAATAAAAGATTATTAAATACTAGTAAATATTAAATATTAAATGAAAGAAAGAATATGTTTGAATATCCTCATTTCCTTTATGTCACTTTTTTTTGGTACTGGGGATCGAACTCACAACCTTGCACTTGCAAGGCAGGCGGCAGAACCACTGAGCTAAATCCCCAGCCCCCTTCATATCACTTTTTAACAAACTTGTTTCATACTCAGATTCAAAAAAAGGTCATTGTAGGGCCAGGTACTTAGCTCAGTGGCACTGCATATGCCCCGTACCAAAAAAAAAAAAAAAAAAAAAAAAAAAATTCACTGTAATTCTAAACAATCTTTGTTAATTCTAGGAATGAACAAGTCACTTTCTCCTGAGAGCTGATTCTGTCAACCAGAAGTTAACATTCTGGGACATCAACAACATCAGGACATCTGTCTGAAAGAACTTCAGGACTGTTTTAATCTGCTCAGGTTGCCACAACAAAACACCACAGACTAATAATCTAAGCAAGCAGAAATTTATTTTCTTGGAGTTCTGCAAGCTAGAGCTCCAAGACCAACTTTACTGCTGACTCTGGTTAGTTTGCAAATGACCCTTCTTAGTGCGTGACCCCTGAGAGAGCCAATGAAGAGCTCTCTGGTATCTCTCCTCCTGAGGCTACTTGACTGCTTACCATCAACCACTTCCTGAGAGGTCGCTGGCCAACCACAGCTGCACTGGGAATTAACACCTCAACATATGAATTTGTGGGTGCACAGAGTTTAGCTTGTAATAAGTGTATACATCCTGAGAGAGAGCAAGGTACAAAGACCGCTGGTATTTGCGTTCCAGAAAAAAATAGGCTCAAAATCGAACTCAGGACCTTGTGTTTGCCAAGCAAGTGCTGTGCTGCTGAGCTAAATCCTCGGCCCCAAAATGAGGTATTTTTTTTTATTATTTTTGGAGTCAAATACTTTTTAGGGCAGGGAACAGCCTTTGAGTAACTCAACAAATGTAGGTCTCACAGGAGCGGAAGACTGAAGTCCAAATTCCAGTGGCCTCTGCGGAAAGCAGAAAGCCATCTGGGACAAGGCTGCTCTACCCTGGTGGGCAGGTTCTCTCTATAGTGCCGTCGCTTGGCAGACAGTAACAGATATGTGCAGTTTTACTATTAAGCACGGAGTCGGTTATGCGCCCCAACAAAGAACTTTCTCACTCATCCATGTACTTACTATATCAGTAAAATAGTGGGTACTGCTGCTAATCCTTAAATTTTCTTTGCCAATCTTCTTTATACCATCTTCTGTTCTAAAATTCTGGAAATTGTTGAGCTATCCCATATTTGAAAGCCACTGGATTTCAATAGCCCAAATAAACAGAACACTCCCCTTTTATACTTGGTAAGGAAATTTGCTAGATTGTCTTGTAAATATAACTCCAAAGTAAAATAAAATTCTATGAATGCTCAATTTTAGGGTTTGTTTGCTTTTTTGTTGTTTTTTTGAGATAGGTAGGTCAAGGATGCCTCAAACTCGTGTCAATCTTCTTGCCTCAGCCTCCTGAGTAATGGGATGACAGGCACGTGCCACTGTACCTGGCTAGTTTTTTTGTTTGTTTGTTTTTTTGAGTTTTTTTTGGTACTGGGGATTGAACTCGGGTCCTTGCACTTGCAAAGCAGGCAGCGGAACCACTGAGCTAAATCCCCAACCCCTGGCTAGTTTTAATTTCATAAAACAAATGCATCGAACCTGACATTGAGTCATGATCTACTAAATACAGTTCAATTTTATTAGCTACAAAGTTCTTCTTGGTAAGACCACATCTTGTAAAGGGATCTTCTAAAATGTGATGTTAGTCAGATTTCCATTACTGTAACAAATATCTGAGGTAATTAGGTTATAAATAAAAAAGGTTTATTTCGGCTCACTGTTTCAGAGGGTTCAACCCACGAGTTGTTGGCCCTGCTGCTTTTGGGCCTGCACTGAGACAGCACCTCATGGCAAAACACAGGGCCAAACTGTTCACTTCATGGCTAGGATGTGAAAGGAAGAGGAAGGGCTAGGGTTCACGTATCCCAATATCCCCTTTTACGGCACGTCCATATTGGCTGGAAGACTTTTCACAGGGGCTTTTTTGTGTGTTTGGTTGGTTTGGTTTGGTTTTGTATTTTGCCTTTTGAGACAGGGTCTCACTCTATAACTCAATCTGATCTTGAACTCACTGTGTAGCCCAGGCTGGCCTCCAGCTCCAATCCTCCTGTCTCAGCCCCCAAAGGCTGGGATTGCAGATGTGTGCCACTACCCCTGGCTCAATGTCACTTCTTTAAGGGCTGCACCGCCTCCCAGTAGTGTCGTGGGCTGGGGATGAAGCTTTGACTATATGGGCCTTCGGCCGACCCTCATCCAAACCACAGAAAACACCAGTACTATCACTGATGTGACGGTTACGCCTCTGGATTAGCTCGCTGCTGAATGGACCACCATCGGGCTCCTCCTCCTCCTCCTCCTCTGCCTCCTCTTCCTGCTGCTCCTGTCTTCAGTTAAATTGCCCAGACTGGCTCAAACTTGCCACTTCCCAGGATGCAAGGGTTACAAGCGTGGGCCTCCGTGCTTACATCAACCTCCTTATTTCCCTTTCTCCCTAGCATCATGGTATAATCATGGGTAAGCTTTACTAGTCTGAGTTAGTAATTACATCTGTCAGAGTCTGATCAGGGAAGCGAACCAGTAAGAGTAATTACTCGCAGAAGCAGACAGTTGTGGTGGCTTCCACTTGGCCTTTCCTACTGTAATAACCTTCACCCCGGTTCAGGAAACCAACGTGGGGCAGCTGCCAGCGGCGGAGCACGTCTGCTCTAACTCCGCCTGCCAGAACTGGAGAACGGTCACACGGCGAGTCCAAGAACCTGATGAGCCAGCTCTCTGTGACGTGGGCCAATGCCCAGCTCAATAATCCCCCGACCCTCAGGGCACCACCTTAGCGCAGTTTCCAGCAGTTTCCACAGTCTCCAGAGTCCGGTCATTCCCTCCTCCCCAAAGTACGCCACCTGGGGAAAGGGCTGTGCTCCCTTCAGGGAAGGTTAGAGAGGAAGTTTTGGCTTTGTCTTAGGACTTTCCCTTGAGGAACTGCCCTCCCCCATTATCCAAGGGGGTAGAAGTGTCTGAATCGGCTCAAGCCTGGCACAGGAGTCCACGTTTCTGTAAATGATGACGCAAGCTGTGAAAGCCACTCAGTTTCTTTAGCTAATGCTTCAAACCCAGAATCTCTGCTTCATGTACCCATTATCAAGAAACGAGGCCTGATACTGTTTTACATTTGTTCCACCTTGATGCTATACTCTTTTTTTTTTTTGGTACCGGGGATTGAACTCAGGACCTTGAGCTCCTGGGGCAGGCAGTGGCACCACTGAGCTAACTCCCTGGCCCAACGCTATACTCTTAAGATCCCAAACATATTCATTTTTAATCAATCAAAGTTGGTAAATCCTCAACAGATGAATGGATAAAAAAAATGTGGTATTTATACACACTGGCGTACTACTCTGCTATTAAAAAGGTAAATCTGAGTTATTTGTAGGAAAATGGATGCACCTTGAATCTATAATGTTAAGTGAAAAAAAATCAGAGATGGGCCGGGGATGTGGTTCAATTCCCAGTATGGGGAAAAAAGTCCGAGATGCAAACTTAAATACTGCATGGCTTCTCTTATGGGAGAAACTCAAAAATAAGTTAAAGAGCAAAATCAAAGACTGCTGATAGAAAACGGGGGGCTGGATCTTTCATAACTGGGAAGGGGACCACGAGGTTTGGGCAGGGGAGAAGGGCAGGGGCAGGGACGGTAAAGGGTTGGGCTGGGTCGGTACAGCTCCGCCACTGTGAACGTCAGCGCTTTGTACTGATAACAAAAGGAGAGAACCAAGTGGGACAACCTTGCTTTGTTTCCGTGTGTTTGGTTCACGCACGCTTCACAGCTGACCCCAAGGCCGGCCAGGACTTCCACCTGGTTGGAGGTCTGGCAGCAAGGACAGGCGGCGGGGGTGGGGAGGGCCCATCTCTCTCGGGCAGAGACACTGACAGAGTCGCTTCTGTCGAGGGGACGAGGAGACGGCAGAATCCAGAGCTCAAGGGCCAGCTGTACCACTCTGCCCGCAGAGTCCCTGCAGAGTCCCCTCTGAGTCCCTCTTCTTTCCAAGCAATGCCTCTTTGAACAAAAGACCCTGCAGATTGTAAATTCGGGTTGTCTTGTAACGTGGTCACCCGCAGGATCATTCTCTGTCTGCTTCCAAAGACCTCCACCTTGCTACGGCAAGGGTTTCATTCAAGACGGTCAGAAACAAGCGTGTAATTCCGAGCATCCCAGAACATCCTGGCTTGTGGGTAAAAGCAAAATCCCCCTAATATTTAGGGCCCAAGCCAATCTGATTTGAAAGCTTACAGGTGCACAGCTGTAAACCCTGGACCTCTTCTCTTCTACGAAGATTTGCCCAGGTTTCTGGAGGTGACACACAAGGCGAAGCCACTGTGTGTGACATATTCCTTGACTCTGCTCTGGGCTCCTCTTGGCCCTGGGCCACCGCCACGACTCCAGTCAGGGTGCCACTGGCATTGGCTGCCCGGCTGTCCTCTGGGCTCTGCGCAGTGCCCAGGCTAAGCCCCTGTTCACACCGTGCAGGCCACTGCTTTCACCTGCCCGCTGTGCCTGCGTGGCTGCTTCCCCCGGACGCCAGTTCCTGTCCCCAGGTATGGCTCGTGCTAGCGCCGCCCTTAGGTGTCCTGTGCGACCGTCCACCGGGGCTCCTGTGGCCCCAGTGCCACACCCTCCCCACATGCGGCCTCTTGCCTGCTGCCCTGGCCCTGTTCCCTTGCCAGCTGTCTTGGCTGCAGCTTCTGCTGTGGTCCCTCTATCCGTGGTGACCGCTCAGCCCACTGCACTGCTGCCACCCCTCTGGCGGCTAGGGTAAGAGGCAGCTAGTGAAGGACAGAACCTACGACGGAGTCAGGGTGGTCAGTATCCCAAAGAAAACAGCACAGACCCCGAGTTAAGCGCTCATTCAAGCCATCCAGATAGTTAAGTTTAAAGATGTAAAAAGAAACACAGAAAATATGGCAAGGAGTCAAGACAGGATAAGCAGTGAAGGACTCAGACTGGAGGGGTGGACTGGTAAGAAACTTCTCTGGGGTAGCAGCCCTTCCCCACCTCCAGGCTGGGGGTTGGCTGTGAAGAATTCAGGAGTGCTGAGTAACTGACTTTTCTTTTAAATTCTACATTTTCAAGCCCTGAGTTTCATGTAGTTACTTTGAACCCCGCCAAGCCACCCGTGACTGGTGACCCCAGGTGCTGGGCAGATTCCCACACCATGCTCATACGTAAAGATTCTGAACAAACAGCTTCCAAGGGGGGCTCCTTCCCCCCAGGAGTTCTCTTTCTTCATACAAAGGACTTCCAGTAAGCACGAAAAACAGATATCACGGGTGCTAATACCCACAGCCCCTAGTCCCCAGGGCACTGCCCCTCACCGCGACTTCTCTCCAGAGCATGGCCAGGGTGGCGACCAGGTTCTCTACTCAGAGTTCTGCTAACTGGGCTAGAAAAGGACCACCCAACGGCTGATACACACAGGGGGTCACGGGGTGTGAGAAAGGGTACAGAGGAGCTACTAAGAATGGGTTTCCTCCACGGCTCCAACCCACAGCCGCCTGTCCTAGAAGGATACAGGCCAAGGGAGGCCTCACACACCAAGGAGGGCGCTTGGTGGGGACACTTCCCCACTTGCTGTTTTTCAGAATGGAAAGTTGGATGATAAACTTGACTTCCCCACACCCTCGGAATACATATTCAGAAACTGGAGACTGGGGATTTAGCTCAGTGGTTCCACTGCCTGCCTTGCAAGTGCAAGGTCCTGAATTCGATCCCTGGTATCAAAAAAAAAAAAAAAAAAAAAAAAAAAAAAAAAAAAAAAA
>NW_022900921.1:2468872-2472181 GCF_012274545.1 Fukomys damarensis | reverse complement strand
GAGCGCAAGAAACCGGGACTACTTTGTCCCCCGGACCTAAAGAAGCAGTACCTAATCTTTTTCTGCACTTGTCCATGGACTGGGACCCTCTAAGGAATGGAAAGAAGCGGTTCCCAGAGAAAAGTATAAACTCTAACACTACACTTTCAACAGAAGCGTCCCCTGGAAACACCGGGAACAGCTGGGGTCACCTTTCCCCACAGTTACTCTAATACAGAGGGCCCCAAGGAATCAACAGTAAGAAGCCTATATAATCCGGGGACACTCGGGGCCTCCTCCCTTGAGGAAACCGAAGTCTTTTTTAGGTGAAACAGACTTACACCTGGTACTGCCTGGTGGGTAGCAGTGGGCCTGCACTGTAGCAGCAGCTATTCCAAAGGTTAAGGTTCCAAGTCCAGAGGGGATGGTCTCTCCAGGACAGGCCAGATCATCATGGAACACAGCCTGAAAGAGACAAGGCCTCATTGGTTTTATGATAAAGAGTGACAGTGAACAAATAATAAATAGCCCATCTAGCAATTTATAGCTCTTCTCTCACCTTGCAGTTCTTGTTGGTTATGAGTTTCATGTGTTAACTAACAGGAAAAAGGTACTCAGAGTAAGCTGGGCATGGTGGCAAATGCTTATAATCGCAGAATGTGGGAGGCTGAAGCAGGAGAATCACTGTGAGTTTGAGGCCAGCCTAGACTACACAGTGAGTTCAAGATGAGCCTGAACTACATAGCAAGACCCAGTCTTAAAAACAAAAAAAAAGAAGAAGGAGGACCAGGGATGTAGCTCAGTGGTGCTGTGCCTGCCTGGTAAGTGCAAGGTCCTGAGTTCGATCCCCAGTAACAAGGTGGGGAATGGTAGGGTGGTACTCAGAATAGCTTAAAGTATCAAAGAAAATACTATTATGGTGTATTTTTTTTAAAAAAAGAACTAATTGATAATCTCTTTAAAAAGTTTTCAGCAGCTTTTAGTTATAAACCTAAAACCAGACCAGGGATTTAGCTCAGTGGTTCCACAGGTGCTGTGCCTGCCTTCCTCACAAGTGCGAGGATGCAAGTTTGATTCCTGCTACAAAAAACACCTAAAACTAAGAAAAATACTATTACAATACAACATGACCAATGCATGTACAAGTGACTCTGATTTAATGGAACTGTTTTATATATTCTCTTGTCTGTTCATCTGCCTGTCGATCTGGTTTTTAATAACTGATTAAAGTACCTACAATACTTGTTTAAACATTTTTTGAGCACATAGATTTATTTTTGTTTTAGCCTTGTGGACTTCTGGTGCTGTTGGGCTTTACATTAAAGGGCTCGTCATACAGGTGTGCAGAGGCAGGAAAACTCGCTTACAGCAACCCAGGACAGGGCCTTGAGGCTTCCTTCGGGCTCACAGGGGAAACCCTGGTGTCTGGTAACACAAAGTTACGTATCATTCAGGTTAATATGTACGTCCTTGTGCATTGATTCTCCCAGTTGGCTTACAGATAAATGGACACTCATGACATCAGCCCAAACGCTTTCTAGTCACGCGGCTTAACAGTGAGCTAATTTAAAGCAGCTGGCAAACATGTCTCTAAAGTTGGTGACATCGCTGTCCGGGTTGCTCGCCAAGAAAGTGAACACAGAGTCCGCCAAAAACATGTACGCCGACGTCAGCAGTCTGCCACACGAATAAACGTCGGGAAGCTCATGACCACCGCTGTGAGCACCTCTTCCAATGTAGAGGCCAAAGGCAACTTGTATTAACCTCATGATGTCTCAGTAAATTTAGTATAAAATATATAAGTTCTTCTTTTCCTGACATATACATTTTTTTGGACAGACTCTGTATCATGAAGCATGGTTTCATAAATGCTATGCCCATTTTTCCTTGGCCTTCCTTTCCTTGTAATAGATACAGCTTAAAATGTTAGCCATGCTATGCTCCAATTCTCATGAGTCACCTAAAATAATCATGAAAATGGATACATAAAAGTAGGGCCTCTTGGGCCTTGGAAATCACCACACAAAACTCCTCCTCTATGGCTGAAAAAGCAGCTGCTTGAACCAGCTTGCTTCAGTTTTTCCCACTAATGTGTGGCTCCTCCGGTTTTCCCCAGTCTTACTGTGCACTGCCCAACAAACATTATTTTTAAAATTATGATTTACAGTTAGGTTTGCTATAATTCAAAGGTTAAAAGTTTTCTATGTCTAAAACAAGAAGGTTTTAAGGTATTAAAATATTCTTAGTTAAATTTACAATACTAGATTTTTTAAAATTTTTATATTTTACTAAAATAATTTCATGTTTTTCCACTGTTAGCTTTTTGGTTACTAAACAAACTAAATTTTAAGAATATTTAGCCAGGGATTTAGTTTAGTGGTTCTGCCACCTGCCTCGCAAGCGCAAGGGCCCAGGTTCGATCCCCGGGGATTGAACTCGGGTCCTTGCGCTTGTAAAGCAGGCCACCGAGCCGCTGAGCTAAATCCCTGGCCCAAAAAAGAATATTTAAATATTAACCTATAAAATGTTTTCAATAATCAGTTTATGATTGGTTAAATAAACAACTATTATCTTAGTTTATGACATACTCTGTGTCTTAGTTACTTTTCTTGTTGCTGAGACAAAATATCTGACACCCAAAGCCAAAGGCAGAAAGGTTTACTTGGTTCACAGTTTGTAGAGGTTTCAGTTCTTAGCTGGCATGGCAGAGGGTCATCGCAGAAGAGAAGTAGTTCATGGCAAGCAGAAGGCGGCAAAGCAGCTAAATAGTGAAGCATCAGCAGCCTGCCTCTTTATCCCTTCCAGGCTACGCATCCTTTGGGTGGTGCCATCCACACCCAGGGTGGGCTGTCCACATCCAGAACTATGCCAAACTGATCAGTGGACTAATTTAGTAATCACCCTCAATCCCAGCATCATACACTGAATCCCAGCATCACACACCCTAGGTCCACCACACACTTCTGAAAGCCCCCTCCTATGACCACATGAGGCTTTGAGGGGGCATTTCGACATAACCCATAATACTCTACACATCTGACATGCTGAGATAGATATACGGAGAGAGGAGAGAGAGAAGAGCACACACACACACACACACACACACACACACACACACACACACCTCAGGAAAAGAAAGACCTGTACAAATATTTTAGTACTATGTTTACTGAGACATCATGAAAACCCTAATGTGAATGTGGACAAAGCAGTTAGTTTATGGGGAGTCAATATCTGCTATATATTAAAATATGCATACAAGTTTTTCTTTTCCTAAAGTGTGCATACATTTTTTGGTGACATCTTTCTGTTCCTGTCTATCTACTTGAT
>NW_022900921.1:2460895-2468862 GCF_012274545.1 Fukomys damarensis | reverse complement strand
ATATATATATATATGCTTTAAAGTTAAATTTATGGAGTTCATACTACATAAGTTTAATGTATAAAAAGTAACTAGTAAGTACTCTCTTTTATACAATATACATTGCATCTAGATCTAGACATAAAACAATCAAAAATTTTAGTCCTCCCATTTAAAACTTGATCTACCTCTATTACTTTAGATTTTTTTTGTTTGTTTGTTTGAGAAAGGGTTATACTGTGTGGTTCTGGCTAGACTTTGAACTCACTATGTAGCTGAGGCTGGTCTCAAATTCACTGTGATCCTCCTGCCTCAGCCTTTTGAATGGTGGGATTACAGATGTAACCCCACCCAGCTCTTGACTTTGATTAAACAAGCATTCTATTATTGTATACATGAGATACACTTCTGTATTGGATAAGAAAACTATTTGTGGCAAGTAACACTTTCTTAAACTTGTAAGAGATCTAAAGATATATTAACTCTTTCAGTGTAGTTACAACAGGTAAATTTGGTTTTTAAAAAAATCTAAATTTTACCTTGAGTAAAGACTGGGTAAATACATGTAAACACTTTTATATAGCTACGAGACTAATTATAATAAATGAATCTGGATTTCCCAACTGTCATCAGTATGCTCAGAAGATTTCCTAAATTTTGCATTTTCGAAGGACTGTACGCTTGGGAAACAAAAACTTCTTCTAGGGAATGTACCAAGCTAGCAGCCCCTCCCTCCACCATGCTGAGGATGGTTTTGAGGAATTCAGGAAGGCCAAATACTGTAATACTGTTTAAAACAACAAACAAACAAACTCCATATTTTAAAAAACCCCAAGTCTCACTTGATTTTTATTTTATTTTATTTATTTTGGTACTAGGGATGGAACTCAGGACCTTGCCCTTGCAAGGCAGGCAGTGACAGCGCTGAGCTAAATCCCCCACTCAGTTGACTGTTTTCAAGCCATGAGCCCCTGTGACAGGTGACCACCTGGGGCTGGGCAGACTCTCACACCCTGTAAAAGATTCTGGACCAAGAGCGCCCCAGCAGCCCTCTCAGGGTCCCTCCCAGCTGGAAACTTGCTGCTTTCTTCTAAAAGCACTCCCCTTGCTTCCTCCTGTGTGTCTGCAGCACATCTGTCAACCTCAGGCAAGGCCGGGCTGGGTGCGTGCCGTGTTCGAGGTCTTCCCCACTGCCACCCTGCCTTCTCTGCTACAGCAGGAAGGAAACATTTCCTCTTTCCTTGCCAGATCTCCACGGCAGTGCTTCCACACCTCTCCTGTACACACAGCCCCGCTGGCAAGGAGGCACAGTAAAGAATACGAACACACGGACCCAGACTTCTGCTTAAAACCCTAGGCCTGTGGCTATGTTTATCTGTCCGGTGGCTTCTTCCCTTGAGATCACGCCAGACTTCTTCCTCTGGGAGCTGAATAATTCCGGTTTCTTTTACCTAATCTTTCTCCCCATTAACATTTCTATCGTGAACATAGTTCACACACTTTTCCTACAGGATGCCTTAGCTTGTGGCTCACTCAGTAAATACAAGCAGATCCAGCTGTGGGTATGGGCCTCATTCCACTCAAGAATAAGGGGGGATGTGACCTGCACTGCAGGATTTAAAAAATTTCACTTGACATTCTTTCTTGGTACCAGGGATCAAACTCGGAACCTGTGTTCGCGAGGCAGGCGGTGGCACCACTGAGTTAAATTCCCACCCTCAGTTGACAGTCTAAGAAATCATTATAGACAGCTAAGTGAGTTAAATTTTTTGTTTTGTTTCGAAACAGGGTCTTACTATATAGTTGAGACTGACCTGGAACTCACTATGTAGCCCAGGCTGGTCTGAAACTCACAGCAATCCTCCTGCCTCAGCCTCCCCGAGTGCTGGGATTACAGGCGTCTGCCACTGTAAGACTTAAGTCTCACTTTTACTCCTGGAGCATGAACAGCCAAGAGGCTTCCACGATGCTGGGCTCAGAAGCTCAGTGAGGCTCCAGGAGCTTGTCGGACAGCGAGAGTCACCCAGGAAGGAACACACCAGGCAAGTTGGCAAATAGACCTTTATTAGTCTGGCCGGATGGCACTCCCCAAGCCAAGTAGCTCAGAGAGGCGGCCAGCTCAGAAACAGAGGCCATTTTATATAGGGCTAAGGGGGGAGGGGGTTACACTTAAAACTTACAGGAAGAGGACAAAGGCAAAGAATCAGTTGATCTGAGCTAGTGGTCATCAAGCATATAATTGACCGTCACGTACTAATGATCAGCAGATCAATTATCCATTATTCCATTTACAACTTAGATTATAATGTTCAGAACATTCAACTACAGGCAAGTAAGGAGTGGCGTGACCTGCGTTGGGTCTCTGTGTTCACTACAGTTTCCACCTAGTTTCCCAGCTACTTCAAAGCAGTTACCTAACAATTCACAATTAATCATTAGTTATCCTGTAAGGGGCGGGGGGAGCGACAGTCTCTAGGTCGTTTGCTGGTCAACATGGAGTCGCTCTGGTTCAGTCAGGCTCTTACACCACCATGCCCGGCCAGTGAGTTCAAAATATTATACGCAGTCGGGCAGGGCTGGGCCCTTGAAGAAGTCAACGCAGAAGATAAGAACATGTCACAATTGTGGCTGGAGGTGCCTTCATCAAAGGCCTGACAAAGAAAACTGACAACACCTAGCCCTGTGTGTTCCATGCATGCTGGCTATGAGACTTGCTTCCCCATTTGATCCCCATTTAATTAATATTACCTGAGCGACTATACTTGTAACCTTATTGGTTTTGTCCCACCTGATACCCACCTTGTGATTTTCCAGTGGGTCAATACTACCTAAGCGACTGTACTGTACTTGTGATCTTATTAGTTGACTACAGTTTTGTTCCACCTTATAACCGCCTTACCTCGTGGTTTTGCTCTATAAAACTCCCTTGAGAAGAAGGGACCCTGGGCATCCCACCTTCTGGGCTCCCTCCCGTCCCTCTTCGACAGAAGCTTTCTCTCAATAAATTCTTCCTACTCTCAACCTCCGATGTAGAATTCATTCTCTGATCGTAGAGAACACAAACTCATTGTGCCAGACATCTAGTAGGTTGGGAGTTACAATGTTTCCTGTACATTACTTTAAGGAAGGTCCATGTGTCAAACGCCCTGTATCAAAGTGACTCTAACTCTTCTACCATCTACCTATCTCCAAAACAGCTGGGGGGGGGAGGAAAACCAACAGGTCGCACGGTCGCCTGGGTCAGGGGCAGAGCAACACCACATATCGCTTCCGGTGGGGTCGGGGGAGGACGGAGAATGGCGTGGAAACAAAGCCCCGAAGTCACCTGGTGGGGTCACAAGGACACACTGGCTGGAGAGGTGCAGGTAAAAGCCTTACCGAGCAGGTTTAAGACAGTGAAAGGGGAGCAGCTGAAGACAAAGTACAGATGTTTACTAAGCAGTTAGCACAGTCAACAGAGGGGAAAGTTGGCCAAAACTAGGGTTTTCTCCCCCTTTTAGTTAAAGATGATACAAACAAGAGCACTCACGTAGGCTGGGGGAAATAACTTAGTGGACTGCACGAGCCAGGGAGCAGAAGCTGCTGCAGCAAGTGAGAAGGGATGCAGACAGCTAAGTTAGGTGAAAATATTAGGGACAGTCAGAGGGGCTGGGCCCTCCACAACGGCAGCGCAGGCGATGAGAACGCATCACAGCTGTGGGTGGAGACGCAGTGAGGGCCAGGCTTCAAGAGAAAGGCGAAATGACCGCACCTACTTCCCCAGGGAGGACGGTAAGACTGATATATTAAACAGGCGTGGGCCACCTGGGTGGGGACCAGACCTTAACCCACCCCTTTCAGGGAAGGTCCTTGTCCTTTACGTGACCTGCTTTCCCACTGGCCAAAATTCCCTACGTGACTGTACTTGTAATCTTATCAGGTGACCTTGTACCTGCCTCGTGATATCGTACCCACCTCATGGATTTTGCTCTACAAAGCCTCCCGTGTAAGTGGGGTCCATGGCAACCCACTTTCCAGGTTCCCGTCTGTCTCTCTTAGACAGACGCTATCTATCTATCCCTCAATAAATATTTCCTACTCTTTACCTCCGTTGTTCCTAGAATTCATTCCTCCATTTTAGAGAACATGAACTCAGTGCAGAGGACATCTAACCGCTTGGGAGTTCTAATATTACCCTTGTATTATCTGGAGATCCTATATCACCCCTATATCACAGGGACTCGATTTAAAACAGCAGAAAGGCTGGGCATGGTGGCACATACCTGTAATCCCAGAACTCTGGAGGCTGAGGCAGGAGGATCACTGTGAGTTCGAGACCAGCCTGGGCTCCATAGTGAGTTCCAGGTCAGTCTCAACTACATGGTGAGACCCTGTCTCAAAAAAACCAAAAAATTAAAAATAAAACAGCAGAAAGCGTTTGTGTGTGTGTGATGAGTCATTTGCAGGGGGTCTGTTTAATGTAGAAATTGCATTTTTTATCTGATTTATGCTACTGATCGTGAGAAAGCAAGGGTGTTTGTCAGACCAATGCAAAGTCAGCTTCAAAGGTAGCAGCTGCACCCCAGGACAGCCTGGTAGAACCCGACTGAGAGGAGATCTTTCTGATGCCCACTGACAGGGAGCCGGCTCCCAAGATGCTGCAGATAAGATGAAAACGTCTGTGGGGAGGAGAGGAAAGAGAGGAACACTTCAGTTAATTGAGTTCCATCTAAAACTAGAGAGGAACAGGAAAGAGCGGGCAGAAAACAACTTTCTATTTTAGGTAAGTGGACAGAGTGAGGATGAGACGATTAAATGAGCTAAGAAACAGTGCTAGGAAGAAGGAGAGAAAATAATCTATTTTGAGAAATCGGCTGGGTGACAGTGATTTCATTCCTTTAGCTGAGAAACCAGTGGACGTTTATTGCACCTTTCAGCACGAGAGGGCTCAAGGCTTGATCCAGGACAAAGCTGGTGGCTCAGGCAGCCAGAGACAGGCAGAATGAGGGGAGGAGCACGACACTGCTGTCGGAGGGAGTTCTAAGGGCGCGACGCCCCTCGCTTGTGTTCTCCCGTGTCCACGTCTACTCCTGCTGAGAAGTCCTCTGAGGCAGGGCCACTAACAAGGTCCAAACAGGCTGCCCTTCGAGACCAAAGCGGTGCTGCGGTACGCAGGCAGCAGAGATGCTGTAAGTCTTTGTCTCCGTTCATTTTACGCTTGTTTCAATTTGTCTTTTCGTCTTTTTGGTATCGGGGATCAAACTCAGGAGGCAGGCAGTGCCACCAATGAGCTAAATCTCCGGCCCTCAGTTTCCCGTGATTGAGTGTTACTACCGAATGATGCCAGGAACAGCTACCATGTTAGTGTTTCCTGAGTCAGGCAGGGAGTGCTACTCTCCTTTCACAGACCGGGAAACTGAGGCACGGAGAAGCCAGGCAAGCTGCTAGTGAGCAAGCCGAAAGGGCGGCCCTGGGAAGCCGCACCTCCCTGCTCTCCGGAAGCTGTCTCGGGGTGAGGAACTCCAGCCCAGCCTGTACGCAGTACCTTCCCGGAGAACTCACCTTATCTTTCCATTATGAGATTCCACCTCAAGTTAGGGAAACTGAGGGAGTGGAAATTTCTTATCGACACAGAGACATTAGTTGAAAAACTTAGCCCCTTTTTTCACATGAATTCAAACAATTTCTTGGACACCCAGCCATATGAGCAGGATGTCGGGGTGGGGCGGAGCTGTGAGAAGGGCTCTGGGAAGTGAAGTCTCCTTCATTTGCTAATTGTCTGCTGAGGCCAAGATCCTAACGTTACGCAGTGGTCACCATGAGTGTGCTTCAGATATTATTTTACAAGTTTACAATTTTGGGCCAGGGATTTAGCTCCATGGTGCTGCCACCTGCCTCACAAGCAGAAGGTCTTGAGTTTGAGGCCCGGTACAAAAAAAATTTATGATTTCAGGTGTACATATGATCCCTCAGTAACACGGCATGTTCTTTTCAATACCAATATTTAACAATAAATAAACAACAATCAATGAAATATTAACTTTATCCATCACCTATGAGGAAAGGCTGATAGCAAGCAGGAAAAGGGAGAAAAGAGCAATGCAAGCAGAGACGGAAGATGAGAAAGGGAAATTAGTTTTCTTTTTAATTTCTGTTTTTGAGGCAGGGTTTCCTTTTGTAGTTCAAGCTGGCCCTGCACTCACCTTGAAGCCCGTGCTGGCCTGGAACTCTTGGCGATCCTCCTGCCTCAGCCTCTTGAGTGCTGGGATTACAGGCGTGCACCAACACCCAGCAAGAATTCAGTTTTGCACATAGATAGAAACCTTTTCCTCTTTTCTTTAGAAATTGCTGATAGAGGAAGAAAATAATGAAACAAAGTGAGAGGAGGGCCAGGGACGTAGTCCAGTGGAAGAGTGTGTGCTTAGCATGCATAAGCCCTGGATTTGACCAACAGTACTAAACAGTTAAAAAAACAAAAGAAAACACGTTTGCCTGGAAGCTTCTCTGTTTTGAACCAGAAGTAGCACGTGAGAGGCTTTTCATTGGGAAGACTGGCTACTCTGGGCCTTGTTAGCCTCTCCCCCACTGAACGCGTGCTCCCGTGAGAGCATCCCATCTGAGCTCTGACAGTGCGCCAGATTTTTCTCTCCTTTTGTATTGTTCATGGTACCTGCAGCTATGCATCACACGTAGGAGGGGAGACAGCATGGGCGGCACTGTTCAGTCTTGCAGGCACAGAAGCGAGCGCGTGTGTTCAGAGATGTAGTCAAGCATGTGGGGCACTGAGGCAGAACTGTGCTCTAGAAACGAGGTCCACGTTTTACAAAAACATGATGGGCCGACTGGCTCATCCCAGCGAAATACCAGTAGTACTGTGCAAGAGAGCAGGCGATGAGGGTCGAGGCTGAAGTGACCTTCTCTGTAAGCACAGAGGAGAGACAGCAGGCTGTGCCTCGTTCGCCAAGAGGCGGGCTCACGGGCAGGCTGCAGGTCCTGGGGAGCAGCGAACAGCGTCTGGCCCACGCGTTCCAAATAACTCCTCCGTGTGTTTCTGTCTCTCATCCTCATCGTCCTTGGCCGGGAGCAAACTCCTAGGCTGCCTCCTACCACAGTTCTGCCCTGATTTGCTTTGCCATTCTGTCACTGTCACTCTACATCTGTAACAGTAATTTATCGAGTTGCCATAAAGTCACACCGGCTAAACAGGCTTTTGCAGACAGAATTACGTATTGTTTGCTGCTTGCTTAGAAATGTTTTCTGAGGAAAAAGGCAAGGGCATTTTAAAAGCGGGGTTATTTTAAAACAGATGACATAATTAAGTGCAAGCATGCGGCCACAACATTTTGACCTGAGAACTTACATTTATCGAAGTTCAATACTTCTAAGTAATTCCTGTATCCACCATTTATTCGGCCACACTGACACACACTGTGGAGGCCGAGAGTGATGTTAGGCAGATGCGATCGAATACAGTACATTACAGTTGCTGTGGCAACCCACAACTTTTCTTCTCCTACACTGTGCACGTGTCAATCCCGTGACACCGCGGCAGACCCAGTTCTGAGCGCCGCAGTTAATGACCCATCTCACTCAACTGTGCTTTTTCGTCTTGCTTGCTCAGTTTCATGCGGGAAGTAATAAAGTGCTACAGTTCCTGGAAAAAATGGTCAGACTTTATTTTTAGCTTAAAGAGTCCGGATCTTATTCTTCTAAAAGGATACTAAGTAGCATTCAGGAAAAGCAGTAAGAGTGACAGCTTACACACACCCTGACGCATCCACGATTTTACACCTTGAAACAGAATGAGATCGCAGTGCACTGTTTTCTAGTATAACCTACGTCATTATTAATAATAACAACTTTTTCCACCAGGCGTGGTGGCACACACCTGTAATCCCAGCGCTCGGGAGGCTGAGGCAGGAAGATTGTCGCGAGTTCAAGGCCAGCCTGGGCTACATGGTGAGTTCAAGGCCAACCAGAATTACATAGCAAGATCTTGCTAAAAGAAA
>NW_022900921.1:2460016-2460812 GCF_012274545.1 Fukomys damarensis | reverse complement strand
AAAATAAAAAATTTTTCCTAATGTGCATTATGTGAAAGTCACTATGCCAAGATCACTAGGCCAAATAAACTAACATGAATTATACTTTTCAAATAAAAATTTTAGTGCAGAGTAACATACATGTCTACAAAAATTCAAACAAATCACAAGTTCATAGGATCACCAGACTCAGCAAATACAACTGTGCAGCCCTCCTTAGTTCAGGAAACAGGTCTGAGCCACCTGGTGATGATTCAGTCAAGACAGATCGCACATGCGAGGCGGTGCTGGGGGCTGAGAGAGCTGAAGAATCCCGGCCCCTAGAGCTGCTGTATCCAAGGTAACGGCGCAGCGCCCTGCATTGCTCACGTGACTGCGGCGAAGCCAAGATAAAAACAACTGCCCGGCGCATACAGTTGTGTGCTACGAGTTGTACTGTGTACAGTGATGTACGCATTACTTGACAAAAATAAATGACTACGTACTGGTTATGTATTATACTATATTTTTATTATTTCAGAGTATATTCTTTGAACTTAAAAAAAATTTACTAGAAAGCAGTTTACTATAGTTTCCCTCGGGTAGCACACGGCGCTCTCCTGCTCACGTCCGAGGCCAGGCGGGGCGACTGACTCCTGCCCCCTAGGTAAAGGTGAGTACAGTCTAAGCTCCCCAAATGACAAACTGTCCCAAAGGTGAATTTGTCAAAGTCTATCCCTATCATTAAGTGACTCGAGATTATAGAAAACATTGTTAACACTCTAGTAATTCCGCGTTCCTTTTTTTTTTTTTTTTTTTTTTTACGGCCCGACCCCCC
>NW_022900921.1:2443284-2459847 GCF_012274545.1 Fukomys damarensis | reverse complement strand
TTTTTAGTACGGCGCAGCACCACTGAGCTAGATCTCCAGCCCCCTCATTCCTTTTTTGTAATCAGTTTGTCTTTTTTCCAAGTTACCATCCTGTCTTTGTCATAGGTTGGTTTTTAGCCTTTTAAATGATAAACATTTTTTTTTTCTTTTTTAGTACCAGGGATTGAACTCGGGACCTTGTGTTTGCCAAGCAGGCGGCGGAACCCGTGAGCTAAATCTCCAGCTTCTAAATTATAAACATTTTAAAGTATAACAAATCTACAAAATGAATGTAAATCACAAACTTACAAGCAATATTATATTCATTTTTGCAATGGATATTCATAAAGTTAACAGCCATACATAAGCAGCACTCAGATTTACAGAAATCAGCATGTCAGGTGTGCTGACTCTGGGAGGCTGAGGCAGGAGGATCCTAAGTTTGAGGCCAGCTAGGGATACACACTGGTTCCAGAACAGAGTGAGCTATAAACTGAGAGCCTGTCTCAAAAACTAACCAACAAAAAATAATAAATTGGGTGTGCCGGTGGACACCTACAATGCCAGCATGCTTGCTGGGAGGCCAAGGCGAGAGGATCAAAATTCAATTCCAGCCTGGGCTGTGTATTGACTTAGTAAGGCCCCGTCTCAAAATGTAATGGATACATATATAAAAGGGCCAGGGAACTAGGCACCAAGTTCAATTCTCGGTACTCAAAAAACAAAACCAAACCATCAAACAACAAAAAACCACAGGAAACAAAATAGACAAAAACTCCCCAAACTGGAACATCACTAGTATCTTTGAAAGCCTTCTTGTTCCTTTCCCTTTCTTCATTTCTCCAAGGGCAACTGTTACCATGATTTCTAAATCAACCAGTATCTCATAAACTCAGTTTTATCTGGTTTTACTTGTACCTCTTTTTGAACTTCATTCTCATTCCTGGACAGTAAGTTGCTCATGGTATGAATATGCTACAATTTATTCACTCCACTCTTCTGGCCCTGTGTGAACTGTTTCCAATTGGGCTAAGACAAATAGCCTTCACACACATCTTTAGTGAACACAGTTCCATACCTCAGTGTAGGACAAACACATGTCCAGACGTAGCACAGAACGCCCTATTTGCACACTTACACCGACTTGCATTCTTATCGGGAGAGTGTAAAGTTCCGGTTCCTCCACACCTTCGCCAAGCCTTAGCGTTATCTGTTAGGTGTGTTTTAGTCATCTTTGTGGGAGTGCAATGGTACCGCAGTGCACTTCGAGTCTTCACTGCTGTGATGACTGACACGGGGAATATCTCCTCACAGTCTACTGCCCAACGTGTAACGATCAGACGAGATAATCAGTCTGTCACCTCACTTATCATCTGCTTGTGCTCCTTTCTCCCCACCATTTTCGTTGAAATACACAGCATCTGTCCATCGCAGCTACCCTACCATGCCGCAGAACATCAGAAGTTACCCACTCATCTAACCGCACCTGTGAATCACCTTCTTTCCATCCCCCCTTTCCCAGCCTCTAGTAACCATTCTTCTCCTTTCCACATCTCTGAGATCAGCTTGTGTAGCTCTCGTGGGTAAGAACGTGCCGCGTCTTAGTCACTTAGGCTGGTTTCCGGCTCTGCAGGTGAAAGCAGAGATTTAGCTTGGCTCGTGGGAGCAGTCCGCGGTCTGGGGCTCCCAGACACGAGGGCACACTGGAAAGGCCTGGGGTGGAGGAAGCTGCTCACCTCATGGCCACCTGGAAGCAGAGAGAAAGTGAGAGGCCAGGAGGGACTGTGCCCCCAGACCTGCCTCCTCCAGCCAGCCCCACAGCCAAACAGGGTCTGCCGTGAACCCAGGGAGGACCAACACACTCGAGAGTGTAAACATCACTCCCGCTGTGCACAGGAGGCTTTGGGCCACATTCCAGATCCACACCAAGATGTGTGCTGGTTATTTTTCTATGCCTCACTTATTTCATTAAATCCTAGAAGTGTCCGACGGACGAGTGGATAGAGAAAATGTATTTATGAAGTACGATGGAGTACTACACTCTGTTGTAAATAATAAACTGGAGTCATTCACAGGAAAATGGACACACCTTGATACCATCATGTTACGTAAAATACACCGGACCCACAAGCTTAAATACCAAATGATTTCTCTTTTATAAGGGACCCAAAATATAAATAAAGAGCAAAAAAAATGGATAATAGAAAATAGACAGATCTTTTTCAAATGGGAAAGGGGTCAAGAATGGAGGGAGAGGGCCTCGGATTTATCTCAGTGACACCACGCCTGCCTCACAAGCTCAAGGTCCTGAGTTTGATCCCCGGTACAAACCAACAAAAAGAAACACTTCTTGGCCATTTATTTATTTAAACAAATGATTCAAGTTTCAGAACCAGATTTTCTAAAAATTAATTTTATTGGCATATTTTAGGTATACAATATTTCTTGGCATTTATACATCCTCTACTATGAAATGTCTGGGCAATCTATCTAGTTTTAATCAGATTTTTTTGTGCTTTTACTTGGGTTCCATTTGTATCTGAGTAATCCTTTGTTGGAATAATCATTAACAAATATTTTCTCCAATTCTATAAAATTGTCTTTTCATTCTGTTGATGGTTTCCTTTGCTATACAGAAGCTTTTTACTTTGATTTAATCCCACTTGTCTATTTTTGCTTTTAGTTGCCTGTGTTTTGGGGGCAATATCTAAATAACACTTGGCCTGACCAATGTCTTACAGTATTTATGCTGTCTTCTTCTAGTGGACTCCGATCTACTCTTACATTTAAGTATTTGATCCATTTTATATTGATGTGGTGGGGTACTGGGGATCAAATTCAGGTCCTTGCAGGCAGGTGGTAGGGCCACTGAGCTAAATCCCTGGTCCTTATGTTGGCTTTTGTATAATATGTAGGAGCCTATATGGTCTCTCCTGTATATGGATATCCAGTTTTCTTGGCACCATTTATTTACTTTGTTTTTCTACTTATTTTATTTTTTGTGGTGCCGGGGATTGAACCCAGAGCCTTGCTCACATTAGGCAGGCCTGCTATGGCTAAGCTACATTCCCAGCCTCAAGCATCATTTATTGAAACTCTTTTCTCTGATGTGTGTTCTTCCTGCCTTTATCAAGTTCCTTGTAAATATGTGAATTTATTTCTGTGTTCTCTATTCTGTTGCATTGGTCTGTGTATAGGGTTTTGGTGTTTTGTTGAGACATGATTTTGCTCTGTAGTTCAGGCTGGCCTTGAAATCCCAGGGCCACCAAACCCAGCTATGTGTAGGGTCTTCTGCAGTACCACGCTGTTTTGCATGCTATTTATTTGTAGTATGTTTTGATGTTAGGTACTGTTACACTTTCAACATTGTTTTTGTTTTTTTGGGTTTTTTTTTTTTGGTACTGGGGATCGAACTTGGGTCCTTGTGCTTAGAAGGCAGGTGGCAGAACCACTGAGCTAAATCCCCAGACCTCAGCCTTGTTCTTTTAGCTCAGGATTGTTTTGGTACTTTTGTGGTTCCATACAAATTTTACAATTATTTTGCCTATTTCTGTGAATGATGTCATTGGCATGTTGATAGGAATTGAATTGAATCTGTAATATCTTTGGGTTATATTCAATTTCTCCCATCAGTGTTTTATAATTTTCATTGGAGAGATTCATTTCTTTAGTTAAATTTATCCAGAGGTTTTATTTGTGGCTCTTGTGAATGGGATTGCCTTGATTTTCCCCAGCAATTTCATTACTAATATATTTTTTAACATTGATTTTGTATGTTAATTTCATATCCTGTGACCTCACGAACTTATCAGTCCTTTTTTGTTTCTTTTGCTTTGGTTTTGTTGGTAACCTTAGGATTGCTATTTTAAAAATATGGTCTACAAAGAAGGATGATGTAAGCTCTTCTTTTCCCATCCGGTTGCCCGTTCTTTCTTTCTTCCAACATTGCTCTGGCTAAGATTTCCAGCACTGTCCTACGTTGAATAAAAGTGGACATCCTTGTCCTCTTCTGATTCTAGCGGAAGTGTTTTCACCTTTCCCCCCTTTAGCATGATGCTGGCTCCACTGTGTATCACCTCACTGAGTTGAGACACCTTTCATCTGCTGTTTACATCTACAGGGTCCCTAGAAGTCCCATGTGTTCAGAAAGGAGGCTTCTGGAAGGAGACTGGATCGTGGGGTGCTGAGCTCATCAGTGGGTTAACCATTGATGCGATCAGAGCTGACCGTGCCATGCGGAGGGGCATGGCCAGAAGAGGCGGTCACTGCGGGCACCCGGAAGGGTACACTCTTGTCCTCGGCTCTTCTCCCTCCCTCTGCTTCCCGGCTGCCGTGGGTTGAGCAGCTTTCTCTTCCACCGTGCCTTTTCTGCCTTGGAGCCGCATCACACGTGAACTGAACCCTCTGAAACTATGAGCAAAAAAAAAAACAACCTCTCTTTCAAGTTCTGGGTGTTGGGGATTTTGTCCCAACAGGAAAAAAAAAAAAGTGACTAATACACCATCTATACCTAGTTTTTTGAGTTTTAAACAATTATGAATAGGTGTTAAATTATTTAAGTGTGCATCACCAAGCCCAGCTTGGTTTATCATCTCTTTTTTTTCATTCATTAATTTTATTGGTACATTTTAGGTATACAATACACCGGCATATTTTAGGTATAGAATACAGTTACATGGATCACTGGGGTCTTGTACCTTTACAAGACGTATCTTGGTTTGTACCTTCACATGAAATATCTTGGTTCTTATTTTTTCCCCATTCCCGTGCCCTCCCTTCAACCCCTCCACCCCTCCCTGTTTATAGAGACTTTGTTTCCATGTTTTTCCTTTTCTCATATTTATTCCTTTCCCTTCTTCCCTTTCCCATACCCCTCCCACTTCCCCTTTGCCTTTGGACCTTTTCTTCCTATGTCACATTATCTAGTCTACATTCTGATCCTCATTTACACTTTGTTTCTCACACCAGAGAAACTATTTGGTAAGGTGTGTCCTATTTATTTCACTTAAGACTATGGACTCAATGTGCATCCATTTAGCTATAAATGTCTCTAGTTTCTCTTTCTTTATGGCTGGGTAGTACATTATATTAAAAAAAAAAACACACACACACACACATTTTCTTTGTCCAGTCTCCAGTTGATAAGCAATTGGGCTGTATCCAAGTTTTAGCTATTACAAACTGTGCTGCTATGAACATGGGTGCACTGTGGTATGATTATTTTAATTCTTTTGGGAAGATACCCAGCAGGGGAATAGCTGGGTCAAATGGGACCTCCAATACTAGTTCTTTTCTTTTTGGTACCAGAAATCGAACTCAGGACCTTGCACTTGTGAAGGAGGCAGCGGAACCACTGAGCTAAATCCACAGCCCTAATACCAGGTTTTTTAAGTACTCCATACTGATTTCCACAGGGGTTGCACCAGTCTACACTCCCATCGACAGTGGAGCAGGGTTCCTTTGTCCTAAAATCCCCACCAGCATTTGTTATTGGTTGATTTCTTGATCGCAGCCATTCTTTCTGGAGTGAGGTGGAATCTGTGTTGTTTTCATCTGCATCTCTCGGATGACCAGTGATGCTGAACATTTTTTCCTGCTTATCTGCTATTTCTACTTCTTTGTGAAATGTCTGTTCATTTCAGATGTCCATTTTTGGATTTGGTCTTTAAATTTGGGAGGTCTGTGGGCCGGAGATTTAGCTCAGTGGTTCTGCCGCCTGCCTTGCAAGCACAAAGACCAGAGTTCGATCCCCGGTACAAAAAAAAAAAAAAAAAAAAAAAGAGAATGTAAATTTGGGAGGTGTGATTTTTTTAATGTTCTTTATATATTCTAGATAGTAGACCTTTGTCTGAGGAAGAGCTGGTAGAATTGATTCCCACATTGTGGGTTGTCTCTTCATGCTGCTGGTGGTTTCTCTTGCTGTACTGAAGCTTTTAATAAGAAGAAATCCCACTTGTTGATTGTTTGTGCCAGTTCACAGGCAACTGAGGTTTTGTTCATGAAATCTCCTCCTATGCCAAGGTCTTCAAGAGTTCTACCTAAGCTCTCTTCCAGCCGGTTTAGTGTTTCTGTTTTAATATTTAGATCTTTAATCCATTTCAATTTTAGTTTAGTGCATGGTGAGAGATATATGTCTAGTTTTAATCTTTGGCAACCCAATTTTTCCAGCACCATTTATTAAAGAGGCTATCTTTCCTCCAGGGAGGATGTTTGGCTCCTTTGTCAGAGATGAGGTGGCTGAGTATATCTGGAGTTGTTTCTGCATCTTTTTTTTTTTTTTTTTTTTTTTTTTGGTACCAGAGATTGAATTCAGGACCTTGCATTTGTGAGGAAGATAATGGCACCACTGAGCTAAATCCCCAGGGCCCTGTTTCTGCATCTTCTAATCAATAAGGAATAAAGATAGGAAATGAAGAAGTTAAATTGTCATTATTTGCAGATGACATGATACTCTATATAGAAGACCTCAAGTGCTCCACGATAAGTCTTCTAGACTTAAAAACCAAATTCAGTAGATACAAAATCCACACACAAAAATCAATAGCTTTCCTGTACACAAACAACAGACTCACTGAAAGAGGAACTGGAGAAACAACTCCTTTCACAATAACATCCCCCCAAAAAAGGAATACCTAGGAATCAATTTAATGAAAGAAATCAAAGACCTCTACTCTAAAAACTATAGTACTCTGAAAAAAGAGATTGAAGAGGATATCAGAAAATGGAAAGACATCCCTTCTTCCTGGGCAGGAAGAACTAATGTAGTGAAATTAGCCATACTTCCAAAACTGCTACATAGATTCAGCGTAATCCCAAGTGAAATTCCAGCAGCATACTTCACAGACCTTGAGGAAACAACCCAGAAATTCATTTGGAAAGAGAAGAGACCTAGAACAGCAAAAGCAATTCTAGGCAACAGAGAGAAGGTCAGGGGTAGGTATCACAACCCAATGTGAAGCTATACTACGAAGCTACTATGATAAGAGCCGCACGGTACTGGCAAAGAAACAGACCCAAGGATCAGGGTTACTGAGTTTTAACAAATTTTTCTGCATATGTTGAGATGTTCTGGTTTTTTGTCCTTCATTCCATCAATGGGATATGTTATGTTCGGTGATTTGCATATGTTGAAGTACTTTGCATTCTTTGAATATGTTCCACTGCACAGACCCAACTCACCTCCTCCCACAGTTGAGGCAAGGCCCCGTGGGAAGAGAACGGGTGACGAGAGGGCGGAGCAAAGCCTGGCCGAGGAGAGGACTGTTTTCCCCCTGTCCATTCCCCATAGAACCATCACAGCATAACGCCCTGCAGACCTTAGCTCATTACAGACCAGCCCCTTTACCTCCCCCAGTGCTTCCCTTATCTCTACCATGATAAATAAACGTCCTGCAGTTTGCCTGGCAGGACCTTTTCTCCCATCAGGAAGAAGGCTCCACCCGGCCCCAGCTTTGTTATTTGTTCTTTTGTATCTCTCTGTTTTTTAATCCCCAGCATGTAGGCCTTGACACCACTTGATCATGGAGCATAATCCTTTGATGTTGTTAGGATTCAAGTTGTTGGTGTTTTGTTGCGAATGTCTGCATCATAGATCCTCGGGTCTATAGTTTTGTTGTTGCTGTTGTAGTGTCCTTCTCTTGGTTTGGTTTCAAAGTAGAACTGGCTGCACAGAATGAGTCCAGAAGAGCTCCTTCTCATTAAATATTTTGGAACAGTTTACGAATTGGTATTAGGTCTTCCTTGAAGTGTTGGGAAAAGTCAACAGAGAAGGAAGCAATCCAACCTTGCACTTTTCTTTGTTGAAATATTTTTCTTCTGTATGTCCCTTTAATTTAGTTTTTAGCTGATAAAGTAAAACATAAGAATTGTATAGACTTCCAGAAGGTGGGATTCCCTGATGCCAGCTTCAGGGCAGCTTCTTGTCAGAGTGGGCTGGGCACTGGGCCCGTGCTTGCTGCCATGAACCGCGCCTACTGTAACGATGAGCTGCATTTCCTGGAGGACACCAGCAAGAACTCCTGGGAGGAGAGGACCACGAAGGGCTTTGTGCCCAATATGCAGGTTAAAGGCGTTTTCTATGTGAATGATGCTGTCGAAAATATTTATGGAATTCAGGAATGCCTGTCAAGGTGGTAGTGTTGGTGGCTTCCTGCCAGCCATGAAATAGATTGGCAATGTGGCAGCTCTTCCTGGGATCGTTGATCCTTCCGTTGGGCTTCTTGATGTCCACAAGGCTGTGGGTGTTTGCCTTTGATGTGAATGACCCTGAGGCAGGAGTGTCCCAGGTGGTGTTGGATGTGACATCAACTGTGGTGTTCTCCTCCTGAGGACCAATCTGGATGAAAGTGACATCCAGCCATGAAGGAACAACTGCCCCAAGCTATGTGGGACCACATTTCTGTTGGAGCGAGGTGCAAAAGGGTCATCCCGTCAAAGCCTAAGCCTTGGAGGAGGCCTTGGAGACAGGTGTGGACTGCTTCTTAAGAGAAGACTATGTCTGGGCCAAGGACAAGGAGCACTGGGAAGAGTATGGGCGTGTGCTGCAAGCCAACCCCAACAATGTCTCAGTGGGGGCCAAAAAGAGAGACCTTCCTCAGCTGGCAACTCTGGGAGCCAGCAACCACGATGCAGAAATCCAATTTGCAGATGAGATTTTCAATGAGTATGCTGCTAAGGAAATGGGCATGGACCACAAGGGGCAGATGGGCACGATGATGCCCAGTGGAGGTGAGGCTTGGAACACCAAGTGGCTACAGATATTCTGGCGGCTCTGAGAGCCATGAAGAGAGGCAAAACTGTAGTCAACAGCCATCATTTGGCTTGTGCTTAGATCGCCTTCTCAGAAGGTCAGGACTTCATAAAGGGAAGGGCAGCAGCTGGCAACTATGCCTGGGTCAACTGCTCTTTCATGGCCTTAACCTGTCAGGCTTCTGCCAAGGTCTCTGACACAAGCCTTGGTGACTTAGACCTGCATGCGATCTTCAACTTTTCATATGCCAAAGTATGTGGTGGGTGGGAAAGAGCAGGCCCTGCTGGTGTCCAGGAGGGGTCTGCCCGCGCCTTGCTCTGCACCACCCGTCAGTGCCGTCCATACCCCTCACTGAACAGGCAGCCTGCACCAGGGGCACCACGAGACACTGTGGTTATGCTCTGACTACTGCTGAACAGGGCATGACGGCGACCCTTGGAACCACCTGCCAGAGTGGGCCACACGCTGCCCTAAGCAAATCTCAACATACTTCAGATTCCCAGGCTCTCTTGGACAAATTGGCAGATATGGGAATTGCACTCTGTGCGATCCCGCCCAAACTAGTTAGAGGCTCCCGAGTCCCCTAAGAATGTGACAGGTGTCTGCCACGATGCTGGGATCAGCAGAAGGGCATTAAACTGAGACCAGCCGCCCTACCAAAGGCAAAGCCCGGCCAGCAGCCTGCAGGGCGCACTGACCCCAGCCGGGCAGCTGCAGACGGACATTGTCTGCAGACCTCACTGAGCATCCTCGCCGAGCAGCCCATGCTGACATGGCTGAGAGGAGGTTGCTGCTGCCCATGACGGGCTGAGGAAAGACCGGAGGAGGAGCCAGGGGCCCCTTCTGGAAAGGGATGGCTTCACTTCCTCTCGGCAGTCCCACCCATGTTTAGGAAAACCTAGCAGGTATAGGGGCTGGAGGGGTAAAGAAACTGCTTTACTCAGCCACACAGGTCTTTAATCATCAGGATAATCCTTACCCTGAGCTCATTTTTACCCAGTAGATGTCAAGAAATCTTCTTACATATAAAAGTTTGGGAGAAATTTTTGTATAGTCTTACAAGGTTCTAATTGATGCCTCCCCCCCCCACTAAAGTCTTCACATTGAATTACAAACCAAGGGCCCACACACACCTTTTTTTTTTTTTTAAACAGGGTCTCACTCTGTAGCCCAGGCTGGCCTTGAACTCATGGCAATCCTGTCTCAGCCTCCCAAGGGCTGGGATTACAGGCGTGTGCCACCATGCCTGGATACATTTTTTTGTTTTCTTTTGTTTTTTTGGTATCCTTTTGAAAAAAAGAGTTTTGAGACAGGGTGTTACTAAGAGGCCAAGTTGCCCAGGCTGGTCTCAAACTTGTGATCCTCCAAACTCAGCCTCCCAGACTACTGGGATTATAGGTGTGCACCACCATGCCCAGCTCATGCAATGCTTTGATGTGCGTCTACCTCGCACAATGTTCAAGCCAGGTTAAACACGTCCATCTCCTCAAAGAATTTATCATTTCTTTTTGGTTAAAAAAGTTCCAAATCCTCCTTTCTAGCTTTGTGATAAACACAGCTCAGTATTGTTACCCAGGCTCCCACATACCCGGCTAACTGTAGCTTGGTACTCATTGGTCAGCCCCTCCCCATTCCTCCCTCCTACACTCTGGAACCTCTCTACTCCCAGCTTCTATGAGATCATTATTATTGTTGTTGTTCATTATTAGTGTTTTTTTAAGACAAGGTCTCGTTGTGTAGCCCAGGCTAGCCTGAAACTCACAGTGATCCTCCTGCCTCAGCCTCCCAAGTGAAAGGGTTCTAAGCATGTGCCACCATATGTTAATAGGAACTAAGTCTGTGGGCTTGAGTAGAACAGGGAGCAGGACTGAGTTATCCGCCTAAAGGTGACGCCCTTCAAAGGATTGTGTCACGAAATGGGGATGAAAAACTCCACCAGAAGTCCAAGGAGACAGCATGGTTCCAGGGACTCTGGCAGAAGGAAAATCATGGATGAAAGGTCATAACTGCCACCCATTGGGGAGCCCAGCAAAGGCACACACAACAGTCTTAAGGGACACTCCCACCACTCATACAACCAAGAGGAACCTACTCACGCAGTTATGGAAACCGAGAAGGCCCACTGCCCTGTGCAAGCCGGATGTGCCCATTAGGACAGGTCCAAGGGCCTGAGAGCAAGGGCTAAGGTGCCAGGCAAAAGCCCAACAGGCAGAGAACCCAGAGCAGCAGCATGAATACAGAGGTCTAAGCTCAAGCAGTGGGCGATTTGACTTTTCTCCAGGAGACTGGACGATACCCATCCACACTGGTGAGGGCCATACTCTACTCAAGTCTGCCCGATGAAACACTCAGCCTTTCCAGACACACCCAGAAATAATGTGTGACCGCCTGTGTGGGCAGCCCTGTGCCCACTCAAGTTTATCACACACAGGTAAAAGTCTAATCACAGGGAAGTACTGCTTTTTTTCAGGCTAGGAATTAAGCCCCGGGCCTGGAACATACCAGGCAAGGGCTCTACCACTGAGCCACACTCCCAGCACACCTTAAAGACAAACCACGCATGTCCGTCCCGTGACCCAGCAGCTCTGCTTTCTGGGGTATATCCAGGAAAACTTCTACGTGGGTGTAAGAATCCCTGGAGCAGGTTTATTTTGTTTCAGAGCTGGGGGCCGAATACAAGGCCTTAACACTGAGATGCAGCTTCACCTAGTCTTTCATTTTGAGATACGATCTCACTAAATCACTCTCCAATTTGAAACTCTCCTGCCTCGGCCGCCCCGAGTGCTGGGATCAGAGGTGGGTGCCACCCTGCCTGGGTGAGTCAGGGAGCTTTGGCAAACTAGCTCCCAATATGGAAAAAAAGAACAATATAAATCAACAAAGAGACATGGATAAACAAATCAATTTATTCTTACAATGGAGTAAAATGTAAAAGACTGAAGTTATTCATGCAAGAATACAGATAAATCCCCCAAATCTAATATGAAGTGTAGAAGATTACAAAGGCTGTGACATGCTCATTTACTTTTTAAAACCACAAAGTACCACATACTATTTTCTGAAAACATAAACACGTGATAAAAGTAAAAAACAAGTACGTGAATGAAATGCACAAATTATAAAACAGTGATTATCCCGGCAGAGGAAGAAAGGAGGGCTGGGCTGTAGCTTTGTAAATTTTTGACCAGGGCTGAGGGGTCAGCTCAGTAGAACGCTTGCCCAGCATGTGTGAGGACCTGGGTTTGATCCCCAGCACATCAAGAAGAAAAATGATGACTTTCTTGAAAGCTCTTTAAACAAATATGGCATACATAACATCTGTCATATGTGGGAATTAGATTCATGAGTATATCATATTACTTGCCAATACCTGATCATTAATTTTAAATTTAAAATCACCAGTAACTTAGAATGAGGGTGGTGGTGTACCGGGAATCCAAAGTAGCTTAGAAATTATCATTTAAAATTAGGTGTTGAGCCGGGCGTGGTGGTGCATGCCTGTAATCCCAGCACTCGAGAGGCTGAGGCAGGAGGATTACTGTGAGTTCGAGACCAGCCTGGGCTGCACAGTGAGGCCCTGCCTCAAAACCCCCCCGCCCCCAAAAAAGTGTTGATACAATTATGGCATTTTAAAATAATGAGTTTAACTTTATTAAGCAAAATTTTCCTTACTTTTTTTCTTTTTCTTGATTTACTGTACTGGCCAGAACATACAATACAATCTTCAATAGGAAAAAAAAATTATGTGTTGGGGGGCCGGGGATTTAGCTCAGTGGTTCTAGCACCTGCCTGGCAAGTGCAAGGTCCTGAGTTCGATCTCCGGTACCAAAAACAAAACATAAACAAAAACAAAAATATTATATGTTGACGTACCCACTATCGACAATATTTATTTATTTATTTTCAGGGTGCTGGCATTGAACCCAGGACCGCAAGCACGCCAGGCTACAGGCTCAGCCCTATGTTTAAATAGAGAGCAAGCAAGAGCAGAAGTCCTCCATTTATACTCCCTTCCTCAGACTGCATTTCATCCGACTAACTGCTAACATTCAGCGTGTACCATTTCTCTGCATTTGGGCAGACGCATCCATATATGTATACAAATAGGTTTGAACCTGTGGATTTAGAGTGAGTGTGCACTGACTTGTTCCTTTCACTTCAAAACGTGTATTTTAAAAAATCACTTTTCAACGCCTGTACAGTACCCAAAATGTGGATGAACCACATTTTAATTATTCCCTTAAGTTTGAAAACATAGGCTGTTTGTATGTATGTATGTTTGTATGTACTTATTTTTGGGGTGGACAGAGTCTCACTGTGTAGCCCAGGCTGGCCTCAAACTTGTAGCAATCCTCCTGCTTCAGCTTCCTGAGTGCTGGAATACAGGTGTACGCGGTTCTCCATTTTCTAAAATTACAATGTTACAGAAACTTCTGTAGATATATCTCAGTATGCATCAGCAGTATACTTTTGAGCTACTGAGATATGCACTGAAAAAAAAATATATATATTTTAAGTTTTGATAATGTCAACTTTCCTTTGAAAATGGTCTTGTAATTTATATTACTTTAAAAATTGACATTTCAGGGCCAGGGATTTACCTCAGTGGTTCAGTGGCCTGCCTTGCAAGCGCAAGGACCTGATCAGGTACCAAAAACAAAAAACAAAACAAATAAAAATTGACATTTCAGCTGGGGATTTAGCTCAGTGGTGCTGCCACCTGCCTTGCAGTAAGGTCCCAACTTCAATCTCTGGTACTGGAAAAAATAAAATAAATAAAAATGGACATTTCTGCATGCCTTTCAATCTTAACAAATAATCTAAATACAAGTTCCTTGAATTTGTGACAGTTTGAACAAAAGTGTTTCATTTGAATTTACATTTCTGATTTTTTTTTCCCCTGGTACTGGGGATCAAATTGAGGACCTTGCACTTGCGACACTGAGCTAAATCCCCAGCCCTTATATTTCTCTGATTACCAGAGGGGCTTAGTACCTCTTCTGTGAATTTAGATCATTTGTTCACTTTTTCCACTAAGTTGTTTTGGAATTTGATAGAAACACCTTATATCTTAACTGTTTTGTTGTTGTTATTACTGGGAATCGAACTCAGATCCTTGCACTTACAAGGCAGGTGGCAGAACCACTGAGGTAAATCCCCAGCCCATAACTATTTTAATAATTACATTAGAGGCAAATAATTTTTTTCTATACTTCATATGTAGTGGCTTATCCCAGAATACACAAAGTTTTTATTTTTATGTAGGAATATCTCTTAATCATTGGATTCAATACATAAAATTCTGGTCTTAGGTGGGTTTTTTTGCACCAGGGATCAAACTCAGGACCTTGCACTTGTGAGGCAGGTGGCAGAACCACTGAGCTAAATCCCTGGACTCTTGTTTTGTTTTTTGAGACAGGGTCTCACTGTGTAGTTCAGGCTGGCCTTGAACTTTTTTTTTTTTTTTTTTGTACTGGGATCGAACTCAGTACCTTGTGCTTATGAGGCAGGTGTGGTGCCACTGAGCTAAATCCCTGGGCCAGCCTTGAACCAGAACTTGGGCTCTTGCACTTGCGAGGCAGGAGGTGGAACCACTGAGCCAAATCCCTGGCCCCTGGCCTTGAACTCTTCATTATTCTGCCTCAGCCTCCCAAGTGCTGGGATTACAGGGATGTACCACCACATCCAGCTTTAATAAATTATTTTTCCTCCTAATAATAGGGACTGAATTCAGGGCCTTGTGCATGCTAGGCAAGCAGTCTACCACTGAGCTACATGCCAGCCCTTATCATTTTGTTTCCACTTTGTTTATTTTGATATAGGATCTCACTAAGTTGCCCACGCTGATCTCAACTTCTGATCCTCCTGCCTCAAACAGGTCAGTAGCTGAGATTATAGGTATGTGCCACTCTCTATTTGTTGGCCTATGGTTTTGCATTAAATTATTTGCCTTAAAAATAAAATCATTTGGCCGGGCGTGGTGGCGCACACCTGTAATCCCAGCACTCAGGAGGCTGAGGCAGGAGGATCACTGTGAGTTCGAGACCAGCCTGGGCTACATAGTGAGTTCCAGGTCAGTCTCAACTACATAGTGAGACCCTGTCTCAAAAAAAAAACCAAAGAATTGAAAAAACTAAAAAATAATAAAATCATTTGCCTAGTCAATGAATATAAAAATTCCACTCTGCTGTTCAGAGATGCCACTGTAGGTGAAGTAAGAACCAATTTAAAATCTGACTCAAATCTTAATCTTACCTTTCTGAATTAGATGTCAGGCAAACTACAGTACCTGCCACCTCCACCTGAGTTCAGATGCTCAGTGTAGGAGTCTTCCCTACAGATGCTTGCCGAATCTGACTGTCACACACATTTGTAACTGTGCTGAGAGTATTTTACAGAGCTCTGCTGGGTGTCTGAGCTGAGGCGCTAAGGACTTGACTTTCGCTAGATCCAACAGTCAAACGGAATATGCGATTTGAGTAACACCCATGCGGCCATACACAGCTGTTTTTTAAACTAAAAAATAAAAGATTTAGTTAAATGTTGACATTGAACAGGAGAAGTCAGGTACCTAGATAATCTTCATTAAGGTTTTACAAGTGGTTTGCAAAATAAGCCCTATGCAGGTACAGTAGTTTATTCACTAGAATACTGACTCCAACCTTCATTTTGTAAAAGATCAAAAATTCAAAACTTACTTTGCTATTTAGCTAAACTATTAAGTAACTAATCAAAAGTCATCTGAAATACACATAGATGCTATGAGGAGAGGGTGCCACACTTCCCCAAATTTGGTAACAGTCAAGCCTACTGTTGATAGGTAATGTACTCCATAGGAACTCACTGCGTAACTTTAATGCATAAAATACACTATGGTATTTATCTACCTCTATCTGCATATCTTATAGAATATCTCTAAACCATAAGCTTTAATAAAATGAACATGTAGGCCGGGGATTTAGCTCAGTGGCAACACACCTGCAAGGTCCTGAGTTTGACCCCACAACCACCACAAAAAAAATAAAACACAACGAGCATGTGATGCTGGGCGTGGCGGTGCACACCTGTAATTGCAGCACTCGGGAGGTTGCAGTGGAAGTACCACAGGCTCAAAGCCAGACTGGGCTTTGTCAGTTACTGGGATTAGTGAGTTTGAAGCCAGTCTCAAGCATGTATGAGACTTTGTTTTGAAAAAATAAAAACAACATAAAGAACACATGAGCCAGGCATAATGGTACAGATCTGAAATCCAGCACTCAGGAGGAGGCCAAGGCAGAAACGCCATGTGTCTGAGGTTGGACTCTGTTTAGTGAGCTTCGGGTCACCCTGGACTACACAGCAAGAGCCTGTCTCAGAAACATAAAGAAACCTAAACATGTAAATTATCAACCTCTATTAAGTTAATGTGAGTTGAGAACGGAACTAAGGAATTCAGGTTAAATAACAAAAGCCTTGCCGGAAGTGGAGGTGCCCACCTCACCTGATCCCAGCCCTCAGGACGCTCTGACAGGAAGGCCACAAGCACCAACCCCACCAGGGCAACTGAGCAACTCAGGGTGGCCCTGGCGCAAATAAAACAAGAAAGAGCTGGAGATGTGTAAAACTCAGTTCCATGCCCAGCTTCAGTCACCAGTACCACCGGGGTGGAAAACAGAAAAGCCTCAGATTTCTAAAAAGTTCAATAAATCAGGCGTGGTGGTGCACGCCTGTAATCCCAGCACTCGGGAGGCTGAGGCAGGAGGATTGCTGTGAGTTCGAGACCAACCTAGGCTACATAGTGAGGTCTAGGTCAGTTTCAACTACATAGTGAGACCTTGTCTCAAAAAACTGAAAAA
>NW_022900921.1:2418032-2443261 GCF_012274545.1 Fukomys damarensis | reverse complement strand
CAAAAAAAAAAAAAAAAAAAAAAAAAAAAAAAAGCTCAATGGTACTAAAACTTAGAATATGTATTACATTTAAATTCTGTCAGGCATCTTTCTTCATCACACCTACTGAAGTAGTAAGTCAACATATTTATATACACGCTGTGATGACCTATCATTTTCTCTTAAAGTGCAAATTTCAAATCTGAAACAACTTTCATTTTTCTCAAAGTATAATTTCTATATATACACAGGAGATGAGAAGGTATGTAGTAAATCTTTGGACACGTATAACCCATTTCACAGAAGATGAGCTGATGCCTCAAAAGTGATTAGGAAACATACAGGGTGGCCTCGACTAGATCTAAATTATTTCGATCTTATTTAGATCTTCTACAGTGAAATTATTTTCAGATATAACATTTTATATCCAGTATGGATACACCACGGTGCTCTGCCAACAAACAAACTTTACAGGGCCAGGGATTTAGCTCAGTGGTACTGGGCCTGGCTTGTAAGCACAAGGTCCTGAGTTTGATCCCTGGTACCAAAAAACAAACAAAAACTTTACAAACCTTGCATTGAGAATCTTGCAAAACTTATAAACACTGTATCGTCATCAAATGAAAGAAAATTCCTAAGTGAATGGGACAGAACACATTATTCACTGAGAAATTAGAGTAAAGATACACAGATAAGGGCCGGCAATTTAGTTCCGTGTCACTTCGCCTGCCTCTTAAGCCCAAGGCCCCGAGTTCAATCCCTGGTACAAAAAAAAAAAAAAAAAAGATACACAGATAAAAGAGAAACAAGAACATCAAATACAACGTTCTATGTCCTAGCATTAGATGACCCAATGCCACGCTCTCGTGTACCAGTGCCGGTCTCATCAGAGAAGAGACAGGGAGAAGCCGCCCAAATTTCACTGACTGAGGTGAGGAGAATGAAGCCCTCTCTCGCGTTTTCGTCAGAACGTCTCACTGGCGAAGCCCAGCTACCTCTGCTACGACCACCGGAATGTGATCCACAGTGGCCCTGGTGCTTCTGATACTGTACTGCTCCATCCCCAGAAGACTGATTACAAACATCTTCATAAGAACACAGAGACACACTCTATCTCAAAAAAAGAAACTGTACAATTATTAGCTAGCTACAGAAATAATTCCTGTGTTATGGGAAACAACAGATGTTCTGTGGAGAGCTGGCACACACTATGACTTTAACCAATTTAATATTTTGGGGACTAAACAACAGTTTAATCTAATAATTGCGATTCCCATGGGAGGAAAACTCACCAACTTGTTAAAATACCACAATTCCAAATAGCTACAGTAAGGACAAAATATGTATCAAGGTCACAGAGAAATAAACATGATATACCTCCCCAAGCATTTATTTCACTTTATAAAGTTTGATTTTCAATGAAAATAAATTGTATTACCTAACGTTATTTTAAAATGCTTAGCTATGTTCTGTAGTTTGTAGCAATGTCCTTTTAATGTGAAACTGAATTATGAAGCTTTTATCTAGGTCATTGATTTCCAATATGCCAGTTCAGAGAAAAGCATCTGCACTGTTAGGAGTTACATTTTTAAAATTAAAAATTACAAAGACTTGTTTTATCCTAGAAAATTCATTGCTTCTGAGTTGGTACATCACAATATGGCACATTTTCTATAAGAAGATCTTTCCTAGGGACCAATTCTAAAAGAAAAAAAGAGATTAAAATTAGAATTAGTCACATAATCATTGAATTAGAATTAAATACAAATGTGCTTTCCTCCCTAAAATTTATTTATTTTCCCCCCTAAAATTTATAACAGAAAAATTTCTTGTTTTAAGGTAAACATTCCAGTGACATTTTGTTTCAATCGACAATCCTTAATTCTAAATGGGGACATTTAATAGGATTCTCATCTCAGATTGTATAAAAAATACATAGGACCAACTTATTTCTTTATTATTTAGTAAATATAACTAATTCAATCATGGATCAAAATTCAGCCAAAACACATTACTGACCGTATGAGATTCCAAATGTAAAAGATAATGGTAGCTTCTTTTCAGTGCTGGGGATGGACTGAAGGACCCCACAGACACTAACCATGAATTCCACCATAGAGCAAAGCCCCGCCCTACAGTAACGGCTCTTAACTGCGAGAGCTCTGAGCACTCACACCAACTGGAGAGTTGCACGGGGATTCAGCAGCCAGGAGCCAGGGCTTTAAATCTGGATTATGTGGGAGAGGCCAGCACAGCGAACGATCCAGTCCAACACACCAACAGTACCCCACTGAGAAACACTGCTGAACCGCGAACTGTTGAGCTGGACAGCCGGCATCTCCGTGCAATCAAAATACAGCTCTTGAGGTGGAAAGTTTTGAAGAGATACATGATTTTTCCTTCTCTTCTCCATAAAGGATAAAACTTGCCTATAGTGGGAGTGGTGGTGGAGCACACCTGCAATCCTAGCACTCTGGAGGCTGAGGCAGAAGGATCACCACGAGTTCGAGGCCAGCCTGGGGTACAGAGTGAGTTCGAGGCAGCCTGAACTACATAGCGAGAACCTGTCTTAGAGAAGTGACACACAGTGTCATGGCGATGACACACAGGAGACAGTTGCTTACAAAGGCCAACGCTACACCATGATGACAACAAAGAAATAACTTGCCTATATTCTTCAAAACGTCATGCGCATGAACGATGAAGAAAAAAATAAGGGTCTGTGCCAGAAAAAGAAGACAAGAGACTAAAGAGATACAGTGACTAAATGCAATGTGTGATCCTGTAATCCCAATACTTTGAGAGGCTGAGGCAGGAGGATTGCAAATTTAAGCTTAGCCTAGGCAATTCAGCGAGACCTGTCTCAAAATAAAATGGGAACACAGTTCAGTGTGAAGACCCTAGGTTCAACCCCACTACTGAATTGGGGGAAAAGGGCACTGTTAGGACAAAGGAAAAAAATTAAGTCTGCATCGAAGTTCATATGCTGTTTTTGATATTTATACTGTGGTCACATTAGAGAGTATCCTCATATATTTAGGATATACCCATTGCAATATTTAAGCATATTAAGCATATCTATCCCAGTCACGCATTCTGGAGCGGGGGAATGACCGCAGGATGGATTCAGGAACCTACCACACCCACTGTGAGTCAGACCTTTGCTAAAACTCCATTGATCACCTAGCTTCCAAAGAACCCTACCCCCCTCCTTTTTTTGGGACAGGGTCTTGTTATACAGTTCATTCATGATTTTTTTTTTTTTTTTATACCAGGGATTGAACTCAGGTCCTTGAGCTTGCGAGGCAGGTGCTGGAAACACTGAGCTAAACCTCCGGCTATGATTTTTTTCAATTCTCATTTTGAAGTAAAGGGACTTTTACGTCTTTATCACATTCTCAGAAAATTCAACAAATGAGGGAGGGATGAATAAAACAAACATGGTAGGCTATGAGCATTTATAGAATCTAGATAAAGGAAATCCTCAAATCCTTCAACATTGCTTGCATATTTTTGCAAATCTGAATTATTTCAAAATAAGTTTGTTTGTTTTTTTTTTAGCCAGGCATGGTGGTACATGCTTGTAATCCTAGCACTCGGGAGGTTGAACCAGGAAGATCACTGTGAGTTCAAGGCCAGAGCTAATAGTGAGTTCCAGGTCAGTCTCAACTACACAGTGAGACCCTGTCTCAAAAAAACAAAAAACAAATAAATAAAAAGTTTTTTTCCTGTGTGTGTGTGGAGGGCATTTGTTTTTGTGAGACAGGGTCTTGTGTATACTTCAGCCTGGCCTTAAATTCAATATGCAGCCCAGGCTAGCCTCGAGCTCATAGCACTCCTCCTGCCTCAGCCTCCCAAGTTCTGGGTTGACAGATGTGTGCCACACCTGGTAAAGTTTTAATTTTAAATCACTAAAATTCAATCCAGAAGAAAAACTGAAATCTTTACTTAATTAAAAGAATTGTTCTGGCTAAAAATAATGCTCTTATTAGAGAGATGATAAATTTGGCTTTCAGAAAGGAAAGCCAGTTAAATAATTATATATTATTTAGCCATTATCTCCGCCACCATTGGGGATTGAACTCAGGACCTTGCACTGCCTCGGGGATGCCACTTATCTCACTTATTTTTATTAGCTCTTTGGAGGTTTCATAAGACAGTAAATTATAACGTGGGCTTTAATGTATCAACAATGGATTCATGTTTCACTTATCAAACTACATGTGTTGAATTTTTTCTTTGGTACTGGAGATCGAACTTGGAACCTTGCTCTTGCAAAGCAGGCAGGAGAGCCAATGAGCTAAATCACCGGCCCTACATATGTTGTGTTTACATTAGAAACTACATCAAGAGGGCCAGGGATTTAGCTCAGTGGCACTGCACCTGCCTGGAAAGCACAAGGTCCTGAGTACGATCGCCAGTACCACACAGACACAAAAAAGAAATTACATCAAGAAATGAGATACTACAATGGACATATCAGTCACTTTAGCTTAGGAAGTTTACAATCTAATGCAAAAGAAACAAATGACAAATTATAGTAAAACATAATTTGTGTAAAAGTTCTAACAATACTTTTATGTAGTAACAGGAGAATAATAGCTAAACATATTTATTATTTTAGAATGCATTCAGCTCTGCAAAAGTTCAACAGTGGCTTAAGTAAGAAATATAATTTTTGCACACTATCAAGAAACACAGGGCCAGGAATGGAGCTCAGTGGTGCCACCACCTGCCTCTCAAGCACAGGGTCCCAAGTTCAATCCACCATACCAAAACAAACACACACACAAACAAACAAAAAGAAATGTAATTTTCTCACACTATCAAGAAACAGATTGAGGCTGTGATGGGCTACTGTCAGTCCTTGGCCCCCAAGAACCCAGTCTCTTCCTCTCTTCCTGTTCCTGTGTGGTTTTGCCTTCTCTGCTGCTGTTACACGTGTGCAGACCAGGCAGGACAGAAAGAGAAGCGAAAGGGGAAAAGGAGAGTGGCAGATCAGCCAGCCCATTCCTTTTGATTCTCGTGGTACTGGGAAGTGAAGTCAGGACCTTGTGCTTGCGAGGCAGGCACGGCGCCACTGAGCGACATCCCAGGCTCGGCCTGTTCCTTCTTCACAGGAAAAACAGTGGCTTTCACAGAGGTGACACACAGGAGACACCTGCTTACACAGGCCGCAGCTGCACTGCAGGCAGGCACACCACCGTCACTCCCACTGAGCGGGCACCACCGGACTCCCCGCCCGAGGCCTCAACCAGCCTCTCGTCAGGGATCTCTGGCTGATGTGCCAGCCTTTCCACTGGGCCCACTGTGACTTCTATGGTAGATAAGAACCAGACTTTATACAAAATACAAATATAAGTAAAGAGTAGAATAAAAAGTTAAAATGAGGAATACATGGCAGTCACCGGTCCACAGAAAATCCTAAATAATGCTGGACAGCAAGAGCAAGGACTCCCTGTTCTGTCAGGCAACCTGGCAGCAGCTAGCTCTGCTTTCTGGGAGACTCAAAACCTCCTCTGTCCAGTCCTTGGGGCTGTCGTCCTCTGAGTTGCCGAAAACTTTTACATCTACTTTTCCCTGACAGGAGGAGTTCAGGAGCCCGGGGACAGGATTAGGCGGGACTGGAGTTTCTCGAAGTTACAAGCTACTCAAAACCTTTCTTAATTTCAAGTCTGTTTCCAGTCATATTTGTGCGTAAGTAACCCACAGACAAAATCTTGACAAGGGCTTTTTGTTTTGTTTTGTTCTTTGAGACAACGTCTTGCTATACAGTCCAGGCTGGACTTGAACTCACTATGTAGCTCTCGCTGGCCCCAAACCGATACTGATCCTCCTGTCTCAGCCTCCCAGGTTCAGGCATTACATGCGTGTGCTGCCACACTCAGGCTGACACAGTCTCTAAGGATGAAGATCGTGGCCTGCATTCTGCCCAGCGCCCTGACTCTGGCTTTAATGAAAGCCGCTCTTAAAGCAATGATACACAATAAGCTCCGCCAGGAAAGGCACCGCGCACCCAACTGCTTCTGCCACAGTGCACCTTGGGACACTGACCTTGCCTCAAGCGAGAGCTGAAAGCCGCTTGGTTGTATTTCAGTTTCAGCGGAGAGGGGCAGCTGGCATTTTCAACTCTTCACAGCTCTAAATTACAGGACTCTCAACCAGACTTCAGGCAGAAGACAAAACTAACAGGTCATTCCATCTCTGCCTGGCAGATGACCAGCAGATGACGCTGTGCTCAGCCTCTTTTTCGGCACCATGCTAAACGCAGAAGAACCAGCCAGTGTACCCTGGAATCCTGGCTATTCCTCAACACCGGAGCCCCCCATAGGGCTTGGGCTGCGTCCTAACACCTTATGTTTTGCCTTGTAAGGGTCACCAGCTGGGAGCCTGAGACGGTCGGGTCCCTGATAGTCATGTTCCCCTGGACCCTCACTTTCCATTCAGCTGACGTCACACCTCCGATGGTTTAACCTTCCGTACCTCACTCCTTAACAACTTCTACTGGTTTAGTCACAAGTAACAGCAGTGACTCTGGCTGATCCAGTAGAAAAGGCATTTGGGGACAGGTTATCGGTTTAGTGTCATGGAACTGCTATGATGGCTAAAGAACGTGCCAGGCTTGAGACAAAGTTTCTGGGAACAGTGACTGAAGGTGCTTCCCACAGCTGGCCAACAATAAGAGCAGTTGCTCCCAGGGAGACACTGGGAGAACCTGGCTCTGGAAACCCTGATGCTATACTTCGGGGGCTGCCGGAAACAGCTGCGTCTCCCCGGTCACACCAGGGCCACTGCTCCTCCAGGACCCTGGTCCTGCTGATGCCACTCCTGCCAGCAGTCAACTCTGCAAGCCTCGTCCCTCCATTCCGCTCCTTAGAAGAGTGGGTGAGCGGCACTGTACCAAACGCGTGGGCCTGAACTGCGAAGGCAGCCGCAGACCCGAATTTCCTTTGTTCTGCCACAGGGGTTTAAAAGTCAAGCAAATGAAACCTCCTAAAAGAAAGCAAAGACTTTCAAAGTTGATAAATAACTAGAAAGTCTGTCAAACATCCACTACCTTACCCTTCACACAAGTGACCTGATTGGAGGCAAAGTATACCTCACAACTTAACTTTTCGGCATTCATGAACTGCTAACACGTTCATTAGGCCAAACGTAGCACACGTATATTTATGTACTGCATGTTATTTTCCACTGCAGTTTCATTTTACTGACTATAAAATCCCTGACTTTGCTACAGCATTAGATATTGAACTTGCCAAACTGTGATGAGGCAGGCGGCGGAACCACACAGTGAGATCCTGACTCAAAAAAGGTAAAAAAAATTCCTTCAAATCAATAATAAAAGGCACACAATCATTTAGAAAAATGGGCAAAAGACTCAGAAGGGTACTTTATCGAAGAGAATATTCTAAATTCCACACCTGAAAAGTGGTGGCACTGTACGAATTACCAGAGAAACACAAATTAAAATCACAATGTAATACCAATACACACCCACCAGAGGGCTACAATTACACACACAGTCGGACACGGTGGCACACCCCTATAATCCCAGCATTTACGAGGCTGAGGCAGGAGGACCACTGCAAAGTCAAGGTCAGCTTGGGCTACATGGCGAGAGCCTGTCTCAAAAAATCAGAAATAAATAAATAAACAAACACAGGGTAGCAAGTTTTGCTGAGGATGCAAAGACACTGAGGCACTTAGATGCTGCTGCCGGAAGGCCAAGTTAGTGTAAGCGCTTTGGAGAACTGCTTGACTGAAGAAACACAGACTCAATGAGCAGGAAATTTCACTCGGATGTGTACAACAGCTTGAGAGCAGACGGTCTCATAGGTGTGTGTGTGTGCACATTTCCCACCAGGAGGCACCACACTGCAGACACTGTCGGTCACATTCAAACTGGGAAAACCCAAACAAGGATGAATTGAGGCGTGCTCAACTGACCCGCACAACAACGCTGCTGTGCTCAACAACTACACCAGTCTCACAGGGATGACCCTGAGAGGAAGAAGTCAGACAAACAGAAATCCAGAATGAATCCATTTGTATAAATCTCAAACACTTCTACATAAAGTTCAAAACCTGCCGTGCTGAAAGTCGGGAGAGGGGAGAGGGCACTGTCAGGACACTGGCGATGCCGCTGTAACGGCTGGATGGGGAGCAGGCCAGGCATTTCCCCTGTTACAATTCACAGAGCTAAACAGCTACCTACTGTGTACTTTTCTGTACGCTCCTTATGCTTCAGTAGTCTGCTTAGAAACCAAACTGCTCAACAACGTTGAACATCACCTGTTTTGTTGCTGTCCCCAAGGACACGTTAGGGAGTGAAAATGAGATTGTGCTGAAACCCTGCCAGGAATCCTGAGGTTAAATGGAGGCTGCTCAACTATATTTCCATTTCCTACTTCTTCAGAATTAAAATAATGAATTATAGAACAAAAGGTAAAGAAATAGACTGTCTAGGTAAATTGTAAATAATGCCAGAAAAACGAGAAAACTCAAATAAATATGATAAAAATTGTTGTGTATATTGTAACAGCAGCTTTGCGATATAAGCAGGAGTTTAAAAAATGTAAATAAAAAAAGTCTACTGTAACAAAATTTCATAATTTAGCCTTGGATCGCAGCCCTACAATATTTATTACATTGCTTGGCAAAATCAAGCTATTTTACAACATTAAACGTGCTATAATTAGTTTTTTGTTTTTTGTGGCACTGGGTTCAAACCCAGGATCTTCTGCATACCAGGCAAGAGCTTGTCCACTGACCTATATAGTTAACCTTTTAAAAAATTTCATTTTCAGAAAGATCTCACCAAATTGCTCAGGCTGGCCCCAAACTTGTAATCCTCCTGCCTCAGCCTCCCAAGGGCTGCAATTAAAAACAACAAAAAAAGTGCTATAATTAAGAGCCATTTAATTGGTGGTATGCCTACAATCACCACTATTCAGGAGGCCGAGGCAAGAGGATCACTTAAGCCCAGGGGTTTGAGGCTAGTCTTGGCAATATAGTGAGACCTCACTTAAAAATAAAAACAGAGCCAGGGACTTAGCTCATTCGTTCTGTTGCCTGCTTCACAAGTGTAAGGACCCAAGTTCAATCACCAGTACCAAAAAGAAATAAATAAAAGCAAACAAACAAAGTGTGCAGAAAATCTTCAATATTCCAAGGCCCGTTACAAGCAGAATTCATTTTTCTTTAGTTTTACTTACTCAGTGTGTTGTGGTCTGTGTGGATACCTTGTATAACAGAGGTTCTGAGCAACAGTTCAACATCGGAACCTATTTTCATCAGCTGTTAAGAAATCCAAACAAACAATAAATCTTTTGGGTATTTCATATGAGTACATTATTTTTGAAAACTATACTTTTATCATTTTATTTGTATAGTTTTTCGTTGAGACAGAGTCTCACAATGTAGTCAAGGCTGGCCTCGAATTCACTATGTAGCCCTGGCTGCCCTCAAACTCATGGCAATCCTCCTGCCTCAGCCTCCTAAGTGTTGGGATTACAGGCGTGCACCAGGCGTATAATTCTTTCATAAATAACACGGCTTTTAACACTATTCCAGGCAGTACAGAAAGCCCAGACATACATATGTACGATCTTACCTTTTATCTGTCCATTTCACATTTTGCTCAAAAACAGATCTAGAGTATTTATGTTATAATGTGGGTTTTTCTGGGGAGGTACTGGGGATTGAACTCGGGTCCTATAATGTGTATTTTTTAACGCATTTAAATGCATACTCAGGAGGGAGGTTTTTGCAGTGTTGGAGACAGAACCAGGGCCTCACACATACTCAGCCGCCACCACACCACATCCCAGTGCCTTGACCCTGCAGCGGGATGACGCCCTGAACACCAGAAGCATAGGCTCAGACTCCGGACGCCGGGCTCCAACTCTGGGCGTGGCCTCCAGCGAAGTCTTTTAGTTTCTGACCTCATCAAATGCAAAATGAAGAACCAGACTAAAACAGTGGTTTTCCAAGCTGCAGGATCCTGAGGGACTTTTGAGATCCTTTCAGGGATCCTTGAAGTCAAAATTATTTTCAGAATACGAGCACTTTCGATAGCTTGCGTGGTGAGCAGAAGTAGAGCTTTCTCCATGGAAATATAACCTTTTACTTGAAAAAGCCAACAAACTATAATCTTTCAGACTCTGATATCTGGCAAACATTTTCTTCACCATGAATGAAATGAGTATGTCACGGAAGGAAAACAAGGAACAGTATTTCTCGACAATGACAAAATGCAAGCTTCAAGCAAAAGTTGGAATTCTGGAGAACTCGAGTCTGCTCCGGTGAGCTTGACACTTAAGGCTGTTTCTGATGAAATGGATATTAATATTAATGGGTACAGTTTTAAAATACAGCACCGTATAATGAACTGTGGCGACATCTGGAAGACCTGCCTTCCCTAGTGAAGCTGTACTTTCCAAATCGCCAGGGTCCGACGTCACAGCCGCGTATGGGTGAAAAACCCAGGCAAAGGCAAAGAGCAGGCGACACTGACAGGGAGGAAAGGAACAGGTCACCTCCGGGTCTGTTCTGAGTCCAGGACAGCAAGACGCGTTACAGGTAGGACACAGGAACAGAGGTCAGTAAAGAGAGTCTGCGCCAGATTTGCTAATTTACCCACATCGGTGACTAGGGCGCCTACATTCCGACGTCTGTCTGCTTTATCCCTACCTCACGCAAGAGATCACCAAAAAAAAGAAAACAACTCTGGCCCAATCTTTGCTTAAAAATTCCAAAGCACTAGGAGCACTTTAAGTTTGGTCACAAAAGTTGTTTATAAAATCAAAGGGCTACCCTGTTCATCCCGCACTGAAGCACACGATGACAATTTCAAACCTTTTGTGTTCATTAATTTATAAAGTGGATTTCACTGCTTAAGTGTGTATTTCTACACTGATGAGCGTATTTGTTTTGATCACTTCAGTTAGGTGGCCATAAATTTTGAAACTCTCACCATTCATTACAGCGAGCTGTAGTTTTATGGAAGATGTAATTTAGAGCTAAAGTGGGTTTTTTATGCATAGCTGCCTTTGTATTGTTTAACAGTATTTCTCGGCTATATAATCAGTTCCCAAAAGGTTGTAAAAGTACAGCTGTGGTCAATGAATGTATTTATTTGTTGTTTCACTCAACTATAACAAAACACTACTGTTAAAAATAAGTGTTTGTGCTATTAATTTATATATACGCGCACACACACATACATAAAAGAAAGCAAAGAAAAGAACGTGTGTGCCAGTTTTGGCCTGAGCATCAGAGGAGGCTGTGGGCAGCGAATGAAGCCTCCCTCCTGACACGGGGCAGGCCTGGCCGGGCAGGGAAAGGAGAAAAGCCGGCCTCCTCTCCCTGTGGAGGCGCAGAAGTGGAGGCGAGTCCTAGAGCTAATGCCAGAAACCAGGCTAGAGGAGAAGGAAGGAAGTGGACGATCAGAGGGACTGAGCAGATGGTCTGTGGGAATCCTAGAGCCAAAATCATCCACTGGCCTAGCATAACAGCGACTAACCTTGAAGAAATTACCACTTCTCAGAGTACATACCAAGGAAAATTCACAGTTATCTGAAAAGGCATTAGATACTTCCACCTTCTTCTTTACTTTCTTCTTTTTTTGTTTGTTTTCTTTTTGCTTTTTGAGACAGGGTCTATGTGGTTCAGCCTGGCCTTGATTCACTATGTATCCTGGGATGGCCTCGAACTTGTGGGGATCCTCCTGCCTCAGCCTCCCAAGTGCTGGGAATACATGTATGCACCACTACATCCAGCTACTTCTACCTTTTTCTAACTACGTATCTGTGTGAGGCTAAATATTCTTCATATATCTGAACCTAAAAAAATATTGTACTAGATTAAGTAAAGAAGATACAAGAATTTAGCTGACTTCTATTCAGACAGACATTAAGATTTGTACTAGGGGGCTGCGAGTTTAGCTCAGTGGTACCATGCCTGCCTCATAAGCACAAGTTCCTGAGTTCAATCCCCAGTGCCAGGAAGGAGGGATTTGTACTGGGGATTGTGGCCCATATCTGTAATCCCAGCTACTTGGGAGGCTGAGGCAGGAAGATTATAAGTTTGAGGCCAGACTAGGCAACGCAGAATGACCTATCAAAACAAACAAACAAACAAACAAAATTCCTTCTTGGCATTTTGGCTAAGATCTAGAGTAAAAAAAAAAATAATAATTTTTTTTTAGGAATAGGGACGCAGCTCAGCACTAGAGTACTTAGCTAGCATGTGCAAGGTCCTGGGTTCAATCCTCAGAACTACAATTTTAAAAAGAGATTTGAAAAAATGCAAAATATGCTACTCTTCTCAATTGTTTTTTGAAAATATAGCCATTTTTCACAAAACTGTGTTGTTTCTTAACATACACTGGGTTTCTTATTTTTAAATGAATTAAATACATTTTCTAAATTCTCAGACTAAATTCTTAAATATTGAGTGAAAGAGCTTTCAAGGGTCCTGAAATTTTAAGAGCATGAAGGCACCAAGTTTGAGAACTACTCTGCTAGTAGCACCTTGGTTTCCTCAGCTCCCTAACACAGGAGAATGTAATTATTTAAGCACTAGTAAGTACTCAATTGCAGACTCCTTAGAGAGAGTTGCAGGAAGTACAAAATATACAATTTACACAATAAATATCCATTACATATGAAATTAATGTTTCATAAGTAAAGAGAATCTGGGAGATAGTTTACTTTCCCAGTTTAGTTGATATAAACAGATCTCAATTTAAAAAAAAAATTCTTTTTGAGACAGGGTCTCAACTATGTAGTCCAGGCTGGTCTCGAACTCAAGGCAATCCTCCTGCCTCAGCTTCCCAAGTGCTGCCTAAAGATTATTTCTTTCAATTGGGTCTTGCTATGTTGTTTAGGCTGGTTTCTGACTCTTGCATTTCAGTGATTATCCTGCCTTAGCCCCCCAAGTAGCAAGGTCTACAGGTCTACATCACTGTGCCTGACTCAGTTAAAAAATCTTTAACCATAATTTCAAAATTTTAAAATAATTATCAATTACCAAAAAAAGTTTTAGGAATTTAAAAATAATTACCAATTACCAAAATAGACTAACAAAATTAAAAATAATTACTAATCAGTCTATTGAAGAGCAAATCATACAAACTTTTTTTTTTTTTTTTATACTGGGGATCCAACTTGAGAGCTTGCAGTTGCAAGGCAGGCAGCAGAACTGCTGAGCTAAATCCCCGGCCCAAACTTCTTGATATATCCTTTAACTTCTCTTCACATTATGAGTTGGTTATACATTCATCCTAACTCCTGCCATAAATAAATATATATTCCCTGTTTGTCCTATCATTTCTTTATGCAAAATCTTTCTTCTTTTTATATTACAGAGGTGGAAATACTTAGGCTATATCACTTTGTCTCATTAGCTCAATTATTACAGGTATTTACTCTTTCAAAAGTAGTATTTTAGCCAGGCATGAAAGTGCATGCCATTAATGTCCACTACCTGGGAGGCTGAAACAGGAGGACCAATTCTAAGGTCAACCTGTACAACTTATCAAGACTCTGCTGCAAATAAAATTAAAAATGGGCTGGGATATGCTGTCTGCCTCACAAGCACAAGGTCCTGAGTTCAATCCCTGGTACCAAAAACAAACAAACAAAAAACAGAGAGATGGGATGTAACTCAGGATTCCCTGAGTTCATTTCCCAGTACTGCTCCAAAAGTCTTCTTTTCTACTAATATAAATGCATTTTGATAAGATTTTTAAATTCATGGAAATTCTATTAAATATGGAAGACATCTCCTAATTTGTGCCTTCCTTTGTACCAAACTAATTTTTAGAATCTTAACTACCCCTGCAAATAGTTTTCTGTTCATTTTCTGTTTTAGGTCCCTTTTTCTACCTTTATCGTTAACACAGGAAGCTCAGGACAGAGACAATATACACAAGCTAGAATACATGTTATACATTAAAAAAAAATCACTGTACAGTTTTGCAATGATCCCGTATTAAGAATGCAAAGGAGCTCAAAGGCAAGTGTCTTCCACTACAGCAAGTGACCAAAATACAAATATAGGACTGTTCATCAGCTGTGGCTATTTGTGCTTCTGTCAACAGAAATTAAAAAACCAAACCAAAGCAAACCTGATCAGGTGTGGTAATGCACACCTGTAATCCCAGCACTCAGGAGGCTGGGCCAGGAGGATCATGGGGAACTCAAGATCAAACTGGAATATACAGTGAGTCCCATCTCAAAAATGAAATATAGTAAAAAATTTAAAAGTTTAAAAATGGAATGGCTGGCTGAGCCAGAAGAGTGTAAGTTCCTTCTGCAGCTCTGCGTTAGTGCAGCGCTCTCCTCCCTTTCCGAGACAGAACCATGCGGGTGGCCAGTCTTGCTCCGACCACAGCCATGGTACGCCCACGTGCTATGCCCAGGCAGTGCGCTGGGCCTGGGCGATTCTGACCACGATGATCTGAGGGGTGATCTGCACCACACTAGTGCAGGCTGCACACCACCAGGAGGGCGGCAAGCACCGCACCACAGGTCGGACTGCACAGACCCCACCGTGCTCCTCACTTGCTCTCTGCCAACAGTTTTACTGTAACTAAAAACCCCATTACCGTACCTCTTCTATTTTCCTAGGAGAAGTCTCACTTTTATTACTTTTGAATTCTTCGTTAATCTTTATTCTTGCTGCTAGGGGGGAGAAAAATACATGTAGTTACTTGTTTTCCTAGATTATAATTCCCATGAGAATAGTTTACATGCCATTCTTTACGAATTCCCTGGCATAGATTTGTCCTCGTGTAAAGCAAAGGATTAAAAATGTACTAAGTCTCATGGAGAAATCTGGACAGGCTGGGAAATTTGTAAAAAAAGGAAAAAGCTTTTAGCATTTTAATATTTTCCTACTCCAAACATCATTTGGGTACCTAGAGCCATTGAACTGTAATAAATCCAAATCAATGCTTTATATATAAATCTAAGGATTTATATTAAATGCTTTTTAAGATAGCAAAAAATGCGTACAACTATGTTAAACTATATATGCACACAGAGACAATGACATAGCGGCAAAGATATATATATATATAAATATACACATATACATATGAAATTTCAAGTGTCTTGGCTGACATGTAGTGCAAGTGACAAATAAAACGTGTGCTTATACACCCCACTGATACTTTTAGTCTACTGTGATCAGCCTTAGCGTGTTGGGAGCATTTACAGAACAATCAAGTGCTTAGTAAATATGGAATAAATATTAGCTGTCCTTAAAGTTACTTCACTTAAAAAGTTTAAATCCGCCATCACCTGCCTTGCAAGTGCAAAGTCCCAAGTTTAATCCCTGGTGCCAAAAAAAAAAAAAAAGTTCAAAGCCAGAAACATGCTGTGTTGGGAGAGGACAGGCATAAAACCTTCCTCCTATGCTCCCACATTTCAATATGAAGAACCTGGGCTTCGGAATCAACCCCAGCCCCACTGCTTCCTAAATATGATGACGTAGGGAAAAACCTTCCCTATTTTGTCAGTTTCCTCATCTGCAAAAATAGGAATTATAATAGCGCCTACTTGGCAAAGCTGACACGAGACTTGAAACAGGAATCTGTGTAAAGTATGCCTTACACGTGTGTACTTTAACATTTAGGAGGTTATTTCTGATAAATCACAAAAACCTGAATCTCTGGGGACAGTGGGGACATCTTCGCAGCGGCCCTCTTGCCCCAGGTGTCAGGGTATATGAAGAGTGAAGCTGAACAGGACAAAGGCCAAAAGGGGAGACCGAAGGAAGACAGAAACTACTTCAAACAGGGAGCTGCCAAACTCGGCCTCCGGGGACCACAGCCTGACAACTGCCGACTTCCAGACTGACTCAGTCTACTAACGGTATGCATTATCTGGGCCGAGAGAGAGTGAACATTCAATTAGCTTCCAGAGAAGTGGTCTCAGAGCCTGCACATAAGGCAAGCAGGCACTGAAATTCTGATTCGCACCTCTCCTCCATTACCTGGCTCTGTGATCGGTTCTGTGCAGTACAGCATGGCCTCAAACTCGCTGGGGGCAGGGATCAAACTCAGGACCTTACCCTTGCCAAGCAGGTGAGATGCCACTGAGCTACATCGCAGCTCCTATTTGCTGATTCTTTATAAAAACTTCATCTTTTAAATTCTTTCTTTAAGCAGTAAATGGTTTAGTGGGTTTAATGTAAGCTAATCTTAAAACAACAACAACAACAAAAGGGGGGCAATAACAGTTATTCCCTAAAATGTTCTTGAGCAGAGGCAGGGTTTCTCAGAATAGCAGCCACCTAAAGAACAGACTTGATCCAAAGGGGTAAAGAATATATGTTTATTTACCTTCTAAAGCTCTCACATCATTTTTAAAAACTTGTTGTCTAGTCCTGTGCAGGGTTTTAAAGAGCTGTAAAACCTGCTAAGAAAACCAATTCAGAATCACAAGAAGAAAATGCACAATTTACATAATTGTATTATAATCATTAAATAGTATTTAAACAGTATTCTTTTTGTTTGTTAAACTACTTTTCAGACTATGTAGTAAAAACTAGGACTTGCCAAGATAACTTTCCCTGTACGATTTAAGTTTAAGTTTAAGTTTGGTGGTAGAGCAAGCGCTTAGTATGTGCTGGCCTTAGGTTCATCCCCAGGGGAAAAAAAGAGTGGCGGGGATGTGGGGGGCTACTTAAGAAGTTAATAATTCTGCCAAAACCAGTGTAAGGTAGTCAACATTTCCAGTTTAGTATGTATACTATTTCTTCTCATCTTTCTCAATTTATTGAAACTTTAATTTGCTCTTAAAATTGTGCACACAAATACACAAAATCATGATTTTGGGGGGTACCAGGGATCAAACTCAGGACCTTGCACTTCCAAGGCAGGCGGTGGACCCTTTTTCTTTCTTATTTGGAGACAAGGTCTTGCTAAGTCACTCAATTGCCGTGGGCTGGTCTTGAACTTGTGACACTCCTGACTAAGCCTCCTCCCAGAGTGCTGGGGTTACAGTGAATTTATCCAACTCCCTTACTCCTTCCCGCCCCTTCTCAGGTACTGGGGATGGAATCCAAGTGCTGTCTCCCACTGCACTACATCGATGGCCCTTCTTCTTTTATATTTTGAGACAAGGTCTGGCTACATTGTCCAGGAAGACTCCTGCCTCAGTCTCCCCAAGTGCTAGAGCTATAGGTGTGCACCACAGCTCCTGGCTATGAAGAGAGCCCAGAAAAATGCTTCAGATAATTAAGGCTCATTTAATTGTAATTTCTCATAAGAGGACTTGAATACTCAGATTTAGGAATATCCTGAGCCTATGAAGAGATAAAAGGGAGTGAAAACAGCCTGGTGTTTGGTTAAAACAGATTTTCAAAATATATTAGTGACAGGCTGAAGCCATCTCTCACTTTCAAGTCCAAAAAGGTCCTATTGTCCTTCCAATGTGGCCTGTCCTTGGGTCTCTATTTTCTAAATTTACTTATGTTTTCTGAGACAAGGTCTCTATGCAGTTCAGGCTGGCTCTGAACTCATTATGTAGCCCAGGCTGGCCTTGAACTCATGGTGATTCTGCTGCCTCAGCCTCCTGAGTGCTGGGCCTGGGTCTCTATTTATTACTTTTCCTTATTTTGGGGTGTAGGGATTGGACCCAGTGCCCCAGCACTCCTGTATTAGTTCTTGGAGGCCATTCAATGCCTCAGACCCGAAACGGGTAGGTCATCCTTAGACACCCTGCTCTCAGTGGAAATGAAGGAATCTCTCTACATATTCTCCAGCCCAGAAACATCTTCACCTCCTCCACAACTTGTGAAAGTCACTCTGTCACTTTTCTGCCTTTGCTCTACATTAGTCCACAGCGACCTGACACTGAACATACTCGTGCTCTGTAGAGGGCCACTCAGAAGCCAAAGCACAGCCTGGAATCACACAGCATCAAGCCAAGGAACTCAAGTAGGAAAATGCAAGGAGTTCAGAGGGACCTAATGACATCCGCTCTGGAATCTTTCCTCTGGAACTGTGAAGTGATTCATTTCTTTTTGGGGGGCGCAGCACCACTGAGCTAAATCCCCGGCCCTTGGAGCAATTCATTTCTGTGCTTTTTCAAACATCTGTATTATGGCAGGTTGACTATCTCTTAGCCAGAATGGCTGGACCAGAAGTATTTCTAATTTCATGGGTTTATTTTGAAATACTTGCATGGACGTTATTGGTTGAGCATCTCAAATCTAAGCTCTTTTAGTAGCCAGTTGGTGCTCAACAATTTTTTAAGATTTCAGAACATTTCACATTTTGGAAGTCTGGACTGTACCAGGGATGCTTAATGTGTATTTTAAGACAGTCATAGGGAGTAAAGATTTGGGTACTGGGAGATACAATACTGCTATAACAAGTATTTAAAAACGTGATTAAAAGAAAACTTTTTTTTTTTTTTTGGCATTGTTTGGATGGGGTCTCACTTTGTAGTACAGGCTGGCCTCAAATTTGGACGATCTTTCTGCCTCAGCCTCAAGAGTGCTGGGATTACAGGTATAGTGTCACCATGCCCAACTTGAAATCCTTGGTAGTAAAAGTTTAAAGTACCTTCAAAACACCTTCAAAAACAACTCAGATTTTAAAGGTAGCACAGTAGAGCATGTTCTTCAAGTGTGCAAGGCCCTGAGTTCAATCCCTAGCACCATTAAAAAAAAAAAAGGAAACAAATGTGATTGCATTAGTATAAAAACCAGCAACTATCCAGGTGTGGTGGTGCACATTTGTAAACGTAGTACTTGGGAGGATGAGGCAGGAGGACGGCCATTGAATTTACGATCAGCCTGCGATACCTGAGAAAACTCCGGGTTTCTGCTGTGTCTCTGTTAATTTCTGCCAAAGCTGGGGCTTCTGTGCACCTTCCGCATAATGAATAAATGCTCCACCTCACTGGAGCTCAGAATCGCATCATCATCATTGCTGTTATTCTAGAGATCTAACCCCCAGGAGCGCTGTCACTGAACCATACCACAGCCTTTATTTTACTTTACTGCCCAGCCAGGACTCAAAGTCGTGATCCTCCTGCCTCAGCCTCCCAGAGAGCTGGGATTACAGGTGTACGCCACCACGCCCGGCAGGACTGCATGTGGGATCTTCCTTACTTCCCAGGGATGTGAAAAGGGCCCGGTGACGAACAGCCTGGCGGAGACGAAGCCGAATGGACCCAGCGTCTTCCCGGAGCAGGGCCCCCACGGCGCCGCGGACTCAAAGTCGTGATCCTCCTGCCTCAGCCTCCCAGAGAGCTGGGATTACAGGTGTACGCCACCACGCCCGGCAGGACTGCATGTGGGATCTTCCTTACTTCCCAGGGATGTGAAAAGGGCCCGGTGACGAACAGCCTGGCGGAGACGAAGCCGAATGGACCCAGCGTCTTCCCGGAGCAGGGCCCCCACGGCGCCGCGCCCCACCCTCCCCATGGCACCGCTCCCACCCTTCCCCAGGTCCTGTCACCTTGGCAGGCCGACCCATGGCTCTCTCTGTGGCGACGGCCGCCTCTCCACCGATCAAGTCGCCCCCGCCTCTCGACAACCAATCACATCCTGGCATGGCCTACCACTTTGCGTTCCTCGCTCAGAGCAACCAATCACAACGCAGCATCTCCCTCGTGAACCCGCCCTCTAGAATAGCCCTGGGAGACACTTCGCTAAACTAGTAGCAACTGAAAAACCGCGAGAAGTCGCGGATCGCGATTACGGGCCAAAGGAGAACGGAAATGACCTGGAAGCCATGTTTTCTAGGGGCAAAGTCATTTCCCGCGTGGAGAGTTTCTGGTACACATACGTACAGGGAGGGATTGGTAGTAAATGAATTGGTTTGGCGCCTACTGTATATGTGATTGCCTCCTGTTTGGGAGTTATGGTAGTCTGTTAACGAACTCGTATTTTAACCCCTCCTACTTGTGACTTTGTCCTTGGAAATGTGCACAAAAAGACCCAAGCTCTAACAACTACAACGGGCATTGATTGGAATCCTGATCTATAAAATTTATAACATATATTTCCTCATTTATTCCCCCGGAAGTTACTTTCTCAAGTTCACGAAGCTAATGAACAGAGGTCTAAGATAGAAATCTATGCCTGATCCCCAAGACTATTCTCACCCCTATATATATCCTGCTTGCTTGGCCTACTCTTTGGTTTTGCTGGAGTAGAAAATGTCTAATTTATTAGCGGCATCATATTCATAAACAATCGTAAAATACTTTAGTACATTTTAACTTAGGACCTCGCAAACATCAGGAAAAATCTCAATCTTTTCTACTTCATAAGCTTTGCTTTTGTACTCCCACCCTTACCTCCACCCCACGCCCTACTCCACCTTTCCCGTTAATTTAGGAAGGATTTGAGCGGGATTTTTAGCTTAGTGGTTCCCCTGCCTGCCTCACCAGTACAAGGATCCAAGTTCGATTACCGGTAGGCGATTTAGCTCAGTGGTTCCACGGCTTGCCTTGCAAGCGCAAGGTCCTGAGTTTGAACCCTGATAGCTAAAAAAAAAAAAAAAGACTTGGACCAGTAGATCTCTTCGAACCTTCTTCTTTACGATCTATATCATTATATATGTGTATTATAATTGTGTGTTTGTGTGTGTGTGTGTGTGTGTGTGTGGTGCCGGGGATCAAACTCCAGACCTTGTGCTTGTCAGGCAAAGGAAGCACCACTGAGCTGCATCCCTGACCCTGTAAAAAAAAATTTTTTTTTGAGACAGGGTCTCCCTATGTAGTTTAGGCTGGCCTTGAACTCCCAGCAGTCCTGCATCAGGGCCTCCCAAGTGTGCTGAGATTACAGGTGTGCACCACCAGGCCTCACAATTTTAACTTTTAAATCATCATGAGAACAGCAAGTTAATAATTAATTTTTAAGTAATTACTAAAGTACATTAGATTGGCAGAAGAGTTTTTGTTCTCCCCTTTCACTTGGGATTAAACCTGGACCTTTGCACTGAGCTATCTCCCCAGCCTTTTAAAAAAATTTTTTTAATACTGAGACAGGCTCTCACCCCATAGCTAAAGTGCAATCCCCTTGCCTTAGCCTCCCAGAGTACTGAGATTATAGGCCTGTGCCTCCACACCTAGCTGCAAAACAGAATTTAACATAAGCAAAGCATTTATGTCTGATGGTGACTTTTATCCAGAAAACAATAAATCAGATGAACTTTTACTATGCCAGCCGGTTCAGAAGAGTTTGAACTGTGTAGTCAGAGGCCTGTGTAGTAGTGGAAGCAGCCTTATATAGAGATGATCTTGTGATACTGTGTTCACCTTCTGAATGATGACAATAAAAGATGTTGTCTGTTTCATTTTATGATTATAGACCAGTTTCTTTCTTTTCTTTTTTTTTGGGGGGGGGTACTGAGGCTCAAACACGGGTCCTTGCACTTACAAGGCAGGCAGCGGATCCACTGAGCTAAATTCCTAGCCCTATAGATGAATTTTTTAAAAATTGGTTGTAATAATTTCTGGCTAACTGGGGTCCTGCATTCAGTTAATCAAAGGTTCAAATCTGCTCGTATTTGAAAATATAGTTTCTGTGATGCCAATTCAGTTCAGCCTTGTGACTTATCTCCTCTTAGATAAACCTGTATGCTTCCTTCGGCGTTCCACTAATAAGGTGGCTGCTCACCATTCTGGTTGTTCTAGGAACGTGTCCTGGTCTGTCTTTCTCTCAAAGTACATGGCCCACAATGAACAGAGAATCCCAACCTGTTCATCGCGGAAGTTCATGGAGCTATGTAGTGGGGTGGACGGGGCCCTTCAGAAGACGTCTATGTTCAGATCCCCAGAACCTGTGATGACATCACCTTGTGTGACAGAAGTGGCTTTGCAGATGTGACACATTAAAGTAAGGACCTTGAGATGGGAAGATTACCCTGGATTGGCTGGTGGGTACTTACAAGAAAGAGTACTTACAAGAGACAGGGAGAGGTTGGAAGATGCTCTGCTGCCGGCTTCCACTCCTTCCTCCCTGCAGGAGGAAGAAGCAACAAGCCAAGGCCAACAGGCAGTCTCTAGAAGGTACAGAGGCCAAGGGCTTGGGCCCTGGTGTGCAGCCCTGCTTTTAGCTAAGGAGAACCCAATCTGACATGATTTCCAGGACGCTCCTTGTTCGTGACCTCATCCCTCATCCAAGCCCTCTGTGGAGCATTTCCGAATCTCTGGCTCCCACATCTTCTGTCCTCACATCTTCTCTGTCACTTCCAATAGTGATCACAACTGGCCCACCTGGATAGTCAAGGAACCTCCCTGCCTTGAGATCCTTAATTTAATGCCATCTGCAAATTCCCTCTCCCATGTAAGGTAACATTCACGGGCTTCAGGAATCAGGACAGGACCTTGTGCATCTCACCACACCCAGTTTGGGTGAAGCCAGTCATAACGTTGAAAGGGAAGGAAATAAGGTTGGAGAAGGAGCCACAGGCCTGATTGCCTTGTGCCCTGTGAGCCAAGGTATGGACTTTGGATATTATTCTGTGACAGCACGGGACTGCTTGGAATGTTACCAGCAGACATCATGATTTTTTTTTTTCTTTTTTGGGTGGGTGGTTTTTGAGACAGGGTCTCACTATGTAGTTGAGACTGACCTGAAACTCACTATGTAGTCCAGGCTGGTCTAGAACTCACAGCGATCCTCCTGCCTCAGCCTCCTGAGTGCTGGGATTATAGGTGTGCACCACCACGCAAGGCTTGACATCACGATTTCTATTTTACAGAGGTCATTTGTGCTGTGTAGCAGTTGACTACAGTAGAAGCAGAGAGACTCTCCAGCTGGGAGGCCCGTCAAGTACCCCAGGCAAGAGATACAGTGGCTTGGTTAGGACAGTGGGGGTAGGGAAGTTAGAGTAGGATCGTGGCATCTTTTAAGTACAGAGAGATGACTTAGGATGATATCAAGGTTTTGGCTGGGTGTAGTAGATACAGGATGCTGCAAGGGGAAGTTCTGGCTTGTCGCGGAGGGAGTAAAAATGAATTTCAGGCGCCTAGTAAACTAGAGATAGGTGGTGAGCAATCAGTAATGTATCTTTCACACTAATCTGGAGTGAAGGGGAAAGATAAATTAGAAGATAGGTACCTGAGTCATTATAGATGGAACAGGCTTTGGACCTAGTGAAATTTGACCTTACTTTTTATCAGCCAAAATAGCATGTGTACTTTTTTTTTTCTTTTTTTAAGACAATACCTTGCTATGCTCAGACTGGCCCTGAACTCCTGGCCTTGAAAGATCCTCCGGCTTTAAGCTCTGGAGTAACTTTGAGAAAAATAGCACACCTTTCCTTTTTTCTTTTCTTTCTTTCTTTTTTTTTTTTTTTTTTTTTTTTTTTTTTTTGGTACTGGGGATTGAACTCAGGACCTTGCGCTTGCAAGGCACGCGGTGGCTACACTGAAGTAAATCCCCAGCCCCCGCCTCGTTTTTTTGACAATTTCACATTCACAGAATAGTTGCGAGAAAAATACACAGAAATTGTGTATACTTTTTACTAAAATTACTTTATCCCTTCCTACCTCTCTACTTATCTGTCTCTATGCCTTTCTCCCTTCTGAACCATTTGAAGAAATAGCAGATGCACCTGTGCCTCTGCATGCATCAGTGGGGTTTTCCTTCAGAACATTCCCTTGTATTGGTATCAGTGATCTGCAATAAACAGTTTGAGGCCCAGGAGCAAGTGTGACCCCTGGAAACATTTAGAGGGCCCTGCCCTGCCATCTGATTTGGGTAATGTTGATGTAGTTATAAAAGGCAATGAACATGACCTTTAAGCCTGTTGTTCCCTTTATAGGCATCACTGTACTAGAGTTCACCAAATATGTGAGGAATGTCTTTAATAGCAAAAGTAAAAAATGGGACCCTTTTGAGATGACAGGGAAACCCTGTCAATAACTTTTCCAAGACAAAGTGGTCAGGCGTCATTATAATGGGGCAGCTCAGGAGGTGTAGTTAGGGTTTTTTAATATGGACTCCTGGAAACTTGTCAGCTAAAAAGGCAGAGCCTCTGAGAAGTATGGACCTGGAGGCTCTCCTGTGTGAAGGAGCAGCAGCCTCTGCAGAGGTAGTAGGGAGGGAGTGGCCAACAGTGCAAATGATGCTAAGGATCCATGTGGAGGAAGTGGAGGTCCTTAGTAACTTTGACTAAAAGGAAATGGACTCCAAAACGAAGGGTGAGAATGTGGACGAAATATGAAGTCAACACTTTATAAAAGCAGCAAAGGAGCTAGGTGTAGCGGTTCAGGCCTGGAAGCCCAGCACTTGAGGGGCTCAGGAAGGAGGATCATGGAGTGGAGTCTGACGCCAGCCTGGGTTATGTCGTGAGTTCAAAGCCAGCCTGAACTGATACGGAAATAATGCACAACCGGGCAGCCTTCCTGCACCGTGTTTTTGCCGTAAGATGCTATGTTTAAGCAATGTAACTGTTTCAGCTGCTGGATAGTCCTACCAGAGGTTTCAAGAAGGTTCTGTAAGCGTGCTCGCCCAGCATGGATGCACACCCAATCACCCCGATCTCTATATAAGGCTGCTTCCACTACTACACAGGCCTCTGACTACACAGTTCAAACTCTTCTGAACCGGCCGGCATAATAAAAGTTCCCTCCATCTCTCCCCGTGGCGCCCTCAGGTATCTAGGTTTCTGGAGACCTTCGGTAGCTATAACAGTTGGCTGGGACCCGGAGCTGTAACACTTGGCTGTAATGCTGAGCTGTCACACTTTGCTGTAATAGAACGACATAGCGGGCCTCTGTCTCAAAAAACCCAATTAACAGGACCAAAGAGCCTGGTGTGGTTTTTGCATGCTTGTAATCCCGGCTGCATGGGAAACTGAGGCAGGAGGATTGTAAATTTGAGGTCAGCCTGGTCAACGCTGTGAGACTGTCTCAAAGAGGGTGACACAGCGCTGGAGATACACGTCCCTCAGTTTGAAGCGCATTCAATCCCCAGTACCAGGGTCTCACTATGTAGCCCAGGCCGGACTCAAACTCCTAGCGATCCTTCCACATCAGCCTTCAGAGTACTAGGATTACAGACGTGCACTACCATACCTGGCTTCAAAATTAAAAAACAAACATTTCGTAGGAGATGGCAGGGAGTGTGGGAGGGAGGAGGGAGGGTGTGGGCGTCTCGCGTGGCGCTGATTACGGCTGGGGAGGTCTTAGCGGAACAGTTCGGGGTCCCCGCCTGTCCCGACCCCAGAGGTCCTGGTTCGCTGGTGTAGGGCGTCCCCGAGCTCACAG
>NW_022900921.1:2413747-2417563 GCF_012274545.1 Fukomys damarensis | reverse complement strand
CGGCTCGACCTGGCGGGAAGCTTCACGGACGCGGGCTGCGGGAAGACACCGGGCGTAGCGGGGACGGTTACTTAAGTACCTGGGTTGCTCACTAGATAGGAGATCGCGTTTCAGAAAAAGCCTATTTTGAAAAATCTGCGGTTGCTTTCAGAGACGATCAGTGGAATAATGAATGGCCCCTGGGGCCCGGAATGACAGCTGGGAGCAATCTAAATGACACAGCATTTTGTAGGCAACATCGCAAAAAACCGTTCCTAAGACAAACAGCTTCCCCCTGCAGAAGAGACCGAGCGACCAGCAGACATTCTGTAGTGTATTTACAGATTTTTCTGCTGTGGTGAATAATCTGTCTAAGTGCTACTCGCAGGGTTCAGTTCCGCAAAAGGAAATAGATCTATTTCTGAAGTACCTGAGGAAGGCGGGAAAATAAGCCTTAATTAAATATCAAATACCTCGTGTGTGTTTACAAAGCTGATCACCGCCCGGAAAGGAAAAATAAACCTGCACATTGCACAATCAGGACTCTGATCTGGGGAAGGCGGGGAGGGGAAAGGTGATCAGGTTTCTTCAGAAGTTAAATCTGTGTTGGGAAGGGGAGGCCCGGTAGCTTTACAAGAGGAGGAGTGAGTAGCGTTTTGTGTCAGACAAAAGTTGTTGGGATTGCAGGGCGAGGGGAGCGTTTTGGTAGCGGGAAAGCTGCAGCTGAAAGAGCCCTGAGGGTAGAGCCAGCGCGGACTGGACACAGCCGGAGTGGAGCACCGAGCCGTCTGAGGTAGTCAGAGCCCATCGCTGCCGGCCACTGGCTCAGGGGCTGGCCAGTCTGAATCAGGCTCTTCTGTGATGATCGTCCGTTTCACCCTTTTGTTGTAATATGCGTGACTTTTAGCAATTACGTCTTTTTATTTAGTCTTTCCGTGAGATGTTTCAAGTGAACCATGTGCGTTCTGTACACTTCCGGCTTCTTAGCATCTGCCTCCTGCGTGGTTCGTGCACAGTACACACTCCTTGACAGAATGAGTGTAGCCTACTGGCTGATGCACTAAAACTGTGTTTTGTTTTTTCTTTTCTACAGTGTCTTGCCTTCCATGACATTTCTCCTCAGGCACCAACACATTTTCTAGTGATACCTAAGAAGCATATTGCCCAGATTTCTGTAGCAGAAGAAGATGATGAAAGTGTAAGTAAATGTCTAACATGGTTTATTTTATTGCTTTTTAAATCAGGAAATTAAATTCTGAGATCCCACATTTTCTTCCCAAGGGCCTAACTAGGGAAAAATGGAAGGATCTTTAGGATAATTCAGAGTATAGTTTAATTCTGATAAAATAGATCTATTAAAAAATGCTATCGTGCCGGGAATTTAGCTCAGTAGCCTCGCACCTGCCTCACAAGTGCAAGGTCGTCAGTTTGATCCCCAGTACCCAAAACAAAAAATGCATTTTAATGGTATGTCATAAGTCTAAGAATTGGTGTGCTGTGTGACTGAAAGGAAAATAAATCTGTAAATAGAGAATATTTAAATGATAGTTGAAATTCTAGTGATGAGAAGACTAAAGGGTAGTTTGTAAAAACATCCAAGGGATATATTGAAAAGAAAGTCAGTCATGTGAAATCGAGTAAATCATGTCCACCTAAGATAATATTAAGTCAGCAAAACTCTTCAACTCTGTTACAAATACACCTGCCTTGTAGTTCTAAAGTTTGGTTTACTAAATTCACAAATTCAGGTGCCTGTTTCTGTCCCGGGGTTATCAATCAAAATGGTACATGCTGAAGCCTTTTCTAGACCCTTAAGTCGGAACGAAGTTGTTGGTCTAATTTTCCGTTTGACAATATTTGGTGCAGTAACATACTTTACTATCAAATGGATGGTAGATGCAATTGATCCAACTAGAAAGCAGAAAATAGAAGCTCAGAAACAGAGATTGAACTAGGGTCCTTGTGCTTGCAAGGCAGGCCACCGAACTGCTGAGCTAAATCCCTGGCCACCACTCACTCTTTACATCCTCCTTGACTTCTTAAAATGAAGTTGCATCAAAGGATAATGAAATAATTGAAAAGGCAGAAAAACTAATGAAGCAAATTGGTGTGAAAAACGTGAAGCTTTCAGAGTACGAAATGAGTATTGCTGCTCACCTAGTAGACCCTCTTAATATGCATGTTACTTGGAGTGATATAGCAGGTTTAGATGATGTTATTACAGACCTGAAAGATACAGTCATCTTACCTATCAAAAAGAAGCATTTGTTTGAGAATTCTAGGCTTCTGCAGCCTCCCAAAGGTGTTCTTCTATATGGGCCTCCAGGCTGTGGTAAAACATTGATTGCTAAGGCTACAGCCAAAGAAGCTGGCTGTCGATTTATTAACCTTCAGCCTTCACCACTGACTGATAAGTGGTATGGAGAATCTCAGAAATTGGCTGCTGCTGTTTTCTCCCTTGCCATAAAGTTACAGCCTTCCATCATCTTTATAGATGAAATAGACTCCTTTCTACGAAACCGTTCAAGCTCTGACCATGAAGCTACAGCCATGATGAAAGCGCAATTTATGAGTCTCTGGGATGGATTGGATACTGATCACAGTTGCCAGGTCATAGTGATGGGAGCTACTAATCGTCCTCAGGACCTTGACTCTGCTATAATGAGAAGAATGCCTACAAGATTCCATATCAACCAGCCTGCACTAAAACAAAGAGAAGCAATCTTGAAACTCATCTTGAAAAATGAAAATGTGGACAGGCATGTAGACCTGCTTGAAGTCGCTCAAGAAACTGATGGGTTTTCAGGAAGTGATCTAAAAGAGATGTGTCGAGATGCTGCCCTCCTCTGTGTCAGGGAATATGTTAATTCTACATCTGAAGAAAGTCATGATGAAGATGAAATCCGGCCTGTGCAACAGCAAGACCTGCATCGGGCAATTGAAAAGATGAAGAAATCAAAGGATGCAGCATTTCAGAATGTTTTAACACATGTTTGTTTAGATTAAAAGTAAAGATCATTTGTACAGTTCAGTGATCTAGTTTGGTGTCCCCTCTTATCAGCGGAAGTAGAGTGGAAAGAGTACCCTTAAAAGAGTGAAAGAGTCCCATGTTTATGGTTTTATACTCTGAATTCTAAATTATTGAGGTATAGTTATATAAGTGGTATTACTACTTGTCAGAATCATGAAGAGGAACAATTTAATCCAGCCCAAGTGTGGGTGCTTGTGTTTGACCTCTTTAGCCATATGTCGTCACAGCCTTATAGAATCTAAGCTGGTCTTAAAGGAATGAATGACTCATTGAATCATTAGTGAGAAGTGGGGATGTGGTTAGGTGCTGGTTCTAGACGTTTGTCTGTGTATGTATGTGTGTACATTAAGTGTATATACTCACACATTTTTTTATTGACATTCTGTAGATATGTTTGAATACAGAAATTTTTTTTACCCCAACCACTGAATCCAAAAGTACCAAATAGTATATAGGAAAACTACAATTTGAGGTTGTATCTTAACAGGTACAGTGATTCAACCATTTCTAGTTGTCATTTGTTTTAGCCTTTTCTAAGTTGAGTGTTTTTCGGTCTGCAATTGATTAGTTGAATCAAGCACATCGGAATATATGGTTTAATTATAATGGTTATAAGGATAATCAAATAAAAATATTGCTTAAGGCAGATGTATGATCAGCACTGATTTCACCTCTTTCTGCAAGCCATTAAGAAGACTTTTTAAACAATGTTATATTGATTTACAAGAAGGTGGATTGAAAGCCTTTTAAAAGAATGGGTTTGAAAAACTTCAGCACCTTTTAAGATGTATATGTGATTTTTTTTT
>NW_022900921.1:2401871-2413534 GCF_012274545.1 Fukomys damarensis | reverse complement strand
AAAAAAAAAAAAAAAAAAAAAAAAAATTCACAAATTCATCTGGGGTTGGGAATGTGGCTTGTGGGCCAGATCTGGCTGGCTGCCTGTTTTCGTAACATTTTACTGGAGCACAATACTATGGTTTATTGTCCATGGCTGATGCCTGCTTTTGTACCACAAAGACAGAATTGAGTCGTCATTTTGTCCTGGGTCGGAACTCACTATCTCCTAACAGGGTACCTTGGTTCCTCTCTCAGGCTCACAAACCTACAATATTTATTCTGTGGCCCTTTGCAGACAAAGTTTGCTGACTTGGATTAGAGGAAGCAGCCCAGAAAGAGGGATAAGTCAGAATCAGTTACTCAGCTGTGTAGAAGGAATTAAGGTATACCTTGAAAAGCACAACATTCCTGGACTCACAGGTCAGATAGATTTTAATATCTCAGATCCTATTGGTTAGGATTATATAATATTGTATTCCATTTGTAATTTTTATAGTTGAATTCTGAGCTGTCAAAATGTTGCAGATGGGCCCTGGGGATTGAATCCCAGGGAGCCCTGAACCGTTATCTCCAGACATTTCTTCATTCATTTATTTATGTATTTTCAGTAGTTGGAATCGAACTCAGGACCTTGCACTTGTGAGGCGAGCATGGCACCACTGAGCTAAATCCCCTGCCCCTATTTTGAGACAGAGTCTTACTAAATTGCTCGGGCTGGCCTTGAACTTGTTATCTTCCTTCCTCAGTGTCCTAAATATCTGAGATTACAGGTATGCACTACCACACCTCCACACAAGGTGAATTGTTTTAAGTGAACTGTTTAAGAAGGCAAAATTATATCTCATTGAAAGATTTTTTTAAAATCCAAAAATATATATGTAACTTTTGGCCAGGCCTGGTAGTATATTCCTGTGATCACAGCACTTGGGAGGCTAAAGCAGGAGGAGTATGGTAAGTTCAAGACTAGCCTGGGCTATACAGGAGTTCCAGGCAAGCCTGGATACAGAGCAAGACCCTATCTCAAAACAAAACCAAAACACTTAAGCATTATGTGTAGATTTTCACTGTCTTCTCCCTAAGTAAATTGCTCTTTCCATGAGGATTATGGTATCTCTTTACCCAGATCAGGATTTTCAAGCTTTCTGTAGAGCAGCTGGTTTTCCAGAGGAACCCTTAGTAAGTGCCTGAGTTTGTCAGGCTGTTTTAATCTTCATTATTTTGTTTTTTATAGAACTTTATGGAAATATCTGAGTTGCAGGATGCTAACTTATCCACAAATGAAAGGAATATAGCTATAACTTTCTCTTGTTTTCTATGCCAGGAAATGCAGTTTTAAAGCTGGAGTGAACCCCAAATCTTACATATAAGCAAGTAATATCAGATGTAAGGAACAGATGTTTAGAAGGCTGCTAAATGCTCTAAACATTTTCTTAACTGTTCTATGGTAATCTGAGTTTTCATTATGAGTTAATTTATTGAAGTCTTTGTTTTATTAAAATATGCTAGCCTTAAATAAAATAAGGGAATAAGTCAGAGTCATCTTAATTTTAAATTACTTTGGTATATTTTCAGTATCTGTAGTGTTGGTCATATACTCATCCCAATACAATGAACTGTATTTGTATTTCTCTTAGTTTGTTAGAGTGAATTAATGTTGCTCATACCATTTTTTTCTGGTACTCTGTGTGATCTCTAGTGCTCTAGACTTAATCACGTATATTACTCATTAGTCAGGTTTCAGTCTTTCATATAGACTCTTTAGCTTAGTATAGTTCCGTGGTGACATTAACTCTTTAAAAGTTACATGGCCCGAGAGAGGAGCCGAGGTATCCTGTTAAGAGCTAATGAGTTCCTGACCCAGGACTTCAAGAGCCCATTCCACTTGGGGGTAATGGGCAAAATAGAAAGTCTGTTGTATATTAAGTCTGTACTTACTGCTAATTTTTCTTTGTTTGGTTTTGGTTTTTTTTTTTTTTTTTTTTTTTTGGTACCAGGGATCAAAATCGGGTCCCTGTGCTTGCAAAGCAGGCGCCAGAACCACTGAGCTAAATCCCAGACCCTTTATTGCTAATTTTTAATCCAAAGACTGTTGATAGTCTAAGTAAATGGAGAAGTGCGACATGTTCATAGATTTGAAGACTTAAGTGGAAGATTACATTTCCCTCGGTTTAAAGTATTGATTTAATTCAATTACAATGAAATTTTTATTTGTGTTTTTGTTTGTTTTTGGTACCGGGGATCGAACTCAAGACCTTGTGCTTGCGAAGCAGGAGGTGGAAGCACTGAGCTAAATCCCTGGCCTGAAAATTTTAGATCTTGACAAGTTGGTCCCGTAATATTTCTGTAACTTTTTATTATGGAAAATTTCAAGCATTCAGAGAAGGGCGGATAGCTATAGTGACTTCTGGGGTGTTTACCATCCAACTTCAGCATTTGTCAGTCTGTCCGTCCTGGTGAAATGTGCTTTGCTCTTGCCTCCCCCGACTCTGTGTATTTGTGTGGTACTGGGGATTGAATCCAGGGCCTCAGCTATGCTCCACAAGGGTTCTAGGCCTTTTAACATTTAATTAAGTTATTTATTTATTTAGCGGTACTGTGGCTCAAACCCAGGGGCTCGCTGCTGCTTAGGTATTTCTCTAGCCATTTTTAATTATTAAATTTGAGACAGGGTTCTGCTAAGTTGCCCAAGCTGTCCTTGAACTTGCAGTCTTCTGCCTTAGCCTCCCAGTTGCTGGGATTATAGGCATGCACCACCATACCGAACTAAAGAAGTTTTTAATGGAGTAAATATTATACCTAATTCATTTACTAGAATTAGTAATGTTAGTAATGGGTGTGGTACCCTGCACAGAGGCAGAGGCAAGAGGCTTGTGTAGTGGAAGCCTGCCTGCCTGGGGTCTACACAAGGAGTTCAAGGCCAGCTTTTGAAACACAGGGAGGCCCCCTCTCAAGAAAAAGTGAGGAAAGGAGAAGCTAGTAATGTTTCAATACTTAAATGGGATTGTAATTGTAACTCATCGGGATTGAGAGAATTTCTAAATACTTGTCCAAAGTAGTGTTTCAACTTGGCCGTTTTTTACTTTGATATTTTAACTTGACCATTTTTTATTTAATAGCGAGAAGTAATAAGTTACCTGTGCTGAAGAAAATGTTTTTCTTTTCCAGCTTCTTGGACATTTAATGATTGTTGGCAAGAAATGTGCTGCTGACCTGGGCCTGAACAGGGGTTACCGAATGGTGGTGAATGAAGGTGCAGATGGGGGACAGTCCGTCTATCACGTTCACCTCCATGTTCTTGGAGGTCGGCAGATGCACTGGCCTCCTGGTTAAGCATGCTCTGGGGATAATTTTCCCTTCTTTAGCCAATGATTAATTTTGCATGTTCTAGTATGATGAACGGCACACTTACTTTTGCCTGTGTAAGAAGAGATTAAAGAAATTATTAAATCCTATAGGTAATAAAAGACATCATGGCATAGTTTACAGTCTCTGAATTGACTTATCATTTGAAGACATTTATTTGTTGGAATGAAGGGAGGTGGATTCCCGAGTTGGGTGCTTGCCTTGTTTTATTGTTTCGTTGTGTTTTTGGCGATGCCCAAGATTGAACCTTAGGCTTTACACTTGCTAGGTAAACACTACCACTGAGCTATATACCCCCTTGTCTTAGTTACTTGTTGCTGACACCCACAAGTTGAAAGAGGAAAGGTTCATTTTAGCTCACAGTTTGTAGAGGTTTCAATCCACACCCGGCTGGTTCCAAGGCGGGACAGCATGGCGGAGGGGCATCACAGAGGAGAAGCAGTACATGGCAGGGCAGGCAGGAAGCAGGAAGCAGCAGGAGCAGCAGCAAGCTTGCCTTCTTTTACCCCTTTGTATTCCCTCGGGGCTCCAAGCCTTTTGGGTGGTGCCACCTACACCCAGATTGGGGTTTCTGTCTTCATTTAAGTTCTTTCTGTCACACCCAGAACTATGCTAATTCCAATCAGTGTATTTAATTTAGTACCACACACCTTTGACCCCAGCATCACACACCCTAGATCCAGCCAGCTCTGAAAAGCCAGCTCCCACCTGAATGCAGGAGGCTTTGAGGGACACCGAGGTACAAACTGTAACACCCCTGTTACAAAGTTTCATTTTCTTTCCAAGGAGAATCCGACATTTGAAAATTGCATTGTTATAATGTGATTGTTTTTTGAAGACAAATCATAGAGTCAATAAATTTAGTTTTAACTTTGAAATATCCTTTTAACCACTTAACAGTTGATCCCGAGTGTCACTCAGGCAGTGTTTGCGTACTGACACAAGTGTCATTTCGATCATCCTTGTTTGCACACATATTTATATCAACTATTTCTTGCATACTTTTTCATGTAGATGTTTTATTTGCCTTTGATATTTCTAGTGAAATTTAATAAGTTCTGATTTTTTTTTTACTAATTTGTTTGTGAAAGATAACCTGTAATTTTGCACTGCAGTCTATAGAAACTGATCGTAAATACAGTGGTGTACGTTTTATACTTTCCAGAACTCAGACACATTTGAGACACTGAATAGGAAGGAAGGGCTGAAAAGTCTGAAAAAGGGACAAACGTTAGCTTATCAGAGAGGAAAAGTCTGTTATGAAATGGAAAGACAAAAGAGACATTGTCAGCTATTCATAATATAGAAATGATAGAACTCGAAAGAAAAAAATGAAACTAAAAAAATTCCCGCAGAGGTCGGTCATTACAATGCTATGGGTGGTGTTGACAGAGTCGACCCACTTCTGACGACCCACTTCTGACGAGCTGTCCTGGGTAGTCAAAAGGTGAGGAAGAATGTAAAATAATTATGCACCTTCTGGAACTCATTTGTTATTTATTCAAAACAAGGGGGTTCCGAAAGTCATTTACAATTCAGATTAGGTCTAATAGACTAAACTGAGAAGGGACAGCAAAACATCGACCAGGACGTCCATCATCAACGTCTTCACCAGTATGTCTAATGGGCAGACATTTTATTGCAATTATACCATTTACAAAAAAAAAAAAAAAAAAAAAAAAATTAAAAAAAAAAAAAAAAAAAAAAAGGCCAACATGACAGTGTATTCAAAGAAACAATAATGCAAAAAGAATTCGGAGACTAGATACTACTATCCAGATTGTAATGCTGTGTTGTATATTGAATGTTTTAAGATGTACCATGTACAGAAAAATTGTTGAATAAATTTGATAAAATTGTCATTTTTATATTTCCTGTTATTTATAAAAATTAATGAAAAATATGAAATTTTTGGTCATCCTGTATTTAAATAATTGGATTGGTGAATAGTTAAAGCTAAATATCATCTAAGACATTTTCTAATCTGTCTCATAACTAAGAACATAAAGTACTGGTGTGATTTAACTAGAAAGTGGCAGTGTTGAGTCTAAAAATCACAACACTTTATGTTGTGTACCTCCCCACCCAGCTTTGCCCGGGCTCTTGGGATAGTTTGGAAGGGGAAGGTAGTTTTGTCACTACCTTTGGTGACCATGTGGAGCCAGTCATCAGTGCTTCCTTGCTAAATTCTATCTGAATATTTATTTATTCATTTGGTACCGGGGCTCGAACTCGGGACCTTGCATTTGTCAGGCAGATGGCAGAACCGTAGTGCTAAATCCTGAATATTTATTTTAAAGACTTAGAATTCACTTCCCAGTTGAACAACCATTTTAACTGTGTGTGTGTGTGTGTGTGTGTGTGCGCACATCAGCAGAAACTCAAGCTGCGTATGAATCTGGCTACCATGGAGTTGGGGAAGGAACCCCAGGGTCTTAAGTTCTCGGGCAAATTCACAGCCACACATGGTGTTTTGTTTTGTTTTGAAGTTATAAGGTGTTGCCAAGTAGCTCTTCGCTCACTATGTAGGAAAGGCTGGCCTCGGACTTGGGGCGGTCTGCCTGCCTCAGCCTCTTTAGTGCTGGGATTTGAGGCATGGGCCACCATGCCCGACCCAAATCTATTTTGGGTCTCACAATGTACTTTATACTTTCTGAGTCTCTACAAGGCAAAGTAGCTTTACCTTTCTATCAATCATGTAGATGTTTTACACCTTGAAAAGTGTTTTTGAGCCAGGGGCCTGGTGGCATATGGCTGTACTGTCATCCCAGAGCCCGGGATGCTGAGGCCAGAGGATTGCAAGTTGGACCCCAGCCTGGGCAATTTACCAGCTTAGTAAGGCTCCTTTAAAAGGGGTGGGGATGTACCTTAGTGTAAAGGCCTTGGCCTCAATCCCAGTTCCAAATTTAAAATATTTTAGAAATTGATTCTTTGCTTTTGTCTCTTCTGTCATTCTTTGTTTATATTTTATAATTATGGTAATTACTATTTTGCAGTACAGGAGATTGAGCCCAGGGCCTTTCCACTGAACTCTATCCCCAGACTTTATTTTTTATTTTGAGACAAAGTCTTGCTAAGCTGTGTAGGCAGGGCTCACACTTGCGATCCTCCTGCCTCAGCCTCCCAGAATGCTGGGATCACAGGCGTGTACCACCCCACCCAACGGATATTTTTCATTGTTAGTGTCTAACACAACCGTTTTAGTGGATAACTGACGCATTTAATTGAAAACTTTACAATTTCTTTTCTTGTTCTTAGTGATTTTTAAAGTTACCAGCAGGAATTGAGGAAATTGACCCTTTATGTGAGGCAAAGTATTTTTCCCAATTTGTCTCCTTTGTTGTGTTTAAAATATCTGTATAGGTCATACACTGAGTTTTAAGTTTGTGTTCTAAATCCTTTCCACCCTAACACGATTTGTGAAGTCACTCTCCTTCGCTGGGGTTCCCAGGGCTCCGTACCTTTCGGTGGGGGCTGTGGGGGTCGGAGTTGCCGGTTCGCAGGGCAGAGAAGCCGAGGCAGAGCTGCCGCATCTCCAGGACGCCCGGTGGGGGCCCTGCTTTCAGGGTTCACACTCAGTCCTGGGGCCGGAAGTGGCCCTGTGGTTTCGGAGGCCGGGGCACCGCGGCATGGGGTCTGCCCTGCCATGGGGTCTGCCCTGCCCGAGACTGGGTTCCACAGTGGCTCACAGCCTTGGGGTGAGCAGCCTCTGGCAGGCGACCGGGCCGAGGAAAGAGCCTAGTGCGGTTATTCAAGGCCCTCACGGCCGGACAGACAGACACACGGACACAGTCTGCGGGGCTGCGGGCTGGGCCGCTCTCCCCGGAGCTGCGGGAAGGAAACTGCTGTTGTCTGTCCTAGCCACAGTGTCCACAACAGGCTGCGAGCTTCTGCGGAGGCCGGGAACAGCCCCTAGGAAGGACAGGCGGCGGAACAGGCCCAAGGGCTCAGCTGTGCCACCAGCCGCGCTGGGGCGGGTGCCCCCCACCCCCAGTACAGCCGCCTTCAGACAGCTGCACCTCAGGCAAATATCCCCACCATCCTGACCCGCGGGAACCCAGGGAATGACACTATTTTAAGCCACTAAATGTTGGGGGCCATTTTTCATGTAGCGATACAGTGCTCTCTTTCCTTATTGTACAGCTGGACTGAATCTCCCGCAGGCTTCAGCAGGGTGTGGACATCTGCCTGTAGTCTGGTCAGTGAGGGGAGAGAAGCTGATCTGTGCTGGCTCACTCGCTCTCTCTCTCTTGTCTCACTTTAGTTCAGGCTGGCCCTGAACTCACTACTTAGCCTAGGATAGCCTCGAACTTGTGGCGATCCTCCTGCCTCTGCCTCCCAAGTGCTGGGATTGATCTGTGCTATTTCTAAGTGCCTGAAAGATCTTAACAGAATGGTATAGGAGAAAGAGGGTGTTGTGGGTTCTGCTAAGTTTTCTTACACAGGGTCAACAGAGGCGCGGGCAATTGTCTGACAAGTACAGCGCACCTGGAAAGAGGGCAGATATCAGCCCAGCGTTCAGCATGCAAGCCCTGTACCTTTCCTCCTTCTGTAACTATGCCCTTTCTTTCTTGAGTCTCTGGTCTGTAATGGTGAGAGACAGTGGATTTCAGTCAGTTTGCAGTTTTCCCATGCACAGGGGCTGTCTGAACCTCTCGGTCACTTGTCTGCCAGAGACTTTTATCTCATTTAACCCCGTTTGTGATTCCTATAGGTTAACGGTTTGTAACAGTAACGACTATGAGTAGAAGGTATTCTGAGTATGCAGGTGTTAGGGTCCTGTTACATTCCTGCTGCTGGTTTACTGCCTGCTGTGACATAGGCCCTGGGCGGTGTGTATGAAATACCTCACTGGTCAAGGAGCTCAGTGTTTATCTGTTATATCCTGTGGCATTGCCCAGAGCATCAAATGTGCAATCAGTGCTCGTTTCGATGTCCAGGGTCTGAACCCGTCCCTGTTTCAGGGATTCCTTGCTTCCCAAGAGAAGGCAGACGCAGACACCTAGTACCCTAGGTCCCCTGCCAGCTGGGCTGTCAGCCCTTGGCACAGACTCTGCGCATCAGCTGCACCCATGTGGGGTTTTGAACTTGAAACTAATGACAGCGAGACAAGGACAGAAGAGACTGCTTCGGGTGTCCGTGGCAGCGGCACCCAGTTGGCAGGCACGGCGCTGTCGGGGTTGCCAACCCTTGGATCGGTGTTGAATGCCACGGAGGCAGCAGCGCGACTGGCTCCCCGGGGACTGGCTCGCGGGCTGTCTTGATGGAAGTCTTGTCTGCTCAGCTTCTCTTTCTCCCTGCCTGCGTCTCCACGTCACGTGTGAGCGAGCGGTCCTTGACTGCCGCTCTGGGAAGTTAACTGGCGGAACACTGGGCGGGAGAGGCTGCAGGCCGGCACAGTGCGATGGAGCTGGGGACCCGGGAGAGCCCAGATCACCCCAAGGCAGCGGATTTTCATGGCCCCTGACAGACGCCACAAAACGGCTCTGTAAATCCTTCCTGCTCCTGGGCTGACGCGTGCTACTGCTGCAGGGCCGTGTCCCAGGCTGGAGGCAGGGACGTGACCCCTTCTAACATCGCAGAGTAGCTCCGCGAGGGAAGATCGTTAGCTCAGGTTTTCATGCCTTGGAGCTGAAGCACTGAAAGAGCTGTGATCCAACAGTGTTTGCTCCTCCGTGCCGCCACATCTCATTTATCAGTTTATTTTTTTGTATTTATTTATTGTTTTTTAAAGGTGGAAAGGTTTATTTAGCATATACCTCGTGAGGGTTTCGGTCCTGGCTCCAAGGCAGGGTGGCATGGCAGAGGGATATCACACAGGAGAAACAGTTCATGGTGGGCAGGAGGTAGCAAAGCAAGCGAGGGAAAAGACAAGCCTTTTGCTGTCCCTTACCCAGGGTTCCGGGATGAGGGTACCAAGCCCGTCAGTGGACTGATTTAGTAATTGCCCACCCTTAATCCTAGCACTGCACTGTGAATCAATCACACACTAGATTCAGCCACCTCCGAAAGAGCCTCACTGCATGAGGCTTTGGGGGACATCGAGACACAAGCTATAACATTGCACCCCTGCCCCTCAAAGACTCATGCTTGTATATCCCTTTAATCAAAAGGAATTTAGTCCATCTCCAAGAGTTGTCAAAGTCCTAATAGTTTCAGCACTGCCAAAAAGTACAAGTCCAAAATCTCTGAGATTTAAGGCAAACTCTTAGCTGTGAGCCCCTGTACAAAGGCAGAGAAGTTAAACACTTCCAACATTTAATGGCACAAGATAAACACTATCATTCCAAGAAGTACAGAGGGCTATAGAAAGGAATGTAGACAAAACAGGTGCAAAACCCAGAAGGAAGAATCCTATGTCCAGTATCTAAGGCAGTCTCGGCAAGAGGTAAACTCCGAAGGGCCTGGGCACTCTGCCCCCATAGTACTTCTGGTACTCGGAGATCCTATAGCTTTTGTTCTTGGGCCGGTTCCGCTCCCTCCTTACAGTTTTCCTCAGATGATCCACGCTGCCGGCTTTTGCAAACTTCTGGGGTCTCCTTGCGCCTTTGGCTTCACACTCACAACTTCACCCACCGCCCTCTCGGGCGCCCCGCCTGGCCTCCCTGGCCTTCTTCTGAAACCCGGCTGGAAGCCTTCCTGACCCCACAACTCTCGCACTCTGCATGCACCTAAAACCAGCGCCATGTGGATGAAGCCAAGGTCTGCAGCCAGCTGGAGCAGTGGCTGAGCTTCCTTCTCTCTCGGCTGCAGAATGCCTGGACTGCTGAGTGCTATGAACCCAAAGCTGAGGAAAAATTATCCAGGAGGCCACCATTCTGGAACATGGTGCTCTGGGGCTCTCTTCTCAAAGCTGTCTTTCATTTCTGTGATTCTGAGGCTACAGAGGCTGGTTCTTGTCTTGTCCTAAGGCTATATGTTCTGTTGCCCTCTGAAATACTTGGCTTTTTCTTGATAGTCTTTTCAGCAACCAAGTTCTCCTCTGTTCCATCTTTACAGGCCCAAACTTTACTGGAGCTTTCTTTATGGCCACATTCACAATGTTTTGAATCATTTGGCTGGGTTCTTTGCTTCTGATTCTCAACATAAACCTGGCTAAAAGTCTCCAACAGTAGCCTAGCCACCACCTCAACATTAGACTGCCTTGAAATTTCTTCTGCAAAATTAATTAGTCCAGCACCCTTAATCTCAGTCTCAGGAAAAGTCTGAACAGAGCAAAACGCAGACGCAACTGACTTTCTGCCAAGGCCGAACACATAACATCTGGAGTCCAACAGCCCATGCAGGCCTTCCCAGCAGAAACTTCCTGGGCCTGGTCTTCGCCAGCAGCGTTTCTATCACCTTTCTAGTCTTCTGAGCTCTGACTAGGATTTCCCAGCAAGCAGAGCCTAAGGCATTGCAGCTCTTTTTCAGTGGCATCTCCGACACTTCCCTAGCTCTTCCCTTTTCCACAGGCTCTTGACCCACATAACCATGTGATGCCGCAGCAATGACCCCATTTTTCTGGTACCAAATTCCATCTTAATTACTTTTCTCATTGCTAAGACAAAATACCTGACACCTAAAGTTAAAGAAGGAGTGCCGGGGATTTAGCTCAGCGGTTTGGTGGCCTGCCTTGCAAGTGCAAGGACCCGAGTTCAATCCCCGGTACCAAAAAAAAAAAAAAATAAAGGAGGAAAGGTTTATTCGGCGCACAGTTTGGAGAGGTTTCAGTTCATAGTCAGTCAGCTCTAAGGCAGGGTGGCCTCACAGAGGAGAAACAGTTCACAATGGGCAGAAGGCAGCAAAGCAACAAAGGGTCAATCAGTTTAGTCCATAGCCTAGGTGGTATTCTATGAGGAAGTTAGAACACTGACCAAGGAAAGAGCAATATTTCATATTTGAAAGGAGCTATAGTTTGGCTAAAGTCAAACCACCCCAGATTCCCACTCTACCAAGCCCTCCTGTCAGCTAAGTGGCCGTTCTGGGGTGGAAATTAATATGGAGATTCCTCAAAAACTAAAAATAGAAATTCCATCAAAGCTACCTCTACCTCTCCTGGGTATCTTCCCAAAAGAGTTTAAGACACATTACAGTGATCAGTAATGCAACTCATAGTGGTTAAGATCTGGAAACAGCCTAGATATCTATCAACAGATGACTGGAAAAAGAAAATATAGTATAGACACAATGGAATATTACTCAGCCATAAAGAAGAATAAAATGTCATTTTCCGGAAAATGGATGGAACTTGAGACCAGTGTTAAATGAAATGTTAGACAGAAAGGTAAGTATTACATCTTTGTTTGTTTGTTTCTTTTTTTTTTTTTTTTTTTGACA
>NW_022900921.1:2397670-2401554 GCF_012274545.1 Fukomys damarensis | reverse complement strand
TTACATGAGAAATCTAAAATACAACTAAATAAAACACTAAGATTAATGAAAGACGTAGAAACAAAAAGGTTGACTTTTAGGAGATGGGGCAGGGTACTGAAGGGTAAGGCAAAAGGAGAAACGTGCTCAGAAATGATCAGGCTATGTTATACACATGAATCAGTTACTCAAAATGAATGTTCACTACAACATATCACAGACGTGTACTGATTTAATTTGATTGCTACCATTTTGGGTATGTGTTTGCAGTACACAGTGTGCACCTGCCTTGTGTGGGGTTGTGCGTGTGTGTAACACGTCTTCGCTCCTTTTCTCATCCCCTTTCCCTCCCCGCCTCCCTCCATCTCTTGGTCCCCTTCCCATTTGAGAAAACCCATCTTCCTTCTTCCTACTCTTTTGGTACCAGGATTTGAACTCAGGGCCTCGCGCTTGCCAGGCAGGCCCTGCACCACCGAGCTGCATCCCCGGCCCCTCCTATACTCATTTGTTTTGCTCCTTATTTAAGCTTTGAATTTCACATACAAGATAAACTCTGTGATATTCAATTGCATGTGTCTGATTTATTTCACTTAACAGGACAGCCTCGAGGCGCATCCCTTTTCCTATAAATGACTCGAGTTTATCCTTCAGGGCAGAGCAGTGCTCCACGATGTGTAAAAACCACCTTCTCTGTGTCCATTCACTTGTGATGGACACACACGCTGCTGTACATGTGGGTGTGCACGGGTCCTTGTGGACAGACGGAGGGTCAGAGAGCTGCTGTCTTGGCTGGATGGTGACTGGTGCAAGCTTGAGGGTCTGTGTGCCCTTGTGAGACACCGGCCCCAGCAGCCAGAGAAAGCCCGCGTAGGCGTGACAGTCCGTGATCACAAACTTCAAAGCACAACCCTGTTTCAAGGTAAAAGCATTTCCCCCAGCCTGTAAGGACGGAGGGCTCTGGTGCCCACTCACCGGGGTCCCTCTCAGCTTTTAATTCCAATAAAACTCATCCTGAGCCATGGGGCTCGGTTCCTTTTCCTTTCTTCCTGAGCACGGTGACCCTCTCTGTGGGGAGACACCTAAAGGGGAACAGCAGAGGCAGACGGAAGCTCTGAGGAATCCCCGCACTGACACGCGCAGCGGGCACGCTGTTCACACTCCCCACAGCTCCAGCACGGGTCATTCCTCGCTTTCTTGATGGCCATTCTCTCTCGGGTGAGTCGGAATCTCAGTGTTATTTTAATTTACAGTTCTCTAATGGCCAGTGAAAACATACACTATTTTTTTTAAAAAAGGAAGACTATTGGGCTGAATTCTTAAAAAGTCAGTGTCTCAAAAAACATCAACACCAGCTGGACATGGTGGCGCACGCCTGTAACCCCAGGACTCAGGAGGCTGAGGCAGGAGGATTGCTGTGAGTTCCGGACCAGCCTGGGCTACATAGTGAGCTCCAGATCAGTCTCATCTACATGGTGACACCCTGTCTCAAAACACATCAATACCACCACTATAAACCACACCGTAAACAACCACCACAACCGCTGACGTACAATAACACAATCTGCTCCTTGAATAGAAGCATTTGATAAAAATTTCCTTCTGTTCACAAACTCCACATCGGGTGAAGGACACGGCCATGGTCTTCCCCAGAATTGTGGAACACATTAAGGCGCGAACCACAGTACCACTGTATTTTGTGAATCGTTTTTGGTCAAAAGAAGCTGAAGAGATTCAACAAAATGCAATCTAGTAATAAAATCAGATCTTAGATTTTTAAAAAAGCTGTAAAGGACACTTTGAGATAGTTGGAGCACTCTGAATAGAAACTGAGTATTTGCCGACATCATTGGACTGTTGACTTTTCCAGGTAGGTAATTGTGGGTTTATAGGAAGCTGTCCTTACTCCTCAGGGAGCACGCTAAGGTGTTCAGGGCTAAGGTAACGTGTAAGAACAGGTGCCACTTACACATTAGCACACTCTCCCTTCCCCGAGTTCAATCCTGAGCAACCACAAATCTATTTTCTGTCTCTCTGGGATATTTCGTGTAAAAGGAGTAACACCATGTGTAACCTTTTATGACCCTCTTTTGTTGAGCATCCATGTTGCAGACTTTATCAGTTATCCACACCCCCCAACAGGGTTGAGCCCAAGGCCTTCACACTGAGTTCCAACCCCAGCCCTTGATTTTGTTTTTGTTTTTGTTTTTTTAGGTAAGGTTTCTGATAAGTTACTTAATTGCCCAGGCTGTGCTTGAACTTGTGATCCTCCTGCCTCAGCGTCCCACACAGCTGGGAATATAGGAGCACACTTCCACATTTGTCTTCATCTTTATTATTGATGGAAGTGAGTTTGGAAGTTGTGACTTTAGCGTTGTAGCCATGTGTCTTGCTGATACTCAACTCAGAATCAAACAGGTTTAACACGTTTCTGCCAGCTTGGACCACTGGCGGTGCATGTCAGGCATGGCTGTCCCATGGGGGGCTTGTACCACAGTGCTACAAACTGCTCTAAGCATTTTTATCAGTGTTTTTACTAATAAAATCAATTAAAAGCCTAAAGGAAGCAGATGTAGTTAGTGGCTTGAATTCAAATAACTACTGCTCAAACATAAATATAAATTAATAGTCTTCATGCCAATTAAAATTACTATATATCAACAAATTTAATTTTGAGTAATTTGCACCCCAGGCACTTCTTCATGGGCCAATAGTTTATCAAGAAATTTCTAAGTTTTTGTTTTTTGTTTTTTTTCCTAGGGATCCAACTCAGAACCTTGCGAGGCAGGCGGCAGCATCACTGAGCTAAAGCCCTGGTCCAGGAAATCTCTAAGTTTTAATGTGGAAATCTCACAGGTGCCCCTGTGCTGGTCCGTGTAATATGCATTTACAACTGTGGCACCTCAAATTAGCTGTATTACAATTTTTATAGCATTGTTTTGTTTTGTTTTGTTTGTACCGGGGATTGAACTTGGGAACAATTTTTATAGCATTATAATATTTTCTCTTAAGGAACTGTAATATGATGACATCTAGTCTGCTAAATCAGTGCCTTTCTTTGCATTCTTTTTTGTTTGTTTGTTTTGCTTTTTGGTACCGGGGATCCACTCTGGACCCTGCACTTGCGAACAGGTGGTAACACCATTGAGCTAATCCTGGCCTTCTTCTTTGCATTCTTGTCATCAAAGAGCCCCTGAGAAGGGTACCGGCCCCAAGGGGCACTCAGCCAGCGGGACAGTGAGGTCAACTCCGCCGGGCAGTCAGACAAATCACAGCAGGGCTTGGGGAAGAAAGGGGGTGTGAACAGCTGCCTTGTTAGGGGAGAAGATAAGAGAATTTTCATTAATGGTTTTCCTCACAAATTTGCCAATCAGATAAAGCATTCTACCTACTTCTTTTCCCCCTGAGTATCATCTGCCTTTTTTGCTGGCACTAATACCAGAGGCATTTGTATGAGAGCTTGCTGAGGACCTACACGTATGTGTCTGTGTTACTTGTTAGGGTCCTCAATTTTTAAAAAATGTATTTGCATTCAGTCTCACGCGGGAGCTCTGAGATGCTACACCAGCCCTGTGACAGATGAAGCCTGAGGTGGAAATCAGAACTATTCTGCAGCCTTTGAGACAGGGTGATATCAGAAAGTCACCCTGCTCACACTGCCTCACCCGTTGGCCCAGAACCCAGGCATGAGACCGAATGCAAAATTTGTAGGTTTTTTTGGTACTGGGGATCAAACTCAGGCCCTTGTGCTTGTGAGGCAGGTGGTGGAACCACTGAGCTAAATCCCCAGCCCTACAAAATTTATTTTTAAAACAACTTATTTTTAAGCCAGTTGTGGTGGTGCACGCCTGTAATCCCAGCACTCAGGAGGCTGAGGCAGGAGGATTGCTGTGAGTTCGAAACCAGCC
>NW_022900921.1:2390434-2397510 GCF_012274545.1 Fukomys damarensis | reverse complement strand
AAAAAAAAAAAAAAAAAAAGGATCTTTATTAAGGCATAGTGGCATGTGTCTGTAACCCTAGCATTCAGGAGGTGGAGGCAGGAGAACCACAAATTCAAGGCCAGCCTGAACTATATAGTGAGACTCTGTCTCAAAAAATAACAAAAAAAGTATTTTGATTAGTACATCTTTACCGTACATAATGATCACATTCATCCTGGGACATTGGTACATGTATAAGATATTGTACTTGGGCCGGGGATTAGCTCAGGGATGCCAATACCTGCCTCGCAAGCACAAGGAGCTGAGAGTTTGATCCCCGGTACAAAAAAAAAGTGCCTCTTTTTACCGCCCCTTCCCCTCCCCCCATTCCTCCTACTTTGGGAAGGGGTGATAAGGGTGAGGAGTGTCTAGCGAAAAGCCCTCTTCCCAGGAGCCAGGAGTGGAGAAGAGTTCTAGCTCTATATTCTCCTACTTTGTGTTGTTTCAATCCACACACTTAGCTGCTAAGCCTGTCGTCCAGGGGCTGCTGTCAGGTCTTCTCTCCTCTGCACACCAGCTCCTCCCCAAACAAACCTCCTCTCTGTCTGGGGCTGCTGGTGGGAGCCTGGGTTCTGGGCCAGAGGGCAAGGCAGTGTGAGCAGGGTGACTTTCCGACATTACCCTGTCTCAAAAGCTGCAGATTATTTCTGTTGCCCACCTCAGGCTTTGTCTCGGGGGCCTGGCTAGCACCTCAGAGCTCCCACAGGAGACTGAATGCAAACACTGAGATGGCTAACAGACAGACCTAAAACACTGCCTGCCTAGCAGGTGACTGACTCCTTGCTCCTTCTCAAGCACCCAGGGAGAAATGCAAGTCCGGAGATTAAATCCCCTGCAAGTTTAAGCCCAGGGTTAATTAATTACAAGGGAATTCAAATCCAAAATCAAATTCTTTTGCTCTTGTGAGTTGAGTCCAAAGTCTAAACTTCTCCGCATCCAAGCCCCATCCTTTCTCCCCTTCTCTTCAGCCCCACCGGTTGAACTTGGCCCTGGTGTGCGGGACAAATGCTCTAGAGGGGCTGCGTCTCAACCCCTCTCGGCCTCCCTGGTCACCCCAGGTCCCCGCATGGCGTCAGCTGGCTGTGACAGATGGGTGTGCTTCCCTCAAGGGTTCAGAGACTCCTGTTCAGGGCCAGGTTTCTCCTGCGTTTCCCAGGCGAGAGAGTTCAAAGTGTTCACAGGCCCTGCATTGGCAAATTTGTTTATTCATCTATCTATCTGTCTGACTGGGGATCGAACTCAGGACCTTGTGCTTGTCAGGCAGGCACGGCATCACTGAGCTCAATCCCTGGCGCTGCGATGGCAAATTTAGAAAGTGACGTCTCCACCCAAGAGAGCAGGAAACTGGGAAAGCCAGGTCACTCTGCTTCAGCTCCAGCAAACTCAGAAGACAGGGAGAAGATGTGTCTGACAGCAGAGAGCCAAGCAGGAGAAAATCCACAACCACGTCCTCCACAGCCCCCCACAGCCCTCCAAATGAGCTCACAGCTCCGGGTTCCCCTCAGCCCCCGAGAACAGTGCTGGAGGTGCTGCTCAGTGTCCTCAGCAGCTCTGAAGTCTAAGTGACTCTCCTCCCTCGTGGCACAGACTGCAGAGCTACCCTGCTTTTATCTCAGGCCGCCGGGCCTCGGGCAGCTGGCACAGTCTAACAGCTGGAGGTGTGTGGAGGGCGGCCTGCCCTGCAAGGCTGCTGACTTCTGCAGCACAAGGGCTGTACCGGAGCCAATCTCAAGATGCCACTGACAGTGGATCTGGCAGCAGCTGTTCAATAGCACATGTGACACAGCAGCTCCGCTGTGGGGATCCTACTCAGCCATAAGAGGGAGTTTGCTAAACACAGGCAAAGGCTCAGAGCCAACATTATGCATCTCAGGAGCAGAGCACCGACAAGTTGTAAGACAAAGTTCTAGGTGTCAGTAATCATCAGGGAAAAATAATCAAAACCACAGTCAGGGGCCGGATGTGGTGGCGCACGCCTGTAATCCCAGCACTCGGGAGGCTGAGGCAGGAGGATTGCTGCAAGTTCGAGACCAGTCTGGGCTACATAGTGAATTCCAGGTCAGTCTCTACTACATAGTGCGACCCTGTCTCGAACAACAAAACAAAACCAAAAACAGTCAGGGACCATGAATGTAGCTCAGCGCCACTGAGCCTGCCTTGCAAACACAAGGTCCTTAGCTCTATCTCCCAGTACCAAAAAAATAAAAAAGTAAAAACCACAATCAGATATCCTCTCTATCCTGTTAAGACAGGTATTGTTGAAACATAGTTAATATTGGCAAGGATGTGGAGAAAAGTTCTATGTACCACATTTTCATCCAGTCACCAGCTGATGGACATGAGGTTGCTTCATTTCTTACATAATATGGTTAAAATGGGTATTTCAACCGGGCATGGTGGAACACGCCTATAATCCCAGCACTCAGGAGGCTGCACTACATTTAAGAAAGAAAGAAAGAAAGAAAGAAAGAAAGAAAGAAAGAAAGAAAGAAAGAGAGAGAGAGAGAGAGAGAGAGAGAGAGAGAAAGGAAGGAAGGAAGGAAGGAAAGAAAGAAAGAAAGAAAGAAAGAAAGAAAGAAAGAAAGAAAGAAAGAAAGAAAGAAAGAAAGAAAGAAAAAAGAAAGGAAGGAAGGAAGGAAGGAAGGATTTCTATCAAAATGCTTTCCAAATGTTTAATTTGGCGGGGGTCCTGGGATTGAACTCAGGACCTCGTGCTTGAGAGGCCAGCAGCGAATCCACTGAGCTAAATTCCTTGTCCCTCAAATATTTAATCTTCCAAGATTGGTAAAATCCTCAGTGCATGTGCTTTTTATTTTATGGCCAGAGAGACCACATTTGCTCAGCATTTTACTAGCGAACAGCTAGGCATCTAATAACAAACTACTAATGGCAACTTACTCTAATCACTGTAACTGAACACCATCTTCGTGTGTGCGGTACTGGGATGCTCTGCCACTGAGCTATGTCCCCAGCCCTAAAGACACAAAATTTTAAATGCTACCTGAAAACCAGAGAGACGAGCACTGCCCGTGTTGGTCCGAGCGTGTCCGGCTACGCACGAGCATACTCCGCAGACCCGCCACGGCCACCCGGAACACACCTCACGGATGTTTGTCCAGTGGTCCTTTCGCCAAGGACACTGAGGCTGTCTCAGTTTTCCCTCCTCGCAGACAACGCCACATTGAACATCTACAAACGAGTCACGAGAAGCAGATTTTCTGGATCGAAACGAACGATCACCACGTTTTTCAAAAGAAGATACAACACTGACATGATTACAAAAGGGAAATTTAGTCTTAAAGCTCTCAGTACTGCAGCACCCCGCCAGCCGCCCGGTGATAAACTGTGAGGGAGGCCCGGCCAGCAGGGGCCGCCGGTGACTGAGAGCCGGGTCACTAAAGAGCGCCAGCCCCAAACTAACCCCAAGAGATACCGTCTGGGAAGTTACACAAACGGCCCTGCAGACTAGAAATTTCATGATAAAAATGGTGCATTCAGCGCATCTCTCCCCCGGACCGTCTCGCTCCCCTCTTCCTCCTGTTGCTTGGACAAAGCCTCAGTCCCGGGGGCGACAGCACCGGCAGCAGCCAGGCTCTGCGTGGCTTGGAAGGCAGCGATTTCCCCGAGGCACAGCTCCTCCCGTTCTGCCAGGGGCGCCAGTTGCTCCCTGTTGCTACGAAAAGCAATGGTCCTTTTCTGGGGTTACCCCGAGGATTCCCTACACGATCTGTCGCCCCCTGGAGTCTCAGGAACGCTGACCACTACGTCATTAGGTTGACTCACGCTAATAAACTCATGCTAATTTCATCCACAAGGGGGAAGCAAGCTCATATGCTAAGATTACAAGGATCCTCCGAAGGCCCCTTCGTCTGGGGTGGGCTTTTAGCATTGGTATCATCCCCATCGCACAGGTGAGAAAACCTGCAGATTCCCGCCGATGGCAGGTGAGTGCCCAGAGGACGCAGAGCCGCCCCAGGTGCCAGCAGCGGGACTGCAGCGGGACTCCCACGCATGGGGTGCGGGTGTGGCTCGCAGGAATAAGAGGGCCCCTCCTGTTAGGCGGTCACGGTCAGGTGTGGGGTCGGATTTGTATACGAAGAGCAGAATGACTAAACGCTGCCCAGGAAAAGTTCGCTCGGGCAGTGAGGCTGGGTACAGCTTTCTCCACGAAGTCCCATAACAGTAAGCGCTAAGGTGGACATAGAGCTCACCTTGTGAGGGGTGCTACGCTTAGTGCCGCGTGTGTGTGTGTGTGTGTGTGTGTGTGTGTAACGGGGGCTGAAACCAGGGCCTTGACTGTGAGTTACATTGCTACCCCTTTTTACTGTTTTATTTTGAGATAAAGTCTTGCTAAATCCTAAAGTGCTCAGGCTGAGCTCAAACTTTCAATCCTCCTGCCTCAGCTTTCCAGAGTGCTGGGATTACAGATGTGTAGCACCATGCCCAGCTCCAGGTCCCTTCCTTCCTTATTGCAGTCAAGGTTTACAATGGAATAGATTTCATACAGAAGCATAATTTATAGGATTATGTTATAATGTTCATCCAAGAAGTCAAATGCCGAGGACTGCAAGAGATCTGTCCCCAGGCTAGACACCTGAAGAATCCACTGAGGGCCTGGGTCCCACCGCAGCGGCCCATGGCAGTGTCCTCCACCAGTCCAGCCGAAGGTCTAGAGCCCACGGCAATGTCTCACGCTTGTCCATATCGACGATCCGCACTGGGAAGGCAGCGATGGAAGCCAGAAAGTCTGCATCAGTGGGGAGAAGGATGTGTTCCACCAGGACCAGGGAGCCAGGAAGTAGCGCTCAAGGAGAAGACCAGAGCCCGTGTGGCAAGAACAGCGGCCATCCCTGGTGACAGGGAGGAGAACAGATCTGGAAGTACTGTACCTTTTTTTTTTTTTAATAGAGAAGACCGACAGCCAGAGAGGTTAAGAAAACTGGGCACTTGTGCCACAACATGGGAACCCACACCTTTAATGTGGAGTGGGCAGGTGCCTGAAGGGGCGGTGGACCTTCCAACAGGCTGAGCTAGGAGCCTGAGCCTGAGCCAGACGTGCAGCACTCTAACCCCACACGCTGGGAGCGCGGGGCAGGAGGGTCTTGGGCAGTGGACTCATCTGGTGAGCTCTTAGCTCACCCAGTTAAATCACTAATTCAGTCCGTGAATGAAATTAAATTATTATAAAAACATTTAAAAGGGCTACAGACGTAGCTCATTCCACAAGCCCGGCGTTCAATTCCCAGTACCAAAGGGGAAACAAAACAACAAAAAGGAAGGAAGGAAGGAGGGAGGGAGGGAGGGAAGGAAAGAAACCTGGGAGGCAAGAAGTACAGGCATATTTGGGAATGGCAAGGGATGAATACGATGGGGTGAGGAAGAGGAAGAATCTGAAAAGAAGAAAACCAGAGGGAGCAGACGAGCCAGGCTGGAGAAGGCTGTGGCAGCGAGCCAAGGAGACCCGACTGCATTTTGTCTTTGTCTCTGGGAGGGAACCAACCAAGGGAAGTGACATCATGTTTGCTTTTCAGGGATTAATTTGGGGCATTGTGTAAGGGACAATGAGTATAGTTAAGGGTTGTTAAAATGACCCTAGCCAAAGATAAGTGGGGAACTGAAAGCCATTACCAAGATAAAATCCACATAAGCTGGCATCTCATTAAGCGTGGGGAAGAGAGAGAGTTGTGTGGGCACCTGGGGGAGTGTGAGGGAAATGGGCCCAGAGGAGCTGAGTTCATGTTGTTACAAGAGGTGGAGGAACCCCGAGTGTCTGGCTGGAGATGTCATAGGACGGGCAGATAAGGGAGCCGGGGGCTGGCCATGAAAAGTCTGCACTAGCATCCTGCAATCCCATGCCAGCTTTCTGTCCCCGAGACACAAAAGCGTGCGCACATGAAAGACGCCAATGACAACATTATCTGTGGCAGTGAATGGCTGGGAGAGGGAAGGAGCAGGTAAATGAGCCACAGAACATCCTCAATGCCACATGCGGTGGTGCTCACCTGGCTTCCCAGCACTCTGGGAGGCTGAGGCAGGAGGATCCATCCCACCCTGGACAATTTAGTGATTTAATGAGACCCTGCCTCAAAATGTTTTTTTTTTTTTTTTTTTTTTAAAGGAGAGCAGAATGGGTTCGATGGGATTTTAGCCATAGCTGTCAAGATTTAATTGTACAAGAATGGAATCATGTTACCTAGGTGAATAAAAAAATTATCAAGCTATTTTTAAAAGGATGCAATCAGAGAGGATAGGAGGGAGAGAGAGAGAGAGAGACACCTATGCTGAGACTCACATAGGGTGGTGCTATTGGGAATATGGGGGGAAATTAGAAGTTTCTGGAACAGAGGGGGAGGTTCCCAATGCCTGAGTCCTGTGAGCTGAGCTGGCCTTCAACGCCTTTTCATGACAGCCCCAAGCCTGCGTCCTTGCGAGGCTATCACGCCCCACCCCTCGCCTTGGAAAGAGCGGGTTTACTCTGGCCTTTTCCGGTTGCAGATATCCTGACTGTCCAGCTCTCGTGTGGACGTGCCTGCCCTCCCTTTCCCAGAAGCTCCACAGCTGAAGTCTTAGTGTTTTCCCTCCTGCCGGCCGCCTAGAAAATCCACTTCGTCCCGCCCCCTTCCAGCAGGTCCCTGCCTCCTCTCTGGTTCCTCTTCAGAGAAATCTCCATTCCAGGCGACCTTTATAAGCACTTCTGTGGGCTGTTGGGGCTCAGAAAATGAGGTGTGAAGGCCCCAAAAGCCAAGTTTCTCCTGAGCTCCTGATCTCCGGTCTCTGACTCCCCATTTTCCCCTAAAAAACTAAAATTTTTCTTCCCCAAGGCAGGTCCTAGAAGCTAGGACCTCTTTCCCCCCAAAATCCTCTTTCCTCCAAAAAAGCCACAAAGCCCAACAAGATGAGCGTTCGCTTCCCTTGCCTGTGGATGGCGGAGCTGGCGGTAACGGATTCCTCGGCCCGCCTTCTCTGACTGCAGCTCCGAAAACCACCTCAGAGGGGCTTGTCCATCTCTGGGAGGGCAGAAGGTGCATGAGAAGGCCAAGAGGAGCCGGGGCGGA
>NW_022900921.1:2383072-2389767 GCF_012274545.1 Fukomys damarensis | reverse complement strand
CGGGGCCAGCTCGGGGCCTTGCGCCCACTCCATCCGCTCCCCTTCCCTCCCGGGCTCTGGCTGCTCCTTCCTCTGCCGGGAGAGGGGACTCCGCACAGGGACTCCGGGCCCCCTGGCAGGAAGCGTGGCCGAGGCCCCACACCGCGTCTGCCGGCGCATGGGCAGCTGGCCCCTCATCTTCCCTGCGGCCTCCATCCGAAGCCTGCTCCCTTTCCACCGACCCGCTGCAGCCCCTGGCCCCTGCCTGTGCTCCTGCCGCCTGTGCGTAGACCGAGGGGCCATGCTCGGTTCCGAGGGAGGCGGAGCAGTCGGCCTTGGCGTTTGTCCGCAGGCCGCACCACAGGCCTCTGTGCTCCCATAAACAGCCCGCGGGATTTGGGGCTGGAAGGAGGACACAGACCGGGTCAGGCCGTGCTGTTTTCATCTTTGGCTAATCTTCACCCTCGCGCCTCTTCCAGGGGCCCAAGGTCAGAAACCGCTGTGTACACGGCGTGCGACTTGTGGCCGATCCCTGCACTAGGGCGTCAGGGAAGTGGGGGACAGGTGAAGAGCGCCCAGAGCAGGAGCGCGGGGACCAGCCCGGCTGGCTAAGATGGTAGACTCAGGCGGCCACCACCGGCTTGGACTGAGCTCTGTGCACCTCAGGGTCCTTACCGGTAAAATGGAATTTACAGTCTCTGCCTTGCAGAGAATTGAATCAAATACGCGCCCGCTGCAGTCAGCCCGCTGCCCCAGCTCTCTGTGCAGACCGAAAGCTAAAGCAGGACTGTGTGGCTGCGGGGAGAGTCCAGTGGCCAATAAGGGCATCCTCAGGTCCAAAACCGCACATTCTTTCCTCTTTGTTGACGTCTGGATAAAAACAAGCAGAATCCTAAAACCGAAGTGTTTGGCTGCTCCGGGAAACCAAAGGAAATTAGTCATCTGGAGCCCTTGAGTTCGTCTGGCTCAGCTTCTCCCAGTGCGGAAAGAGCACGAGACTGCGAGACCATGGGACAGATGAGCTCACGCGGCCCAAGGACTGCAGGAAGGCGGGGCGGGGGCGGAGGGTCCGAGGCCCAGGCTTTGTGCCCTCCTAAGAGTTTTGGTTCAGACCCCGCCAACACTGGGGTCATCACAGGTATCTCGAACCACCACAGCCACGTAAGGAGGAAGAGACCATACCCGCACCGCACCTCCTACTTCCTCTTGCATCCTCTCGGGCCATACTAAACCCCCTTTGCACAGATAAAGAAAGGTACCTTGAATAGGCCAGAAAGAAAATGGCAGTGAAGGTCAGCAGCAAAATCCAGCTGGGCCTGGTGGTGCACACTATTTACCCCAGTGCTTTGAAGGCTGAGGCAGGAGGATCATTGCAAGTTTGAGCCCAGCCTGGGCTCCAGAGTGAGTTCAAGCCCGTCTAAACTATATAGGGAGGCCCTGACTCAAAACAACAACATAGTAGCAAAATTCAGCCTCTCTGAGATCTATAATCCAGACACTGGAAAATAACAACTTGTTGGAAGGAAAAAAGAAGTAGCTCCCTGGGAATCTGGAAGGGAATCTGGAAAAATTAGAAGCTACAGAGAAGTTGGCAGGATAGTCCACAAGAGAGAACAGAAAGAAACGAAGCTCTCCCCAGAGCTCCAGGCTTGTGGGGAGGGGACCCAGCTCCCACCCAGCCTGGGAAGTCAGGGGCAAAGGCAAGGAAGCCATGGGCTTTGGGACCTGCAAAGACAGCACAGGGTTTTGTTCCCAGGGGTCTCCTTCCTCATAGCAGGCAGTAAGTACCCAGACAGGAATTTCAGCATGGGTGAATACTGATACTCTTAGAGCGCTTGATCAAGCACTTTCTCTGGAATGGCTTGGTTATTTAAATCTGAGGCTCAGGACAACTTAAAAAAAAATCACTTGAGGCTCTCAGGGTCACCTTCCCATAGTGACTGGGCGAAGCAGCCAGGGAGACAGCCACACATTGGGAAAGGGCTAGAAAGAGACCCCCGGAAAAGTGTAAGCTTGGGGCAGGAAGGACATAATTCCCACTCTCCCCAAGAGAGGCCAGGACTGGATCGAGGTGAGCTCAGAAATAGCTGGGCCTGAAAGTGTCTGCCAGCAGGAAGTACTCGAACCCTTTCCCTGCTGCCTATATCCAGCACAGATCTGGTGTCTGATTTGCCTTCAATGAAGCAAGCACGGGTCTCAGCATGGATGCTGCCACAGCCTGAGGTAAATAGAGGGGCCTCTGGAGTAGGGGGATGCAGCTTACAGACCTACAGGACCTAAGGCTAGGTGGAGAAAACTGAGACATGCTGGACTCCTCAGGATCCTAGAAGGAAACCACTCATTCAGAAATACAGAGAAAGGCCGAAGATGGTGACACATGCCCCTAATCAATGCACTTGGGAGGCTGAGGCAGGAGGATCTCCGTAAGTCTGAGGCCAGTCCGGGCTACATAATGAGTTCAGGGTCAGCCTGAACTATATAGTGAGGCCTGGTCCACCCTATAAATAAAAATAAATATTTTTTTCTCTTTTTTTGACTTTTTTCTTTCTTCTTTTTTCATACTTTTTTGGGGTATTTTAAAATTCTCAATATTATTCCTTTTTCTCCCCTTTTTCTTTTATCTTCTGTATCTTTTTTTGTTATGTTTATCTAATTCTGTAAATACCCTACTCCTTTGTCTTACCTTTCTTTCCTTCTCAATTCCCACTGTTTAATTTTTCAAAAATTTCATTGCATTCTCCCAACCCCCGTATATCTTCAGCAGTATAACCATGAAGCTGTATTAATCTTTTTTGGGGGGCGTTGAGACAGGGTCTCACAGCCTCACAGTTGAGACTGACTTCAACTCACTAGGTACCCCAGGCTGGTCTCGAACTCACAGCGATCCTCCTGCCTCAGCCTCCCAAGGGCTGGGATTACAGGCATGCACCACCACGCTTGGCTGAAGCTGTATTAATCTTTAGCTAGCTGACTCTGTGTTACTGCTGTTGAATTCCTATCAGTAGTGGAAGCATAGTTACTGCACTTAGTAGATATCTACAGTATGTCAGTACGTGGTTTGTCTGAAGGTTTTTACTGTGACTGTAGATTATGTTTCTAAGGCTAAGCACACATTGGATCTCAGGGTGATCAGTATCATTTGTCTTGGATGATGTTACTGCTGCAAGTTTGCTTGATAGTATGAGGGCCACACAGTTGTTTCTATTAGTAGATTTTCTCTGTATGCCACTCTGCAGATCACTCTGTGACATCCCAATACTGTGGTCCACACCCACCTCCCATATAACAGAGGTATTGGATCGTCAGGCAGAGGTGAGGGACCACAGATAGCCACACCCTGAGTACACCCTGAAAGTCTGACAAAGGGCTCCTATACAAGCAACCACACAGCGAAGCACAAAACAAAACACAACAGAAACCTGAGAAGACAACAGAATGCCTTGCCAAACTCCCAACTCCCCAAAGCTGGTCCACGGGGCACTGAGGGGAGGAAACAAAAGCCACACAGCAAATTATTTGAAAGGATAACAGAGGAGATTAAAAAAAAAGATCAATGAAGTGCTCAGTGGGCTCACAGAAAAGAGAGCTAATCAGGTAATGCTGGTAATAAAACGATCAGGGGAGTTACAGAAGACACTCATAAAAAGCTAGCTGAACCAAACAAAATGACACAAACCATGACCACTTTAACATAACCAGGTGGAGTCCATGAAAAGTTTCCACACAGAAAGCCAGGAGATTAAAACTGAAATATTTTTTCTGAAAGCACGTGCTGCAGAAATAACCAGTGTAAGGACAGAATAACAGAATAAAAAGATAGGGGTTCTTTCACTGGCCATTTACTCAGAGACACCTTAAAAACACCATGAGCACAACAGCTGCTAGATCATGAAAAGAAGAGCTGCCTAAGATTAACTGGAATAATTGAAAAATCAGAAGATAGAACAAATGGTATTAAAAAAACTTGTTAACAAAAATAATAGCAGAAAACGTTCCACATATTGGCAACAAATTAAACATACAAAGGCCAGGGATTGAGCTCAGTGGTGCCACTGCCTGCCTCACAAATCCAAGGACCCAAGTTTGAATCCTGGTACAAAAAAAAAAAAACAAAAAAACAGATAAGTGAGGCCTGTAGAACCCCAAATAGCAACAATCAAAAGAAAACCTCTCCTGGGAAAAAAAAATGAGAATCAAGACTTGTCATGTAGAGGTACAAGATTCCCAACAATGAATGTAACTGTACTATATCCCTAAAATGTACCAATAAACTCAATTAAAGCTGAAAAAAAAAAAAGAAAACCTCTCCACATCACATCATGGCCAAAACACCAGAGCCCAACACAGGGACAGAATCTTAGACAGGGTTAGACAAAAGCAATGAATCACTTATAAAAGCAAACTCATTAGGGGCCAGGGATTTAGCTCAGTGGTTCTGCTGCCTGCCTCAAAATGCAAGGACCCAAGTTTGATACCCGGTACCAAAAAAAAAAAAAGCAAACTCATTAGAATTATAGCAGACTTTACAACACAAACCTTAAAGGCCAAGAGAGCTTGTACTGAAATGTTCCAAGCCCTTTAGATACTGAGTTCGATCACCGGTACCAGAAAATAAAATTGGTGGATAAATAAAGTACTTCCATGACAAAGAGCACCTCAATAAATTCACGGCCAACAAACCAGCACTATAAAAACTTCTCAAGGGGCCGGTGATTTAGCTCAGTAGTGCTGCCACCTGCCTCAATAGTGCAAGGTCCTGAGTGTGACACCCCCACCCCATCTAAAAAAACAAAAAAACAAAAAAATAAAAATTCTCAACGATACCCTAGAAAGAAACAATGAAGCCAACAATGCCAAATGTCTATTGCAAAGAATACACCAGGCAGGGTGAGCAATTACGCAGAAGAAGGGGGACAACCAGCAACATGAGGGAAAACAGTGCAATGACAGGGATAAATAAATTTCTTTCAGCAATAACTTTCCCTGTGAATGGTCTCAATCCACCCAAAAAAGATACAGATTGGATCAAGAAGCAAAACCCAGGATATGTAGTAAACAAGAAACACATTTAACCTCAAAGAAAATACACAGATTAAACATCAAAGGGTATAGCTGGGTGTGGTGGTGCCCACCCATAATCCCAGCACTGGGGAGGCTGAGGCAGGAGGATCTGAGTTCCGGGCCAGTGTGGGTACATAGTGAGCTCAAGGACAGCCTGAACTACAGAGCAAGACCCTGTCTTTAAAAAAAGGGGGGACCCCAAAGGGTGGAAAACAATATTCCATGCAACATAAACCCAGAAAAAAGCAGGAGTAGCTACTCTAATTTTCAGACAAAGTGAATTTCAAGCCAAAACAGATCAAAAGAGACAAAGAAGGTCACATATATGGGCTGAGGAAGCAACTTGACAGGAAGACATAATAGTTATAAACATACATGCACCAAACACAGACATGCCTGACTTCATAAAATAAACACCACTGAACGTGGAAAAAAAAAACCAGATAAACATAAACACAGTTATAATGGGGGATCTCAATACTCCATTGCCACAAATAAACAAATCGCTTAGACCAAAAAATCAACAAATACCAGAGTTGAACCAAACATTCCAACAGACTTAATAGATATCCACAGCGTTCTACTCAACAACAAAATGCACATTCTTTTCAGAAGCACACAAGACTTTCTCCAACACATGCTAGCTCATAAAGCATGCTTAAGTAAGTGCAAAAGAATCAAAATTATACCTTGCATATTATTAGATCATAGTGCAATGAATATCAATGGCAAAAGAAACCACAAATGATGCAAACATGTGGAAATTAAACAATGCCCTCCAGAATAATCTAGGGATCATAGAAGACATCATGCAATTCCTAGGAGCAAATGATAATGCCACTACAACACACTGGAATTTATGGGACACAATGACAGTAGTCCTAAGAGGAAAATTTGTAGCTGTGAATGCTCACATCAGAAAAACAGAGCAAGCCCAATAAACTAATTATGCACCTTGAGGTCCTAGGAAAACATGAACAACTCAAACCCAAAGCTAGTAAAGGAAAGAAATGATAAAGATCACAGCAGAAATTAATGTAATTGAGACAAAAAAAAAAAAGTACAAATACAATGAATCAAAGAGCTGGTTCTCTGAAAAAATAAACAAATAGACAAACCTCTCATCATTTTTTACCCCCAAAAAGTAAACAGCCAAATCAATGCAATTAGAAATGAAAAAAGTGAAGTCACAATGGATTCAGCTGAAATCCAAATTATTAGTAACTACTCTGAGACTCTGCACTCTAGTAAAATAGAGAACTCAGGGCCAGGGGTGTAGCTCAGTAGAGTCTCACTAGACTGGCAAGCACAAGGTCTTGAGTTTGATCCTTGGTACTGGAGGGAAAAAATTCAGATGAAATAGATTCCTAGAAACGTATGAACTACCAAAGCTGATCCAAGTCATAAAAACCCTGAATTTAATTCAATATCAAGCAATTATATTGAGGAAATAATTGCAAAAAATCTACCAACGAAGAAAAGTCAAGGTCTTGAATTCTTCAAGATCTATAGGGAAGATCTAATGCCAGTATTCCTAAAAAACTTTAATAGAATTGACCGTTTTTTTGAGACACGATCTCATGTAGTTCAGGCTGGTCTTGAACTCATGGCAATCCTCCTGCCTCAGCCTCCTGAGTGCTGGGATTACTGATATA
>NW_022900921.1:2379039-2383042 GCF_012274545.1 Fukomys damarensis | reverse complement strand
CATACATACATACATATGTATATATACATATAAAATCTTTTCTTGTTTTTCAGATGGGGTCTTGCTGTGTAGTTCAGGCTGGCTTTGAAATCACTATGTAGGCCAGACTAGCTTTGAACTTGCAGCAATCTTCCTGCCTCAGCCTCCCTAGCTCTGGGATTACAGGTGTGTGACACCAGGCCTGGTACACAACTGAAAGGGAAGGAGTACTCCTAAAGTCATTCCTGGAAGCTAGCACTGCCCTAATTGCAAACCAGAAAATGACTATAAAAAAGAACTGCAGGTCAATGTCTTTAATGAATATTAATGAAAAAATCCTCAACAAGATACTGGCAAACAGGATGCAGCACATCATCAAAAAGATCATATATAAAAATAAAATGACCATTGCATTGCAAGGATGGTTCAACATATGCAAATCAATAAATGTAACACATCGCACAAACAGAAGAAAGGACAAAAATCACATGATTACCTCAGTTGATGCAGATGAAGCCTTTGACAACATCCAACATCCATTCACGATTAAAAAAAAAAAAAAAAAAGAAACCTGAAGAAAATAGGTATAAGACCTCACCCGAGTCTGGTAAAAGCCATTTACGACAAAGCAATCACAAACATCATATGAAAGAAGAAGGTGAAACCTTTCCCTCTAAAATCAGGAACAAGACAAGAACGTCCTCTCTCACCACTACTATTCAGTTCTCGAAGCATTAGCTGGATCAGGAAGAGAAAAAAAAAGGGATCTGTGCAGCGAACCGTGATACTGATGATGCTCAAAGCAGCGCTGAAGAGTGAGCCCCACAAGTGGCTGTTTACAGACGAGGTCGGAGTACCTCGCACCCAGATTCTGACTAGTTGAACAATGTCCTAATTATGACCGGATGTTTTGTCTGTTCTGTCCCTAATTTGAAGGTGCTTTTCTTGTCCTTTACGAGCCTCGAGCCTTGTTCACACTGATTTCCACAGCAACCACACGCACGTAGTTCTGCCCTGGCACACAGCTCGCCTTTGCCCCCACTGATTGCCAAGACCAATGAGCGGCGTGGACTGGACGGTGCCTTTGTCGGCGGCACTGGCACTGGTCGTCCTGGCGTCCCGATTTCTCTCTTAGTTCTGTTAGTTTTTGTTTTTTTGTTGTTTTTTTTTGTTTTTCCCCTCAGGCCTCCTGCATCGTATCCTAGACAGGGAACTGGAACCTAACAGGGGTCTCCAGTAAATAAGTATGGGAAAGGAAGAAGTCACATTATCATTATTTTCAGATGACATGATCCTCTACAGAAAAGACTCCCAAAACTCCACCAAACGACTCCTAGAATTAATCATCAAATTTAGGAAACAGAATCAACACATAAAAAATGAGCAGAGTTCCTGTATACCAAAAACAGACTCACCAAGGAAGACATTAGGAAAACAGTATCTTTTACAATAGCATCAAGAAAAATTAAATACCTAGAACATAACGTAATCAAGGAAGAGAAAGACTTTTACAGTGAAAACTATACTACTGTGGAAAAGGACATGGAAGGGAACAACAGAAAAAGGAAAGGCATCCCCTGTTCTTGGATAGGCAAATGGCCACATGTATTTATTTATTTATTATTTATATTTTGAGACAAGACCTCACTATGTAGCTCAGGGTGGCCTGGAACTCACTATGTAGTCCAAGACGGCCTTGAACTTGTGGCCATCTTCCTGCCTCAGCCTCCCAAGTTCTGGGATTACAGGTGTGTGCCAACATGCCTAGCCCTAGTGATATACAGATTTAATGCAATCCCAATCAAAACACCAATAGAATTCTATACAGAACTAGAGAAAACAACCGTAAAATTCATATGGAATCAGAAGAGACCTAGAATAGCAAAAGCAATCCTGGGCAACAAAGAGCAAGCCAAGGGCAACACAGTCCCAAACTTCATGTTATATATACTACAAAGCTACAGTGAAACAGACCTGTGGGTCAACGGAATAGAATAGAGGATGCAGAAACAAGTCTAAGCACATTGAGTTATTCATTCGATCTTTGACAGTGAAGCCAAAAACTTTTTCTGGAGGAAAGACAGCCTCTTTAACAAATGCTGCTGGGGAAAAGGGCTAACTGCGGAAGATCAAATCTAGACTCTTATCTCTCACCCTGCACGAAACTAAAATTAAAATGAGTCAAAGATCTAAACATTAAAACACAAATTGTCTAGAAGATAAAATAGGTAAAACTCTTTAAGACAAAGGTGTAGGCATGAATTTTCTAAACAGAACTTCCGTTTTACAAGAGATAACACCAAGACAGGATAAATGCGATCACATCAAACTAAAAACCATCTGCACAACACAGGAAACCACCAGCAGAGTGAAGACACAGCCTAAAGAAGGGAGAAATTTTTGCCAGCTATTTCTCAGACAGAGGACTAACATCTAGAATATATAAAAAACTAATTAGACCCCACAAAAATAAAAGATCCAGTAAAAGGGACTAACTGAAATAAACATACTTTCAGAAGAAGAAATACAAATGGCCACTAAATATAAGAAAAAATCCTCAATATCCCTGGCCATTAGAGAAGGGCAAGCTAAATCAACATGGAGAATCTACCCCATCCAGTAAGAATGGTTACCGTCCAGAAATTAGAAAACAGCAAATGCATGGGGTGGTTGCCCTTGTTCGTTGTTTGTGGGAATGTAAACTAGAATAGTCATTATAGAAATCAGTGTTGCGATTCCTGAAAAAAGCAAAAACAAAGAATTCCACTGATCAAACTACAGGTTACTCTGGAGAAGTCACAGTTCAGAGTTTGTGGTCTCTGTTGTTCCCAGATTTTTTTTTTTTTTCCAGTACCAGGAATTGAACTCTGGGCTTTGTACTTGCCAGGCAGGCATAGTGCCACTCAGTTAAATCCCCAGCCCTTGGGTCCCAGATTTTCTTCTTAGAACCTAACAATTCTTTGCAAAAACCTGTGCAGTTTCTTGGAAACCACTAATAACCTCACACTTGTTTTTTGGCAGGAGGTTTGCAAGCAGCAGCCAATCCGAAAGAGTTATCCAAGTTCTTCGTGCTGCTGATTGGCTGCTCCCTGTAACCCATCTCCCAGATGCACCAGCTTCCGCGTTGTAACAGGTGCTGTACCATGCAGCCTGCAGTGTGCTCAGTTTTGTTCCTCTTGAAGCCCTAAGATCCCCGCAGTGCCGCCAGAATGCCCAGAACCTTCTAAGGCTTTATTAACACAGTATTTTATTAAATTAAATTACATGTCTACAGGAGACAGCATATTTAGGGTTTAAATTATTAAAATAGACATTTTTTTTACCATATCTGAAATTCACGCTTTTTCACAATTTGCAGGTGCTCTAGAAATGTAACCCCTGTGAATTGTTGGGGTCCACCGTATTCCGCTTCTAGGAGTCTTCCCCAAGGAGCTAAAGGCACCCTATTGTAGTGATTCGTGCACACCCGTGTTTACAGCAGCACAACCACAATAGCTCAGTCTCGGAAATGACGCACATGTCCATCAACAGACGAACGGGTAAAGAAAATGGGATGTTTATACACAACAGAGTACTAATTTTCCATAAAGGACAATTTTGAGTCATTGGTAGAAGAATGGATACACCTGGAGACCATAACGTTAAAGGAAATAAACCGGCTTAAATATTGGATGGTTTCTCTTATATGAGAAACCCACAGTATAAACAAAGAACACAATGAAAGATAATAGGGAAAAGAACAGGCAGGGGTGGGTGGGAGGAAAATGAAGCAGGCAGGAAGGGAGGTCACGGTGTGCAGGGAGCAGCCCTGCGCGATACATGCAATCATGGGGTCCTGCAAGCTAATAAAGAGAAGAGCAAAAAAGGAGAAACACAGCCCGCCCAGGAAGAAGCAACTAAAGGGGGAAACTGAGACCTGGATCCGGGTTTTTCCAATGCCAAAGCAGGGCTCCCGCAGGGCCCTTCCCTGCTGTGCGGAGCCAGCCGCCCAGACAAGGGGCGGGCGCCCGCCTGTGGCGCGGGG
>NW_022900921.1:2328802-2378807 GCF_012274545.1 Fukomys damarensis | reverse complement strand
CGACCCGCCGGGGGGGGGGGCGGCCGCCCGCCTGTGGCGCGGGGACGTCGAGGGTCTAGCTGGGCTCCTGGCCATCTCTCCAACTCTTCCGCCCCGAGGGAGGACGGCAGGCCCCTCCTCCAGGCCCGGGGGAGCAGCGGCTGTTCTGGGAAGAGGCCGCGAGGCGGGCTTAGAGCTGGGGTCAAACCTGAATGCAGCACCGGTTTACCCAATAATCTCCTGGAATGCTGATTTGTTTCTCGGGTCTGGAGACGGACCTGGGAGGGGCAGACTGTAGGGAGGAGCCGGCTACCTCTGAGACCAAGCGCCAGAGGCGCTCCGACCCGAGGGTCCAGACTTCATCTCTCTGCCTCCCTCCCTCCCAGTGCAACAACAGCCACCCAGGGCCTTCTAGTTTCCTGGTGCTCTTCCGGAGGCTGGACGGTGTGAGCGAGGCAGTCTGGGCCTCTGAGTGTGCAGCTGACATTCTCACTGGGAGGAGAGCGCCACAGGCCATAAGCAGGCAGATAAGTAAGTGGATGAGCTCATTTAAAGTCGAAGCAAGACAAAGTGACGAGGCAGCGCTGGGGAGAGCTCCCTCCGCCTACCGCCGCAGAAGAAAGTCCAGGCCCTCACAGCCTGGCCCCCTCTGTCCTCTGCTTCTCCAGCCTCACGTCTGGTCAGTTTTCATTCACCCTCAACTCTGCCTAGACACACAAATCACGCAGTATCAGAGCTGGAAGGAAACGGCCGGGCAGCCTTTGATCCGGGGCACGAACCTCTCACACTAAGAGGCCTAGGCAGGCCCGGGAAAGGATGCCCCCGCCCCCAGCAGTGGGGAGGTCACGCTCAGAGAATAAAGTCAGAGACCACATGTCAGATCCAACCCCTCTATCCTGCAGGCCCCTGCACAATGCAGGCTCTGAAATACCCATTCGAGGGGAGCAGGAGCCAGGGGGGGACGGCAGGCTTTCCCACCTTGTGCCCTGGAAACACGGTGCTCACAGACTAAGTCGGCACGGGCGAAACCTCCGCTTTCAGGTCCCTCATTGCACGCTGGCATGTGCGCGTGTATCCGGGGTATCGCAGGAAGGGACAGAGAGACTCGAGGCTCTGTGGGAAACTGAGGTGTGGAGGGCGGAGAAGGCAGCGAGCCTGGCCAGCTCGGGTGAGACAGGCAGGGGTGTGAGCAGTCACCCGCGGCTTTGGTGGCTCTGCCGGGTCTGGTCGGGAGTGCCCTGTTTTTGCACCCAGGGAAGCAGGCTGTGGCTTGTCCACGGCTTGGTTTCTGTTTATGAAGGTTGTTACTGCTACCACGAAGTTGTGGTTCCCTGGCTAAACCACAACGTGGAAAGGACGACGGGGAGACTGGCCAAGGTTGGCCCAGACAGGGAGGCCCTGCACAGAGGACTAGGGAAAGGGCTGGGTTCTGCGTTCCAGGGACGCCAGGACTTCCAGAGGAAGGAAGGGTACCCAGCCGGTTGTGGGGCTCGCGGGGCCTGGACGGGGCGCTTGGCTGAGAAGGTCTAAGGAGGGATCACCAGGACGTCTCCCTTTTAACTCTTGCTCTGAGTGGGTTTGGAGGAAATGGGAGTCACTAACTCCCAAGGTGGTCACAATCCATTAACGCCTCAGGCCATGGTGTTAGGGAGCCTGGGCCATGACGGGTAGGCTGAGAGACCTCCGGTCACTGCACCCTGTGAAGTCCAGCACGAAGACAGCCGCTGAGGAGGAAGCAGCCCTCACCGGAAGGGGCAGGTCCATCACCCTGATCTTGGGCTTCTCAGCCTCTAGAACAGTGGAAGGCAGACTTCTGCTGTGTCACCTAGTCTAAGCTGTGTTGTTGTGGTAGCCCAGACGGACTAAAACAACTCCATCTCAAGGGGATCAACAAACCCAGACTTTTCCAGGCCAGATCTCATTGAGGATTATCAGGTTTTCCGATAGGAGCTAACATGGCGGGACTGAGGCTGTGATCACTAGAAGGACCTGCTACATGGGGTCCTTGGAGACTTCTATTTTGGGAGGATTTTTGTTTGTTTGTTTTTTGAGACAGGATCTTGCTACGTAGTCCAGGCTGGACTCGAACTCACGGTGACCCTCCTGCCTCGGCCTCCTGAGTGCTGGGATCACAGGTGTGCGTCACCATACCTGGCCATTTTCAGAGGATCTGCAACATCCTTAGACTTAACGAATGGCCCTGTGGCTAAATATCACAGGCTGTTCTGTGTATTTTGAATACCTGCTTTAATTCTGGTTATCTAAAATCTTGGCCTGTGCTTGGTGAAGGATGCCTATGTGACCAGCCCCTCAGAAAAGCCTGGGACTCCTAACATACGCTGGGAGACAGCGTTTTGTGCAGGAGACACACTTTTAGCTAGGAGAGTTAAGTGCACTCCCCCATGATGGCACCGGAGGAGAACTCTTGCAAACTGTGGTCTCGTTCCCTCTGGACTTTGTCCCGCATTCCTGCCCCTTCTGCTGACTTTGTAGCCTTCTGCTGCAATAACTCGCAGAGTCAGAGGGTTATCTGCTGAGCTCTACACATTCTGAGAGCAAATCACTGACCCTAGAGATGGTCTTGGGGCACCCAGGAGGGAATAAGGCCAAATTTCAGTCAACCCTAACTCTATACTGAGACCTTACGAATATGCACCTTAAACCAGCCCTGCCTGGTGAAATACTTATCTATGTGTACGTAATGCTGGCTATTACTCTTAGTAATTCTCATTATCGTAAGATCTGGCCCTCTAGAGATCAACTTGTCCAATGTCCAACTTTCATTCCATACATGTGAAAACTGAGGCCCAGAGCTTGGAAGGCACTAGTCTCAGAAGGGAAACAATCCACAGTCACCCACTCTCCCCACTGTGTCTCCTGGCTGACTCTGAGATTGGAGCTGATGATTATTAGGAAACCAGAAGCTTCAGGCCCCGCCTGAGTGCTGCAATCCTTTCTTGATTGCAAAATAGAGCCCCTGTTCGAGGCAGGCACCACAGTGCTGAGGCTGGGCGGCCGGGCCTCCCTTACTCCACCTCGGTCCGGCTGTGCCCACAGGAGTCCAGAGTGCAGCACCAACTCAGCGGCGCTGGGGCTGTCCTCGCTGTTGGGGCTTCTTCAGCCCATCTTATTAACTCATGTTCTGGCTTCTGTGAAGCCACAAGGCATCAGCACTTTTTAAAACATGCCTCCTGTTCTGTCTTCTGCAATCGTTGTTGATACACCAAGCAGATCAGCATGGGCTCCTGTGTCCCCCTGGGGTGAAGAGTCCTGGGCACCCAGCTGCCCGGTGTGCAGAAGGGCACGTTCTCACACTGGAAGTCAGAACAGCTTGAGGTTCTGCTCCAGTGTCTGTTTCTACCCCTCCCTTCCTAAAGCCCAGTGCAAACCATCATCGACTCTCCTCTGAGAAGCTCACTCAGAGAAATTCACGTTGTGGCAGCTCTTCCTGACAGCAGGAATCAGACTAAGAATCTCCTCTCTCTTCCCCTCTGTCTCTCTCTGTCTCCTTCTCTCTCACTTTTTCTCTGTCTTGGGGAATGAACTCAGGGCCTTCACACTGAGCTACATTCCCAGTCCTTTTTTGTTGTTGTTGTTCTTATTTTTTATTTTATTTATTTTTTTGGTACGGAGATCGAACTCGGGTCCTTGCTCTTGTGAGGCAGGCAGCGGCACCACTGAGCTAAATCCCCGGCCCTATTTTTTTTATTTTGAAAAGGGTCTCACCAAGTCATTAAGTTGCCCAAGCTGGACTGGCACTTGCAATCCTCCTGCCTCAGCCTCCCAGAGGGCTGGGATTACAGGTGTGCACCACCACGCCCGGCCAGACCGGTCTTGTGGGCTCAAAATGTTAGTACATGCTAACTTGAAACTGATTATTTGATATGCCAAAGAGGGTTTTGACACGAATTTATGTAATAAATATTTATCAAGCCCCATCTGAGTGTTGGAAATGAAGTCTTTGTAGACTCTGTAGTAATTTAGTGCAGAAAATAGATCAACAAGAATTTATGATGAAGCACAACAAAAGGTTGATGTAGAGAAGATCTAGGAACTGCAGTAAAGTCAGGGGCATGAATAAAGCCTTTCCTTAGGAGGTGAACTTAGCAGACATCTGGGCAAAGAGCAGCAGGAAGCCATGGAGGCAGAGGGCGGTGTGCAGCAGGGAACAACACAGGGACGATGCCGAGGTGAGAGAGAGAAGGCCGTGCTGGAGGAGCCCAGGTGGCTCAGCCCCCCTGGGAAAGACAGAGTCCAAGAGTGGGACCAAAGACAAAGTACCGGTGGGGTTTGGACAGGGTTATCTGAGAGGCTGAGGAATTTGAACTTTCACCTGGGGACACCTGGACGCAGCTGGGTGGAGGGCATTTTCCAGGTGGGGCCTGGGAACAAACACACTGAGGTGCCTCATCCTATGCCATCGTCACGCTGCTGCCGGGGCCAGGGATCCTCAGCCCAAGGCCTCCTGACCTCAGGATGGGCGCCATCTCCCCAGCCCGGCGGGCACCCAGGGGCCCTAGGACCGAAACGCCTCGGACCACCGCTGCGAGGTCTCTGGCTAACGACGAACCTCAAACCAACCGACGTAACCCAGGAGAGCAGTGCGCATGGGACCCGAGTGTGGACTGCATCCTGGCCCCTCTGCCGCTGACCTGGCTCCCTGTCCCCCGGCCTGTGAGGGTCTGCAGTCAGTCACATTTGGCCAAGCACACAGTGCTCGGTCTGTGCTGTTGCTCACGCCTGGGTGCCCTCCTGCCACACACTGTGGTGTGAGGAACGGGACCCGAGCCACGCGGACATTTCCTCCTCGGTCATGGAGAGGGCCGGCACCTCACGGCACTTCTGGATCCAGAGAGACTTCTAGAGCAGCTAACTAACTGCGGGACTCAGCCCACCAGACCGGGCCAGGCAGGCGGCCTCGGAACCCTCTCCACCCAGCTGGGTCCAGCGTGGTGATCTGGGGGGCCCCTGCTCTCTGGGGGTACAGCTTCCCGGCTCCCGCAGGGGCAGATGCCACCGTCTGGGGTCAGGACCATTCCTGACCTAGAGCTACCTGGCCTGATCCCAAGTGTCTTGAGCAGAAAAGCAAATTTAATGATGGATTAATTCGCCAAACATTGAACATATTATGTATCAGACCTTGGGCTGGAGGTGACGTGGGCCTCTCCTTAAGGGGCTCCTGGGCCAGCTGTGTTACTTACAATCACATCCCTCAGGCAGAGTCAGAAGGGCCTCAGAGACCATTAGCTGGTCTCATCATCACACACTTGGGGAAACTGAGGCACCGAGCAAGAGCAATGTGTTCAAGGTTGTACAAGAAACGCAGTTTTCTTTTCTTTTTTCTTCTATTTTCTGCAGCACTGGGGATTGAACACCGTCCCTCACACATGCTAAGTAAATGTTCAATTTTTATGTGTCAATTAAAATTTTAAAGAGTGCACAAGGAGCAAATGTACTTTGTTTGCAGACCAGGGTGTTCTGTGCCCTAGACAGGAGGGGCTGCATTCAAAATCCCTGCACACAGACAGGCACAACGGCAGAGGGCTGAAATTCCAACTATTCAGGAGGCTGAGGCAGGAGGACCACAAGTAAAGGCATCTGGGCAATACACAAAGACCCAGTCTCAAAACAAATAAAAATAGGTGTGTGTATCCCGGGGAGCAGGTGGGAACCCTAGCACACTAGCACTTGGTTTCTTAAGGACTACGTACACTAAATGTTCCCAGAGGTCTCACCTCAGTTCTTGCTGAAATTTTAAATCCTCAACATCCCCGGCAGGACCCTAAGGGGTGTTTTACAGACTGGAGGAAGAACTGCTTGCCAGGACCGAGCCTTCCCTAGGACTGTGGGTGCCGTTGGTTCCCTTGCCTGGCTGCGCTGGAAATCACAGGGCCAGCCTCCCCCTCCGGTGCCCCCCATGCGCCCCACCCCCACCCCAGGGGCCTGACTCCTGCTCTCCGCCCAGGTTCCCCTGCATCGCTGCGTGGGGCCTGGGGAGGGTGGAGCAGAGCGGACACGACTCCTCCCGAAACCCTAGCCGGCCTGCGATTGGCTAGGAGGACCATGCCTGGCCACACCAGGTTCCCGCATCGCTGCGTGGGGCCTGGGGAGGGTGGAGCAGAGCGGACACGACTCCTCCCGAAACCCTAGCCGGCCTGCGATTGGCTAGGAGGACCATGCCTGGCCACGGATTGGCCATCGCTGAGGCTTGAAAAGCAGCTGCGAGGTTCGGATGCCCCAGACAGACCAGCGCCCTGCCCAGCCATGGCTCGGGTCCTGCGGGCGTCCTGCCTCCTGTCCTTGCTCCTGGCCGGCTTCGTCCCGCTGAGCCGTGGACAGGAAAAGTCCAAGGTGAGTGAGGCTGCAGGGCCCCACCTGTGTCCTGCGTCTGCTACTTCCCCTCAGCCCTGCCCCAGGGGCTGTGGTTAATAGGAGCTGGGGTGGGGCCAGACCTCTCCTCCTCCCCGGGTGCAGAGGCAGAAATCGGTAGACAGATCCAGCGATTTATGTCTATGAAGCCTCAATCCTGCTTCCCCCCCACATGCTTGTGGAAAGCTTAGCACAGTGGCCCATGTCTCTAATCCAAGTAGTCAGGAGGCTGAGGCAGGAGGATCACCATGAGTTTGAGGCCAGGTCAGGCTACATAGTGAATTCAAGGCCAGCTTGAACTACAAAGTGAGACCGTCTCAAACAGAAAAACCCAAAAGACCAGAAGAAAAAATGCTTCTGTAGGCTCATGCTTTGGAGCTCTAGAACTCTCTGGGTCTTTAGTGTTTTACAAGCCCATGATGGTGTGTCCAAGGGCAGGGCTCTTCCCCATTCTGCTCCTCCTCACAGGCAAGGTTAAAGACTGCATAGCCATAAACCCCTTTCTGCTGTTCATAATCACCTGCCCGGGCAGGGACAGGATGACAGAGGAGGGCAGGACAGTAGGCAGCGGGATGTGGAGTCAGCCCTGTCCCTCAGCGTGATCCTGTGATGGGTACATCGGACTGGAAGGGAAGCCGGAGACCTGTGTCTGGGCCTGGCCATGCCTGACTACGCCGCCACCCCTGCCCCTCTCTGGGCCTTCAGCTCCTCCACTGTAAGACGGAATCAGTGTCATCCTGTCTTAAGGGCCCTTTGGCCCTGACGTCAGCCTGTGTTCCCATGATCCCCTCTGCCTGATTTAGTCACCTAGAAACCAGTGGTTACTAGGATCCTATGCACATCAGCAGCCATTAGTGTCCAGCTTCTGCAAAGTCCTTTGTAGAGCAGGGGAAGGGAGCTGTGCAGTCCCAAGCTGGCCTGAGGAGGGACTGCAGCCAGGAAAGGAGTTGGAGAGGGGAAAGCGTCTCCCTGGAGCTGGCAGCTCTGATCATATCAGAAGGGATCTGGACAGCCCAGAAAGGAAGACCCAGCCCTGTCTCAGGCAGTCTGGAGGTAAAGGTGGGCCTTTGAATATTTGCCACAGCCACAGGTTTTGTGCAGAACTGAGGATGGATGGGCTCAGAGTGACCATGCTCTAGAAGAGTCTCAGGTGCAATGCGGCCGTATCACACAGCCAGCCAGGGCTTGCTGCTAGTGACACCTGGACATGTCCTTCTCCATTCCCAGGTCCCAGCTGAGATGCCACTGCTCTGGCCAAAGGGATAGGGAGGGGCTGTGTGCTGAATGGGATGGTCACAGGTGCCAGCTCCAGGGAGACGCTTTCCCCTCTCCAACTCCTTTCCTGGCTGCAGTCCCTCCTCAGGCCAGCTTGGGACTGCACAGCTCCCTGCCCCTGCTCTACAAAGGACTTTGCAGAAGCTGGACAATGGCTGCTGATGCGCATAGGATCCTAGTAACCAGGCAGAGAGATAATGGGAACACAGGCTGACGTCAGGGCTAAAGGGCCCTTAAGACAGGATGACACTGATTCCGTCTTACAGTGGAGGAGCTGAAGGCCCAGAGAGGGGCAGGGGTGGCTGCGTAGTCAGGCATGGCCAGGCCCAGACACAGGTCTCCGGCTTCCCTTCCAGTCCGATGTACCCATCACAGGATCACGCTGAGGGAGCGCTTTGATGATGGGAGAAAACAGCACAGACCAGCAACCATAGCCAGCCAAGGCTGAGGGTACCTCTCTCTCAACCCCAGCCCAGCCCTCGGGTCAGCTCGGCTCTTCTTTCTAGTTCTTCAAGTCCTGTCTCTTCTGGCCACCCAGCCCAAGACAGGGCTGAAGGGTTCCATGGGCCTAGAGGAGAAGGAAGGGGCCTTACCCTGGAGGACCGAGCTGCAGTCCCACTAGAACCACGGCCGGTAGCTCCCGGCACGGCCACCTGCTGACCCCTCACTGGCCCAGGCAGGAAGCACGGAGGCTTCACCATGCGGCACTCCTCCTGGGGACCCGCTGGCCAGTGTGTCACCTGTGCACGCCGGCTGGTGATATCCACGGCCTCTGTCCACCATCCTGTAGAAACCTCAGGGCTGTTCCCTCAGCAGCCCCATGACCCTGGACGAACCTGTTTCTCTCAAGAGGAGTTGATACTGTTGTGACCCCCTAATAAAGTCTCACAACCCTTTAGAGAGCAGGAGGGATTATCCTTAGCACAGCCCAGTGAGTGACTCGCCTGAGGCCACGCTGCAGCAAGGCATGACCTAGAGTGTGGGCTGCGTGCCCCACCCAGCAGAGCCTGGGGGCCCCCCCCCGCCCCTCTTCCTCTCTGTGGGCCACACGGCTTTCTCCTCCCCACTTCCCAGATGGCACCAGTCAGGATGGAGCTGCTAGGGGTGTTTGTATACACCTGCCAGGGCCCAGGGCCAACTGGGGTGTCTGCTGTGCTCTGCTTTGCTGGCGTTGTAATGGGGGCATGGGAGGAGTGTGGAGCCCCGCCCAGAGTCCCGGGTGGGGAGCATCCACTTCCGTAACTGAACAGAAGGGTAATGTTGGCTGGGCAGCCCAGCTCCTCTGAAGCTTGCCCAGCGTCTGGGCACTGTCTTCACACCTGTTCTAGACAGACGCCCTGTGGGCCGTAGGGACCCCCTAACACCATGGCTCTCAGCCTTTCCTGCCCACCTGCTGGATCTGGTCACAACTCAGTGACACCCTTCCGAGAGCAGACCTGGAGTTCCCTCTCTGGGTCAGGGCAGGATCCCGCTGGCTCTTGGGGACCCCACCCCTCCCCCCACACCCCGTGCCACTGACCCACGTTTTCCAGTCCTTGGGTTCATAACGGCCCCGGGGAGGACACAGAGCCAGCTGGAGACCACAGTTGGTAGCAGCGGGTGGAACCCAGGTCTCCCTCGTTATCCTGAGGCTCACATGGAGCAGCAGTTGGGCAGACAGGAAGTATGGTGGTCACTGGCGCACCTGCCCCTCTGCTTGGGACATCCGTGCAAGCTGGGCACTGTGGCTGCACTTCAACCACCACAAGGAGCCCTGCCACAGGCCTTCTCCACCTCTTTCCAGTCTTCTAGATGTGGAGCCTCTGGAGCCCACTCCCCACCCCGCTGCCTCCTTTCCATCCTGTTTTCCTTCCCAGTAGCCTAGTTCAGGCCTCTTCACTTGCCAAGGCCATTCGGCCAGCAGTCACCCACCCACCCCACGGTCAGCCCACCCAGCGGCCCAGGATAGCTCCCCTCAGGCCTCATAAGCATTCCCGAGCTGGCACTGGCGCCGAGATGATTACGAAGCAATTTCCACGGTTCCACCGCGCTCTCCTCCGAGTGCCTGTGAGGTGGTGATGCTAAGTGCTCACTAGGCACTCGGACACATGCATAATCGTCAGGGGTCGGAGAGCCTGGTTATGTCCAGCTCTGGGATTCGGAGTGGTCCTGGGCAGGCCACTCTCCCCGCTAGACTCGCTGACTTCACAGTGGAGAAATGCCCGTTTCCTTCTGGCTCTAACTCTTCTTGGTGCCATCTTTCCCCTCCAGACAGAGTGCCACAGCGGTGTGAGCGGCACCATCTACGAGTACGGGGCCCTCACCATTGACGGCGAGGAGTACGTCCCCTTCAAGAAGTACAGTGGCAAATACATCCTCTTTGTCAACGTGGCCAGCTACTGAGGCCTGACGGACCAGTACCTCGGTCAGGGCCCACCCTCCGCCACCAATTCATTAGGGACTGTTTCTGTCCCTGGGACTCCTCGGGCCAGGGGCGAGGGGGGACAGTCACGAGTCAGCTCCACTGTGCTCCTGGGCGTGCACACACACTGCGCACGTGTCTGTGTCCCGGGAGAGCCCGCCAGATGGCCCAGGCCAGGCCGCCAGCAGCTGCATCTGCTGCCCGAGGAAGGGTTTCTCACTTGCTCCACCCCGTCCCCCAGACTGGGCAGGACAGGATCTAAGCCCCGGCTATGCAATAGCTCACAGTGACCCCAGGCCTAGGTGCCTCCCGCTGCACCCTCACCAGGCCACCGCACCCCTCTCCCCACACAGAACTGAATGCACTACAGGAGGAGCTGGCGCCCTTCGGCCTGGTGGTTCTGGGCTTCCCCTGCAACCAATTCGGAAAACAGGAGCCAGGAGAGAACTCGGAGATCCTCCCCAGCCTCAAGTGAGTGCTCAACAGCCCAGCAGGCCGGGCTCATAGAGCACGAGGAGCCCCTCCGAGGAAGGAGGGAAGCACAGGGGCAGGCGGGCAGGGCAGGGGGCACAGCACGGTGGGCACAGCGGAGGCGAGGGGTCACTGGAAATGGGCTCCCGCACTCCCTCCCTGCTGGTCCTGGTACCTTCCCTCCTTTCTAAGCCAAGCGCCTACCCCCCACCAAAGGTACGTCCGGCCAGGCGGAGGCTTCGTCCCTAACTTCCAGCTCTTTGAGAAAGGGGATGTGAACGGGGAGAAAGAGCAGAAGTTCTACACCTTCCTGAAGGTGAGTGCAGCCTCCCATGCTGGGGCGCTCGGGAACTGGCACTGGCCTGGCTTCTCACTAGGGCTTCGCGGCCCACCCATTGTGGGAGGGCTCCGGTCACCTGGTCCCAGCAGACTGGCTCAGCCCCAAACCAGTGCTCTCTTCTCCTTGGGGCCAGCTGCTCTGATCCCTGCTTTCTCCCTGCCCAGAACTCCTGCCCTCCCACCTCCGAGCTGGTGGGCTCGCCCAGCCGACTCTTCTGGGAACCCATGAAGATCCACGACATACGCTGGAACTTTGAGAAGTTCCTGGTGGGGCCCGATGGCCGGCCCATCATGCGCTGGTACCACCGCACCACGGTGGGCACCGTCAAGGTGGACATCCTGGCCTACATGAGGCAGCAGGCAGCCCTGATGGCCCTGGGGAAGTAACCACCGCCACGCCACTCAGCCGGGACCCTCCCAACACCGCATCTCCCGGACAATTCGCCAGCCCCAAACTAGGTGTGCCTACCCAGCTGAGCTGAACCTCCACCCCTCAGGCTTCTGACGGGCCTCTGACCCCACCCAGCCAGCAGAGAGCAGGTGCAGGGCGGGGCACAGGATAGCGTCTGCCTGACGGAGGGGCCCGAAGCCCAGCGGGCGGGCCCCCCCTGAGCCTGTCTGGGGCCAGCCCTTGTGCATTCCGGCTGAGCCCCGGCAGGGACGCTGTCCCTGCCTCTGTCCGTGCCTGCCCTTGTCCTCCTCACCCCTGTCTGCCCAGTAAAGGCTTCTCTGCAGCAGCCGAGCCTCTGTGGTGCTTCCTCAGCGGCCTTCAGTGTGCGGGCAGGGGCCGAGGCTGGGAGGAGAGGCTGGGTGCTCTGGGCCCCCTGCCCTAGGGCTGAGCATGCCTGGCTTGCCTAGGGGCGAAACACATGATACAGTTAATGCGTGTAGTCTGTTTTGAGATGGTCTGGCTATGTAGGCCATTCCCCTGCCTCAGCCTGAGTGCTAGGTTACACCTGTGTCATCACCCATGCGCCACCACACCCAGTCAGACTACCTTGTTACAAATGCCTGCAACGGACACCCAGCCCGCCCGCCCCTTCCTGCGGGCCTGGGGAGCTCCTCCACCAGCCCGCCGTCGTGTACCCAGGCAGCACTCCTGATGGGCAGGGGAAGCAGCGCTCAGGGCCAGGCCCCCGACACCTGCCAGGTCCTCCCGCTGGTGCTGCCCTTGGGCAATGAGGAAGAGTGGCAGAAGCAGGGACATAAAACACCAGTCACAGAAGCTTGGTTTCCAACTTGGCTTTATGTCCAAGATTTGTGCAAATAGGTGTGCAGGGACAGAATCTACCCGTGTGGCCCTTGGACACCACACTTGCAGCTGTGGGGCCAGGGCCCTATGGATGTGGCCGCAGTGGCCTGCATCCTGGGCGTGGTGGCTCTGACAGGCTGCTGGGGCGGAGGTGGACAACATCTCTGTCAGTCTGTCCTGCTCTGTGAAGAACCACTCTTCTGCAGCTCCTCAAAGAGGGACAGGGATGAGCACAGGGCAGGCCTGCTACAGAGCTCGGAACAGAAACCACACATACATGTAAACCTGGCACCTGAGGGGCCAGAACCCTTCTATGGAGTTTTGGGAAGGGGTCCAGCTGCACCCCGCTCTCAAGAAGGACATCCTGCGGCTTCAGCACAGGGCAGCAGGTCAGAGCTGGCGAGGCCTCTGGATGCAGTGGGGGAGGCAGGGCAGGGAGCTTCTCCCTGGTCAGACCCGGAAGAGGAAGAGGAGCGGGGTGGGAGCCCCAGGGGCAGTGCTGGAGGTGTGAGGCGATGCCATCCCAGCCTCCTGCCCTGAGGCTCTGGCCCCCTAGTTTTTCGGTATTCTGAGGTCAGCCAGCTCTGCAAGACGAAGGTGGAGCCTAATGACACAATCTGGTCTCACTGCGGCCCCTCACAGTCATTTTTTGCAGACTCTAAATAAACAAAAGTTTTGAGGACTTAAAACTATGCAGTATGGTTAGTTTTAAAGCTTTACATGGAAGCCAATTCAGCACCAGAAAAACAACAGCGAGTTACTGAGTGCAGCTGAGCCAAGGCTGTGTCTGGGCAGTCATCACGGACCCTCACGCAGCCTTCAGAGCAGCTGACTAGTGCCCTGACTAGTGAGGCAGGGCAGATGCAGGCAGACTCAGGAAAAAACTAAATCGGGATGTGGACCCAGCCAATCTGGCTCTAGATCCACAAGTGAGCAGTTCTGGAAGAGGCGTCCGCCCTGCCCACCAGGCCGCCCTCTGCCACTCACCCTAGCAGCCTCGGAGGGCTCCCGATGCCCTGGGGACAGACCGGCCAGCCCAGTCCCTCCCCACCAGCCATGTCCCTTAGCCTCAGCTCACACAGTCTCCTGAGAGAGCCGGCTCCACTGCTACACTGTTTTCTAGAAAGTTCCTGCACATGCTGGGATGAACCTGGCCTCCCTACCACTTCCACACCTGAGATTGTGCTCCTAGAGTCCCACAGGTGAAGGAGGGCCTCCTGCCCCAGGAGAGTCCCAGGGGGAGCAAGGGCCCAACGCCTGACGGGTAACGTGGCTCTGGGCCCTTCCCCTTCCACGGCGGACTCCATGAGCAGAGAAGACTTTCTGAACTGCTCATGCCACTCGGCTTTAGAAGGTCCAACAACTCCACGCCGTGCGCAGAACAGACTAGACTCCAACCCCACAGGGCCCTGCCCACGCCTCACACCGACCGGCCCTTCTCTTTCTCACCCTGTTCTCAGTGGCCATGCTGGCTTTCCCTCGGACCCTGAAGCTGCCATCTTCCCTCACTCCCACCAAGGTGCTGCAGACCGCCATGCCCCGCAAAGCCCACATGCTATGGATGACCACCAGCCTGCGGTACTACTGAAAGGTGCTGGGACTTTCAGGAGGCGGCCTGGCACGAGGAAGCAGTCACTGGGGGACGCTCTTGAAGGCACAGTTGGGATCCTGGCCCCTTCGTTTCTCTTTCTTGCTTCCTGACTGCCGTGAGACCTTGGTCATACCTTCCACCATGATGGTACTGCCACGGGTCTGAAGTGACCACACAAACTGAGCCAGAATAAGTCTCTCCTCCTGGTAAACTACCTCAGGTATTCTGTCCCAACGGCAGACAGGTGAATCACAAACTGGTACTGACAATGGGGTTGCTGCTGTGACCGTCCCCAGCGGTGTGGTTCAGAAACCTCTGGGGTTGTCCTGTGGCAGGAATCTGGTACAGTGTGGAGAAGTGGGTCGGGAGATGCCTAGAACGCTGAGGGAAGCTAACGGGTGATGATCTGAGGGCTCAGAGGACCAGAATGCGGACAGTAAAAACTACTCCTACTGCTGCAGATGGAAATGACTCCACTAGAAATTGTTCTGGAGGCTGCTCAGGTTCTACTGTGGCCAAGAGCCTGCCTACACCGGGTCTCCTCTCTGAGACATTTCTGAGGCTGAGGCCGAGGCTGGAGGTGATGGGTGATTCTCTGGGAGGAGACTTCGAGGCAGCACAGATACCTGCAGGAGCATGGCTGCTGACGGCTGTTTTCAGCCAGATTTACTGTGAGAATGGGGAGCAGAAAAGCAGAGCACACGGATTTGAAATCCTTGCATTTGTCTAGAAATGCACACATACAGCTCCTGCTGGGACAGTGAAGTTTAGTGCCACTGAGGGAGCAATGTCCTTTGGACCGGCAGCAGGTTGCCTCAGGGCACCCCGAGAGTCAGCGAGACCCTACCCACTGCAGGCAGCCAACAAGCAGCTCTGTCAGGCTGGAGGATGGAGCTGTGAAAGTGGACCAGTGCTGCAAGGGAACCCAGCTCAACGACACCAGGCTCGAGGACCGCCTGACCGGCCACGTGGCTGCAGCTGCTCAGTCCCTGGAAGCTCACCCCAAGCTCTGCACACAGAGCTGCGGGGCTCACGTCTGCTGTGCCGGGCGTCTGTCTGGCTCTGATCTCACCCTTCCTTCCTATGTCCCCACTTCTCTCTTCAGGAATAAGAGTGCACACCCCATTCCTGGATGCTAGAAGCAGGGAAATTTCTCTTCCATTTTTACGGGGGTTCACAGCTGAGTTTGCCTCGAGTCTTGGAGAATATGGACTTTTCAGCAATGCTGGAGTAGTTAAGACTTTGCTGCCCCTTGGGGGCGGATTGTATACATTTTGCATTCTGAACCTTGGGGGACAGAGGTGGCATGTTACAATTCGGGTCTTAAATGTCCCCCAAAGGTTCACAAGCTAAAACAGTCGGCAGCCTGTGCTCCTGCTGGAAGTGGTGAGATCTTTAGCAGGCGGAGCCTAGTGCCATTGGGATTCGTCTGAAGAGGATGCTAGGACCCCAGGTTGTCCCTTAAATCCCAGCTGCCATAACAGGCCTGCTCTGCCATGCACTCTCGCCGTACTTGTGCTGCCACAGTCCCAAAGCCGAGGAACAGGGCCGAGAGACTACAGACCGGAACTATAAGCCAAGTAAACCTTTCCTCCTTGTAAATTAAGTCAGTTCTTCTGTCCTCGCAACAGGAGGGTGTATGGCATTTTCTACAAGAACATCCCCCACCCCTACTCCTTCATCCAGTTAACACTACCCGTTCTGAGGGTCTGAACTCGATGTCACCCCCTCTGGAAACCTTTCCTCAGACCCCATTCCACATCAAGTCCCTGGATCCCTTGCTCTCCTGGAAACCTTCTCTCGCTCATCAGCGCAACCTGCTGTGTGGCTTCTGAAATGCATCTCTGCCTCCCTAGACCACTAGATAGCAGGTAGGGGCCGAGTTGTGTCTGCCTCTGCCACCTCAGCACCCCTGACCTGGCACGGTGCCCGGCATGAAGATGGCAAACTAGACTGACCGAATGGCTCCGGTGTCACCGCCCTGCAGCGAACGGCACTCCCTTTTCAACACCAGTTTAGAAAGCCAGGTCTTCTTTCCTCCACCAAGGTCACAAAGCAGCAACAGCATCCTCAAACCAGCCAATCCTGGCAGTTAAAAATCTGTCTCTCCCCTCTGTGGGAGCCAAGCTCCAGGAGGGTACTGGATGGGATGAGGGACACACCCACCTGGTTCTGCTGGCCGGGAGGCAGACGCATCCATCATTTGGGAGCTCTGATTCCGCATGCCGCCACAGGGCGGGCGCCAGGCATACTCTGGCTGCAACAAAACTGATGCTTAATCCACAGCCACAGGTGAAAATCGCAACAGCAGATAGCACACCAGAGCAGACCCAGGTATGTGTCAACCGAGTCCAACTACACCCTCAGAAGTATCCCCGCTAACACTCCCACGTAGACACTGAAGCTCAGAGGGTAGGAAATAAATGTAACCCAGCTAGGAAAGCGGCCAAGCTTGGCTCTGAGTGACTGAACTCTTCTGCCTACACTCTGCTCCAGTGTACAAAGAAGGCACCCTGGGGAAGCTGGAGAGGACGCCAGTGACACCCAGGGCAGAATGGGGATGTGGCAGAGGGACTGGAGAGGAGGGGCAGGTGATGTTTTTGGGAGAAAAAAGCAGTAAGCGAAAACGAAAGAAAGATCAGAGGAAAGAAGAGAAAAAGAAGAGGAGTAAAAGGAAAGAAACACAGCCAAGCTCTGGAAGCTGGCGCCCGTGGGACGGCGGAGTCGAGCGCACACTCTGCCCGCCTTTCTGCCCCATGTCTTGCTCAGCCTCTCCATCGGCCCCAGGGAGGCTGACCACCCGGGGGAAGAATCCTCGTCCCTGGGAGAACCCTCCCCCTGCCCATCGGTGCCTACAAACAGGAAGTGCCGAGGCTGCAGCGTGGACATCTTCCCGGACCTCCCTCCCCAGAAAGGGTGTGCCCTGGGGAGGGGCAGACTCACCAGATGGTAGAGGCGTGGGCCGGGGATCGGGGGCGGGTGGTCCATGCCCACGGGGGGCGGGGGATAGCGGACCTGGGACCCATCGGTGCCTACAAACAGGAAGTGCCGAGGCTGCAGCGTGGACATCTTCCCGGACCTCCCTCCCCAGAAAGGGTGTGCCCTGGGGAGGGGCAGACTCACCAGATGGTAGAGGCGTGGGCCGGGGATCGGGGGCGGGTGGTCCATGCCCACGGGGGGCGGGGGATAGCGGACCTGGGACCAGTCCTCGTAGCCGTGATGCGGCACCATGGCCGGCACGGGCGGGTAGGCGTAGGGGTAGGCCCCGCAGATGTGGTCCGCGTGGGGCTCCGCGTGGCAGCGTTCTCCCGAGGCCTGCAAGGAGCACTCACAGGTGGCTCTGCCCAGCAAGACGGCACAGCGACACCACGTCTGCCTGCTCCCACGATCCCGGCCCTTTGGGGGCACAGAGGTCAGGGATGTGGGCACGGAATGCCGGGAGGGACAGCCTGGTGCCCGGCACAGAAACATGCTTTGTGGGCACAGAAGGGTGGGCGTGAAGACAGACGCCTGGCAATGCCCACGGGGACCGACGGCAACGACAGCGGCGGGGCACACCCGCACCGGCCCCAGCTCTGCTGCTCACCTTGGCTTTCCTCTTCTGCTGCCTCAGGGCTTCTTTCGCCTTCTCCTCCTCCTTCAGTGCCTTCAGCTGGGGGTGGGGGTGGGGGAAGCTCGCTGACACGGGTGGTTCCCTGGCCCCAGGTGGACCCCGGGAAGGAGTGAAGTTCGGGTGGGCCCTGCTCTCTGTGTGTAGTCGGAGGCAGGTCAGGGGTGTGCTGCTTCTGGGCTTTAACATCTACTTCTGTCCTGTGACTGAGTGGGAGGCCAGGGTCAATCCCTAAATTTGATTCTCTAAGCATCAAAAGGGACCAGTGCAGAGCCAGGCATCTTGGACTTCGACCTTGTCGCTGCACAGGGGCCAGAGAGGGCAGAGGACCTGGTGGTCCCGAGTGGAAGAGACCAGCAAGTGGCTGCAACCTGTCCCTCCCGGGGCCGTTGCTCCCACCTGGGTGTGTGACAAGGTGACCTGGGCCTGCAGTTTCTCCACCTGCTTCTTCAGCTCCTCCTTCTCCTCGTTCATGCGTTCCCGGTCGCTGCGCTCCCTCTGGAAGTCCTCCTCAAAGATCTTCACCTGCGCACGGTGGGCCGGAGGGCAACTCTGAGCGAGGCCGCCGGCCAGGCAGGCCCAGACCTCACACTCCGGCCGGGGCCGCTGGCATCAGGGGGCTTTCACACAGTCTTGGGCTTCCCCGTGGATGGGAGGGTGCACTGCCTGCCCGCATGCCCAGCCTGGAGCAGAACAGCTCGCGTCCCTCTCTCTTATGTTCTGACTTTATGGGGGAGGCATTATTTCAACAAAAATCCATGGCTTAAAAAAAAACGAAAGCCATTAACCAGCGCGCTCAGGCCCGCGGTGGCAGAGGTGGAGGCTGCCGTGGCCTGTGGTCGGCCGGCTCAGACCCAGGGCAGCCTGCACTGGGGCTCTGGGTGCTCAGGCAGGGGTGGCTCGGGAGTCTGCGGGGTCTCGGCTCACTGGTGATCGTGGGCGCTGACTGGGATCTAGATGGTTTAGGAGGATCGAAAGAGCAGCACGACACAGCGTGGGAAGCCGGGGCCTTCCACTGCGCTTCCGGTCCTCTGTGGCCCTCAGAGAGAGAGCATCTCTTCCATTTGCGGCAAATACAAAGGTTTTTCCATTTATAGTAGCAAAAAACGTTCCCTTTTAAATATATGTGCTCAAAATTGATTTTTATGTAATACGTAAGGCAGAGCCAGTGGGGCAGAGGGCTACGCCGTAACGGTGGTGCGCAAGGGACTTAAGCAGGGGCGTGAGCCAGCCTGGGCACGGGCCTCTCCTAACAGGTACCCCGATTCCAAGCCATCACTGGCCCTCAGGAAAAGAAGGCTCCAGCTCCCCCAGGCCCCACCTGCTGCTTCAGCAACTCATTCTGTGTGGCCAGCTCCTGTTTCCTCAGGAGGCTGCCGGCTCCTTCTGGGCTCCCGAACGCCGTGGGGGATGATGGGGAGGCGCGGATGCTCAGTGCTTCCTCCAGGGCCTGGGTCAAGGAGAGGAGGACAGGGCCATCAGGGGAGGACAAATGAAAGCTGGGAAGTCAGGGCCCCTTGGAGTCATCTTCAGGGCCCGCTTCCTGCTCACGGTGAAAATAATAACCATCATCAGTAGGGGTTACTGCATAGTGCTGACTGTTAATACTCCACACACGAGACTCTGGAAGCCTCTCCAGGCCTAGGAGGAGGAGACTAGAGTCACCACCCTCACTTCTACCTCTCAGATGTGATGGCAGAGGCTGAGACCCAAGGCGCTCGTCCAGGGCCACACAGCGAGTGGCAAGGCAGGGCTCAAACCTGGCATGGACCCTGACCAGAGCGGGCTCACGTGCAGGGAGCCCAGTCTGACAGCTGCCCTGCCCGACCACGTGGCTCTGGCTCTCCAGCGTCGGCAGTGCACTGCCCGGGCCTCCGGGCTTGCGAGACAACATCAGTCTCTGCCCCTCTCACACTGAATGAAGATGCACTGGGACATCAAAGAGCACCATTCCGAAAGGAAAGCAGCAAGTCCCCACGTTCACAGCACGGTCCTGCAGACGGTGCGCTTACATCTTTTTCAATTGTTTCTGTGGCAGGGTCTTGCTACGTAACCCAAGCTGGCCCCTGCCTCATCCTGCAGGGAAGCAGATGAAAGCTGTGCACCACATGCCCAGCTCCTCCATCCCGAAGGCTCCAGTAACTGCTCTTCCCGCCCACCGTGTTTGTTACCCGCTGCTTTACGGCTCAGGATCACTCAGGGCCAGTCACCTTCCCCAGCCCCTCGATGGTCCACTGCCCTGCTGGGCCCCAAGGAAGGTGCCTGGCCAGGAGTCTGTTCTGTGGTCTGAGGGGAGGCGATGGCTCCACTCAGCTTCCTACCTGGCCCGTCTCCTGCACAAGCAGACTGAGGCCCGGGGACAGGGAGAGACGCCTCAGGCACAGGCACGACAGGCTGCCTGGCTGCATGGCTCAGTCGCACAAGCATCTCTGTCCGCAACTCTGCCAAGAAAACCTGCAGGTTCCTCCTTGTCATGAGCAGCATGGGCAGGATTCCGCCAGGACCTCCCCACAGCCAAAGGGCTTAGGGCACCCACACTTTCCCCTTGGAAACAGATCCCACAGTGCCTGGACTGGGCACACTGAGCGTCCACATACTGTCAAACCCAGACAGACAGGACTGGGACACAGGCAAAGCTGACCTCAGATCAGAGACAGAGCGAGAGGAAAACCACCGGCACAGAACCAGGAGCCGAGCCACAAGTACAACAACCTCCCAGGCCTGCAGAGAACACTTCCTTTCCAAGCTCTGTTCATCCGTCTGTCCAGTCAACTGCAGCCCCCACCTTGCATTGCAAGGAGAGCAGGACAAGAATGACTGGAACCAGACAGCAAGAACGAGGCCCAGCATCTGCGCTGGCCAAGCCGGGACTGGAACCAGGCCTCACTGCTACTCTGCCCGGCCAGGGGCGGAGCAAGGCTGGGTCTACAGCCAGAGAGGTGCCCTCCCCAAGGAGGCAGAAGCCAACGAGCTCACGAGTGCTCCTGGGAACGCTGCTGACAAATGCTCTAGGAGCACAAAACAGGGAAGGCTCTGCTGAGTGAGATGTTAAGGCAGGGGAGGCCCACCAGAGCCCCACGAAGAGCCCTGAGGGGGCGCTCACAGAGCAGCCGCCCCTTCTGAGCATCCGGGGCCGCCAGGTGCCCACCTTGTTGAGCCTCTGGATCTCCTTCTCCTGGTACTCGCGCTGCCGGGTAAGTGGGCTCAGCTGATCCTGCAGGTGCTTGACCTTCTGGCGCAGCTCCCTGGCCTCCGCGGTCAGCTGCTCTTTGTCGGTCTGCAGCGGGCATGAGGTGGGTAAGTGGGGGCGCTTCAGGATGCCCTCATCACGAGCGCCGCCTCTCCCTGCTCAGCCACGCCCTCGCTTCGCTGCGCTCGACCCAGCAGGGCATGGGGAGGGGCAGACGGCCCACCGGCCCACGCACACGAGGCCTGGAGTCTGGGATCCAAGCTTTCTAAAGGCCAGGGCAGGGGGCTCGTACCATGGGCCATTGGGGCTTCGCAGGGCCGCACACCCCAAAGTGAGCACAGCATCCTCTCAGAGCCCTGTGCGACCCTGAGGGCGAACCATGGGTACCACCTGAAGGGCCTTTCCGCACCCGCCAGGGCAGGCCGGACAGTGCCCAGGGCGGGACACACACACCGGTGAGGCGGTATGAGGGACAGACACATCTGTCCGCATCTGTGCCACCCCGGCCCACCCACCCTGTGGCGGCCTCATGACTGCACGCCGAGCAGACCACAGCCCGCGCGTGGCTCCTGCGCTGCACGCGTCCCAGTACAGCTCCGGGATGCGAAGATTTTAACTGGACATGAAGTTCTTCAGAATGAAAACACAGAAACCCAAAAAGCAACAGCTAACCCAGCCTGAGTTTTCCCTGAGCACCAGCTCTGGCTCCCGGACTCCCCCAGGTCCCTGGTGGGAGAAGGGTTCAGACCGCAGGGCCGGGTCACACTTGCCTCCTCCATCTCAATCTTAGACTTGGCCAGCAGGAGCTTTCGGTCAAAGTCACGCTGCTTCTGCTCCCGCTCGGCCTCCAGCTCTGCCACCTGCTTCTGCAGGTCCCCCAGCTTCTGGCGCAGCTCAGTGATCTGGGTGGAGAGGCAGTTGGGAGCGGTGGTGAGGACAGGGGTGTGGAGTGTGTGGGTCTCTGCTGGGCCCTCCCTGGGAGCACCAAGATGAAGACACCGGAGGGCACAGGCAGGAGCCCCCACAGTACCTTCTGCTCGTACTGCTGCTTCATGGACCGGAAATGCTGGTCCCACTGCTTGTTCACCTCCAGCAGCTGTGGGAGAGATGAGTCAGAAGCAGGGAAGGATGGGGCCTCCTAGTCCCCCACACCAGCGCCCTGCAGTGTGTACAGTGTGCACACTTCTCACACCCAGGCTCCTCCAAGCGCTTCTCCGTGCCTGTCACTGCCCGCTCCCCTAATGCTCCCGAACCCGACACAGACAGCGACATTTCACCGAGTGGCCAGGGAAGAGCTAGAATTCAGGGCGCACTGGGGAGCCCCCCACTGAACGCGCCTCTGCCATCACCTCCTCCCGCATCCACACAGCACACCAAAGGAGCCCAGCCCGCCCCAGGGTTCCAGGCCTCAAGAGTGACACCGTGGGCAGTGGGCAGGCCAGGGAGGATGGCAGTTGGCTCAGGGCGAGCCAGGTGAAGAAGCAGGCAGGGGACATGCTGAGGGTCCCAGGAGGGGATGGGGTCTCCCTGAGCCATGCAGCCACCCACCTCCATGCGCTGCTGCTCCAGCATCTTCACCTTCTTCTCGGCTGCACCCAGGGCGCCCACCCCTGGGCCCTTGCCTGCCAGCACACCAGCCTGAGGAGAAACACATGGCTCCTGCCTGGGGTCCTAGGTCTGCGGCCCTAGCCCCGCCCCCGCCCCTGCTCCTCCCACCCCAGCACACACCCCTTCCTCTTCTGCCAACTCCTCTGGGAGCTGGGCCCTCTAACTTTCTGGGACCCTCCACTCCTCTCCACCCAGCCAGCCTTCTCAGTTTGGGCTCCACCCCCAGGTGCGGCTGGGCACACCCTCCCACCTACATACGTCAGCCCATAAGGCAACAGTTACTATTAGCCGGGCGTGGTGGCTCAAGCCTGTTATCCCAGCCCTCAGGAGGCTGAGGCAGGAGGATCGCTGAGTTCGAGGCCAGTCTGGGCTACACAGTGAGTTCAAGGTCAGCCTGAACTACATAGTGAAACTCTGTCTCAAGAAATAAAAAAATAAATAGATGGATAGTCGAGTACTTTTGAAGTTTTATCAAAACTTTATCAAAATTAAAGTTTTACAAACACATTTACTTAAAAAGCATTTTTAGGATGAAAATGACATGCATGAACACATGGTTAGTATATGCATATATCATTCCTAGCTCTGTCCTCTGGAAAGACATACAGCAGGGACATCTCAGCAGCAATGCATATACCCCGTGCTTACAGCTTGTTCGTTTTGAGACATGGTCTCGCTACGTAGTCCAGACTGGCCTTGAACTCACAGTGATCTTCCTGCCTCAGCCTCCCGAGGGCTGTATCCACAGCTTGGTTTCTAAACACCATTTCTTAATACAAATAAATAGGACTTGTTAGATTAATTCTAGGGCTTAGGGCAGAGAAAATATAAAATGACTTTGGAGGATGATACAGTGTCAGAGTTTAAGGGAGTGCTCAGAATAACGATGGTAACAGGAATAAAAGGGACACAACAAAGGAGCATGGGAAAAAATGTCAAAGGGTTTCCTGTGCAAAAGCTTAACAATCTCAACAGCTAAATAAGGCATCATATAGTGGATCATGAACCACAGTATAAAGAGCCTTGATTTTGTAATGATATGAATAGCTCAATAAGGACATAAGCAACACATCTTCACACAAGATTTTCAATTAAAATACGGGAATTATGAAGGCAACACAAAATCACCTTAAAATGTGACAGTAATGAAGGCTGTGGTGAGATCCACCACTGAGCACTAAAATTACTGAAAAATGAGAATTTAAGGAGAAACAGGATGTTTGCATGGCCTCAAAATTTCTCCCCCAAAATATTTGTTAAAACCAGGCACAATGCACACTCCTGCAACCTAAGCAGCGTGGAGGCAGAGATGAGAAGACAGAAAATTTGAGACCAGACTGGGCAACTTGGTGAGACACTGTTTCAAAACAAAATTTAAAAAGGGCTAGGGCCAGGTATTAAGATCAGCAGCACAGCGCCTGCCTCACAAGCACAAGGTCCCAAGTTCCATCCCAGGTACAAAAAAAAAAGAAAGTGCAGGAGATGTAGCTCAGAGGTACAGCACTTGCCTACCATGTTTCAGGCCCTGGGTCTGATCACCACTGGCTGGGGGAGGGGGAACAAAACTAAATACAAATTTTAAATTATTAATGAACAACGAGTCACCGAGTCACTTGCTTTGGACCCAACTGACAGAACCCTAACCAAGGGATGGAGGGTAGAAGTGGTGACGTGTTGACACCATGCCATCTGGCCGTGTGTGCAGAGCGTCACTCCCTCCAGACCCTCGCAGGCTGAAGAACCGTCCACAGAACACCTGGCCAGGGCAGCTCCAGGGTCAGTCCGGGTCAGGAGAATAAGGAACCGCTGGGATGGTCCCCACAGCAGGACCCAAGGCGGCACTGCTGAGAGCCTCCCGGACCCTGAGTCCCCTCCCGGCATTCAGCATGCTGACAGGGGGCCAGTTAAGGCTGCAGGGCAGCTGATGCACACACTCAGAGACCACCGGTCTGGGGTCCGAATCAGGGACAAGGCTGGCATTAGTGCAGCCCAGTGGGGGAGCGGGACCTCTGCACTATTTCCCACACGTTTAAAACGATCTCAAAACAGTTTTTAAATCAAATAAAAAGCATTGACGTGAAATCACAGAACAAGGCTCAGAGAAGACAAACAGCTCTGGCTCCAGCTCCAGGCCCTGTGCGACCCTCGCAGCTGCGCTGCCCCAGGCCTCAGCACAGGATGAAGCAGGAGGGGCCTCATGGTCCGAAGGCCTGACACCAGGGTCGCCCCTCCTCTCCACCTCCCCCAGGCCAGAACTGTGGGGCTCGCACGCCCCCTACGGGCTGAGCCTATAAGCACAGCAACAGCAGGGAGCAAGGTGCTGGGGAGAGCTGTGCTTAGTCACAGGACCCGGCTACAGGCAAGGGGAACGAGGGGCCTGAGGGACGCCAGTAGGATCCCAGGGGCAGCACCAGGACCGCCGTGGAGAAGAACTGTGTGGAGAAAGGAGAGTGGGAAGAGAGAGCCCTGACGGCTGGCAGCAACCTGCTCGCCATTTCCCACGACAACCCAGCCCGTGTGCTGCATCAGTGCGGACACCCCACAGTCCCGAGGGAGGTGTTTGTTACAACTTCTGTGTCAGAGGAAACTGAGGCCCAGGGTCGTGGAGTCAGGCACTGGAACATACACCCGATGGGACCGTGACCCGGGGTGCGCGGGGCCCCTGCGGAGGCTCAGCACCTCTGGGAGGTCAGGACAGCCCACGGCCTCCTAGCAGGCTGGACAAGGTAGGCCTGGAGCTGAGGGGCAAGGGGGGGAGACAGGGTCTGCATGGCCTGCTTCAGAAGCCGTCCACCTAGTGTTTCCCTGCCTGTACCCACGTTTGCCCGAGACAGGGGACCTCGCTCTGTCTCTTGTCACAGCTGTGGACTGGAGGAAGAGTCCCAGGCCCGCCTGCCAGCAGGAAGCGAGGAGTACAGGAGAGCACAGATTTGCAAGGCCTGGGGCAACAGTGCACTGCTGCACAGTAACAAGGAATTACTGAGGTAATGACAACTGCTGCATAGTTTCTGGCTTGTTAAAGAAACCAGCCCCGCTGTGCAGCCATTAAACCCCATTTACAAGAAAAAACAGGTCGGTAAAGAGGTGGGAGCTGGGGACAGTGAGACTGCGCAGGGGCACCCGGGACCTGCTGTGAACCAGGACTGGGTCTGGAGGCAGCAGGAGGAAGCAGCTGGCCCTGGGCACAACTGGGATAAGCTGATGATGGCTAGAGGCTCCCGGGGTTCAATCACAGGAGCTGAGCTGCTCCCGTAGGGGCTCATGAACCCAACACCCCAATTCTTCCTAGAGATGTTAAGCTGACTCTTGGGGGGCCCCCTTTAAGAGATTGACAAACTGGGATGTGCTTCGGGACCACGCCCAGATGAGCGAAAGACTCAGCGGCACCTTCTACACACCAGGGCTGAGTGACTGGCAGCTTGTCAGCCGGGAGAGGGCCGCAGAGCCCACAGCTCTGGGCGTGTGTCCTGGGGAATGGGCTGGGGCATTCTGCCGGGGCGCACGCAGGACAAAGGACGAGGAGTGGACGCTCCGGGGAGCAGGCATCGGGCCAACCAGACCTGCCCGCCTCCGTCACTGCAGGTGGTGAGCGGACACTGGGTACCAGTGCCCCAGGGGGCTTCTGACCACATACCTGCTGCTGTCCTGCCACCCCCTTCTTGCCAGCACCCTCCAGCTTCGGCGAGCCTGGCTGCCCGCAGGTCCCCTCTTTGTTGCTGTTGCTCATCAACAACTTCTTGAGCTCCATATTTTCCTCCCTGGGTTGGACGCAAACAGAGAAGTCAGAGTGCTGGCCCTGGCAGGAGGGGCCAGCGTGGCCTCAGACTGACTGCGGTGTGAGCTACAGGAGGCCTGAAAGAGCCTCCTCCAGCTGCGCCAGAGCCCGAGGGGCCCAGCAGTCAGGCTCCCACGCATGCCACGACAGCTGCAGACGTGTCCGCCCTCTCCAGCCACTCCATGTGTCTCGGGTAGAGCAGGACAAGGCCCTTGTGTGGTGCTGCTGGGTCCTGGGCCCCTTGCTGGCACTTGTGAGTCTCCCCTGTTATCGGGAAGAGCGGCCACAGGCTCAGGGTCTTCACCAGCAGTGACACTTAGCCAACCGACTCTTGATACCCTTTCATCTTACTCGTATTTATCTTCAGTTAGCCTGTATTTAGTAAAGGTAATGTTTTCTATTTACTCTAGTTAAACTTTCTTTATAATGCTTTTCAGTAAAACATGAGTCAAACTAAAATCTTAAGTACAAAGTAAGACCAGTGTTATAGAACAGAAGTGGTGACGTGGATTCGGGGATGCCTGAAGTATGGAAGACGCTGCTTTAAATTCTATTTGCGAGACATTTTCCACTCAATAACCAACAAGCCAAGAGGCGAGGCGGCTTTCCCCGCACACGGTGAGTCTTTCCTCCAGCCCGCCCTTCTGCGTCGCAGCTGCAGTCGGTTTGGCTGTAAAACCCCCTCTCCCCGGCCAACCAGAAGTGGGTACAGACACGCATGGCCACGCTGCAGAGCGCTCCTTCCCTCTGTGGACTACCGGGGTGGGTGGGGTGCAAACACCACCTCTCCCGCTCACGCAGAGGCACGGCAGCATCTCACACATGCAGAGCAAGGAGGCCCAGGCTCTCGGGAGACCAAAGCAGGCCCCTCCCTCTCTGGGCCCCAGTCTCCCTCGCACAAGGAGCTGACAATGAACCTGCACCCACCTGCAACACAGCGACAGACGATGGATGAGATGCAGACTCCTAGCCTCACCCCTCACCCAGCCGAGGAAGGGAGTGGAAACAGTAACATCCTCCCGACTCTCTTCAGCCTGAGGCCCACAACAGTCCAGACAAAAGACCTGCCTGGCCACCAGAGGGCAGCAATGCCCTGAGCCCGCTCCCACACAGCAGCAGGACGACGGTCAAACTCACTCCAGGCGAAGGAGGCAAGTCCCCGAGGGGCGGCTCAGGCACTCTGTAGTAAAAGGGCCTGAGAGGAGCCCTGCATCCTAACAGCCGGCTCTGAGCACCCAGCCTCTGCCCAGACACAGTACGACACGCAGTCCTGCCGCCACTGTCACCCCTCCCAACAGCGCACTTACCGCAGCCTCTCCGCAGCCTGGTCCCGCTGTTCCAGGCCCTTGTCCAGCTTGGCCTTCAGGGCCTCATTCTCTTTCCTAAGCTGCTCACATAGTGTCTGTGGGGGGAGGATGGATGAGGCTCCGGGGAGCAGAGGGGCACCCCTTTCCCATGCAGGTGGGGCTGGGGGCCAGGGTATGGGCCAGGGCCCAAGCCTCAGCCCCCGAACGGGACTCGCTCAGTCCCATACTGGCCATGAGGGCGCTGACCAGGCCTCTTGGTCCTGTGGGAAGACCTGTACCCCACACCTCCTCTGCCCTCTGGCCTTCGACCCCGTTTATCTCCTCAGGGAAAGCAACTCCCAGACTCATTATGCCTCGCCTCAGACTTGTGAAATGTACAGCGGAACAGTGTTTTTAATTTATGTTTTCTGTTTGTAATTTTGGTACCGGAGATTGAACTCGGGTCCTTGTGCTTGAGAGGCAGGCGGTGGCACCACTGAGCTACATCTCTGGCCCTAAATTCATGTTTTCTAACACCCACAGTCAGGGAGCTCTCATTCCCACCACAGCCTGGCCCCCCACATGACCGTGGGGCTGAGTGGGGACTGAAGGGTCAGACGAGGGCATGGAGCCTGCGAGAAAAGTCGGCAGAGTCCCAGGTGGGCGGGCGGGCGGCAGACAGGCCCCAGGGTGACCATGCCCGCAGGGGTGGCCTCCTCCACAGAAGGGGCAGCTGCTCCTTCTCTGTCCCCCCCTGGGTCGTTCTGCCACCAAGGATGCTGGATGAGGACTAGCACACCTCGGGGTGGGGGGTGGCTGGACTCAGGCCTCCCTTGTGTGGGAAGATGGGAAGAAGCCACCAGGCAGTGCTGACGCACAGTCGGGTGGAAGTGCTCCTACGTACAACACGGCTGGGTGCCTGTCCAGATGCTCCCCTAGGCACCTCAAAACTCTTCCAAAGCTAAGTAATTCATCTCTGTTTTAAAAGCAGGGACACCAGGTAAAATAATATATGTGAAGTTGTACCATTATTGATGATCACCACGGGGCTGGATGTGGTAGTACACACCTGTAATCCCAGCTATTTGGGAGGCTGAGGCAGGAGGATCTTGAGTTTGAGGCCAGCTTGAGTAATTTAGTAAAACCTTGTCTCAAACTAAAAAAATGGCTGGGAATGCAGCTCAGTGATAAGAGTCCTCTGGGTTTGATCCCCAGCTTCACACACACACACACACACACACACACACACACACACACACACACTCTAAATGAAGGGAGAAAGAAAAAAGAACCTTTGCCCCTCAACTTGCACTACCTCTGGTGACCCTAAACCAGCATCTCCTTCCTCTGATTAGAGTGGAGAAGGGAATGGTAGAGCCGCAGGTCAGCCAGCCCTCCAGCGACACCTGGGGGGGAGCACTGGTTCTGGGCGAAAAGTCCTCCCACCCTCCCTCCCACACCTAGGCTCACTGCAGGGGAACAGGATGGGCGTGGTGACCGCTGACCGCTGCCTCTTTCAGGCTGGCTCCGCACAATCCCTGGGTCTCATTTTACCTGGATAGGAGCCAAGGGTCTAAGGAACTGTGAGGAGCAGAAATAGACCCTGCCACCCAGAACCCGAGGGGACACATCTGCATGTCACCCGGGAGACTCCAGAGCGCCGGCTCCCTTCCGGAAGGCAGAGTCCTGGAAGGGCTGAGTGCAGAATGCCTTGGCCAGCAGGTGACCGCACAAGACCAGGCTGAGGCCCAGGAGACAGAACATTGCTGCTTCAGGCTCCCTGAGTGATGCATGAGGCCTCAAAAATGTTTCCTGAGTAACAACAAATCAGCTGAACGAATAAGGAGGAACCGGATCAATCCACTCCACTCACAGGCCTCCGTTGCTGCGGGCAAGGCCTCCTGGAACAGAACATCCTGCTCCTGGACACAGGGAGGCCACCAAGGGGCCCTGCCTGCTGCCCTCCCAGGCCAGAGGGGAAACGTAGCCAGCGGTAGATCGCCAGTCAAAGGGGCCCCAGAGAGCACACCTTGTGTGCATTTGCTCCTTTGCTCTTTTCATTCACTTTCATTCACCAAATGTGCGCTGAGGGCAGGAGCTGGGTTACAGTGAATACAGCAGACAAGGGACACACCCACCTCATGCAGCCTGTGTTCCAGCAGGACATGCAAGGAAGAGAGAGACTGAGCCAAGAAACTAGTGCCCACTGAGAAGGAAACAGGCAGAGCTGCGTGCAGAAAGCTAAGAGGCTGGTGAGACTGTCAGGAAGCCAGGGTCCCTCTCCATTTTGGCTGAACAGCTGATGCGCCCAGTGACCACCGCCCACACTGCGCCTGGATACCAAAGCTTCTGTGACAGAGGGGTACCCTCCCGTAGCCTGCCCTGCAGACCTCCACCTGCTAGCCCCTCCACCTCTGCCCTGCGCCCCCATCTCTCTCCTCATGCCACTCCCAGACTGGACACACTCTGCTTGTCGACCCCAGGCTGCCTGAGGTTGTGCAGGTGGCCGCTCTGGGGCATCGGCGACTCAACACCACTGACCAGTGACTGGCAAGGACTACAGAGATGTCACAGTGCAGCTCTGTCCCCATGGTCACAGGCCCTCGCCTGAGCAAGTCCTCCAGGATCTCTGACATGACATGATCTTTCCCACCTGCAGGGCCCCCAAGGGCAGGACTGCCCGGCACGGGTGGCCATGCTTATGCCATCCTGCACTACTCGTGTCCTGCACAGACTATCTTCTCCATGGCACCAGGCGCTTCCTGTGGGTTGCCTCGCTCAGCACGATGGCATGGGGAAGGCGTCCCGGATAAACGACCTGTCCAAGGTCACACAGCGATAAAGAACGAAGGACCACGTAAGTCTAAGGCCTGGTGTGGCACAGCAGGGCAATCTGCCTATCTTTCACATGGGGAAGCTTTTAAGAAGAGCGCACCCAGGGCGGCAGGTTGGGATGGTGGCTAAGAGCACGGGCTTCTGATCGGCAGTGCCAGGGATTGAGCCCTGGACCTGCACACTGAGCTACACTCTCAGCCATTTAATAAAATTTTATTTTGACAGGGTGTTGCTTAGTTGCTAAACTGCCCAAGCTGGGCTGACCCCTCCTGCCTCAGTGTCCCAGAGAGCTGGGATTACAAGAGATCACCACCGGACTTGGCTAAGAATACGGAAGGCTGGGGTTCCAATTTTAACTCCATTTACCAGCTAGGCGACTTTGGGCAAGGAGCATCAATTCTCAGGGGCTGTTTCCCCACTGTGAAGCGGACGCCACACTGGCTTCCACCTCAGGTGCAAGGGGAACTTCTGTTCCTGCCCCCGCTGCACAGAAGCACAAAGGCAGGGTCACGCCCACCTGGTCTCCCCACCTCCCTCTCTCCCTTACACCGCCCCACAGCTTCCTCACGGCGTGGCCCTCGGCACCCTGAAAGGGAAGCACAGTCTGCCTGCAACCCAGCCCCACGGTGCCCAGGGTCCCCAAAGAGCTGCAGGGGGAGCAGGGGCAGGCTCACCTGCAGGATGGAGGTGCGCTGCTCGTTCTTGTGCACCTTGGAGGCCAGCCGGTTGAACTCCAGGGCCATGCGGCCCAGGTGTGTGAACAGCTGGCGCTGGTCCGGCTCCTCGGCGCACACGCTCAGGGTGGTCTCCAGGCGCTGCAGGTGCTGCATCAGGTTGCCATCCTCGCGGGGCAGGGGGCCCAGTTCCTGTGGGGAAGGGGATGCCGCTGCTCTCTGCCAAGGCCCGAGCAGGTGCCACCAGCACACCGCCCACTGCTTCCCCTTTCCTCACGACTCAGTTTCCCCCTTGGCCCCAGCGAGGCCTAGGGAAATTCTCCAGTTGCACAGGCTCCCTGTCTGGGCTGACTCACAGGGCAGGACCTAGACTTCCCAGGCCACTGGCTGGCTGAACAGCACCAGGGCCACCTTCCTCCCACACTTGGGGCCTCGCTGAGTGCCCTTGGGCAAACGGCTTTCCCTGGGTCTCAGCACCTGTCCTGGGCTTTTGCTGAGGAGGCAGGAACCCAGGCGAGCAGCAGTCCCAGTGAAGAGCCATCCCCAGCTCCTGGGAAGGTCCAAATATTCACCTGCCTCTCAAAGGGCCCGGCTCCAAAGAGGAAAGCCACAGCTCTAGCTAGTCCAGAGAATCCCTCCTGGTAACGACCCTGTGAAGCTGAGCAGATCACAGGCAAGACAACCCACCTCACCCTCTGCTCTCCCGAGAGTACTCTCACCAGTCACCGCCTCAGATGGGTCCACGCCAGGCCCAGGGCCCACGTGGGCTTGGCCTCCCCACAGCAGCAGGCAGAGCAGAGCTGCCCCCACCCCGGCCTGGCCCGAGCCCCTGCACCGGCTCCTGTGCTTCTCTGGGCTTCATTCCCACAGCTTCCTCTCTACCTCTGCAACTCCTGCTCCTGCGTCCCCACCCTGCCCACGCTCCAGCTCTTCCAGGAATGGGATGCACAGGGCAACCCAGGTATGGGAACTTGGCTCAGGCTGTAAACCAAGGCACAGACAGAAGGCATCTGTCACAGCTGCCCAGTAAGTCAGTGGCACAGCTCAGAACGAGCTGAAGGTTCCTGGCTGCGGTCGGCACTTCGGTGCTCTGCCTCGCAGCAGCTGGGCACTGGGTGCCGTCGGCCCTATCCGCTAACCAGCCTGGGCACTGCACCGCCTCCCCCACGCCTCTTTCCACAAAGGACTGAAACAAAGGGCTAAGGCTGCTTTCTCTATCTAAGGCTCATGGGGTGCTCCAAAGCCCTCGGACCTCTCCACCTAGCCCACCCTCTTCCTGGGGCAGGAGGCAAGCCCCTCTCTGCTCAGCAGATGTTGCACACGGTAGAGTAAGGATGGATTTATTCAAGAGGTGAGGTCACTGCCCAAGGGAGGTCTCAGAGGGGGGGACTGTGCCTGTTCAGCCAGCATTTGGGAATCTTCAGGGACAGAACAGGACAAGGGACACAGAGGCTTGGGAGACACAACATGGACTCTCCCTAACACAACCGTACAGCTGGCTGGCAGTAAGGAGCCTCTTCCCGGAGGCCTGCCACAGGGCGGGACGGCCCCCTCACACACCCGTGAGGCATCTGAACAGAAGAGCAGCCTCAGCCACCCAGCCCTGTATGAAACAGGCAGCAGGAAGCAGAGTATCACGAGGGTCAGAGCATGTGTTACTGGCATAATGCTAATTCTAAAAGACTCTGTTAGAAGGTAGAGAAAAAGAGGAGGTAGGAAGGAGTCTTCCACACCATTCACAATGGCTCGCCAGTAAGTCTGCCACTCTAGGCGAGAAAAGAAGGAAGACATAGTTGGGAAAACAGTGGCAAAGGGCAAGGCACAAAACACAGACGCTGGGAAGACACCTCAGAGCTGAGCACCTGTGCATATGCACATAGGTCTGTATGTGTGTGCAAATGGGAAGCTTAACCTCCAACCCTACAACCTGCACACAAGGGTAAAATGAACCACCTGCCTCTCGGCCCTGGGCTTTCCTGGCTCTTCTACTCCCCCTGGGCTTGGGCCCACAGACCATGGGGCCAAGTCACAGTGTGTGGAGGTGACTGCCCGTGGCACCAGGGCTGGCAGAGTGCCCAGATTTACAAAACAGTTGGGGGCTGTGTGCCCCACGCTGGGGAAGTCACAGCTGGGGATTTGCATGTGAGACAGCAGCACCATCTGATGCACCCCCTTCCGCCTGTGTCCCTGTGTGACTCCAACATATCCAAGGGATGCGGGTGGGTCCCAAGCTGCTCATACAGGAGCAGCTGACACGGCAGGGAGGGACGGCAGGACACACCCAGGGCCCAGCCACTCACCATTGCATTTCTGGGGAGGCTGCCGCCTTCGGGGGGAGAAGTCTGCTCCTCTGCAGGGACCACTTCGAATTCTGAGGACGTGCCCTGTGGAGAGGTGAGCGGCTGTGAGACAGCACACCTGGTCCTCTTGCTGGACCACTCTGCAGAGGGCAGGACAAAGGCGCCTCTCAACCAGCCCCACCAGGGAGCCCACTCTGTGCAGCCTTGCTGGCAGGGCAGCTCCATCATCCCCAAGGATTGCTCAGCAGGCTCCAGGGCGAGAGCGCTGCTCAGCTGTGGTGCGCACAGCCTGAGGGCGGGGCCAGGGCGGGGCCTGGGAACTCCACTTTCGGGCTGACCTACCTTCTCGGTTCTGCTGCACCGAGGCCCGAACCCACATGCTAGCCAAGTGCTCTACCAACTTCCCCTTGGATCACAGGTGTGCACCACCTCCCTCAGCTACGATTACACGCAGGGCTTGTACTTTTAGAATGTGTTCATGACCTTTATGAATCCTCAAAGCCACCCGTGGAGAGGGTCCAGAGGTGGCACCCCTTGGGACAGCTAAGGACAGAGGCCATGCAGACAGTGCAAAAGCAGGGACCGGGCCTGTGACTGCAGAGCTGCTGTGCTTCAGAGCTGCCTGCTCACCCATACGGCCCTGGCAGCTCGGAGATGGCAGTAACAGCTGCTACGGCTACCACCAGACAAGCTCACGTGCCACTCTCAGAAAACAGACTGAGCTGAGGAAAGTCCCAAGGCTGCAACAAATGCAGACTTTCAGAACTCACCCAAACTCACAGCAATCAGCCAGTCCCATAATTTCTTGTGCTTCTCAGCCATTCCAAGTAACCTCCCTGTCTGCTCACCTGACTGATGAGCCAACAGTCCATCTGAACCTGCACCAGCTCTAGGATTCCCATTAAAATTGGTTGCAAAGACCACTTCTCACCAGGTGTAGTGGCTCACCCTGTAATCCCAGCACACAGGAGGCTGAGGCAGGTGGATTGCTGTGCGTTGGAGGCCAGCCTGGGATAGTTGTAGTGAGTTCAAGGCCAGCCTGAACTACACAGCAAGACCCTGTCTCACAAAACAACAACAACCAAAGACTGTCTTAGCCTTCCCTTGTCCTGGCCAGGGCAGGACAGATGGAAGAAACCACATCCAGATTCCAGCAGAGATTGGGGAGCACAACTTCAACTCTGGACTGAACCCTGCCCCAGAAAGTTCTGCTCCACCCCTTCACCTTCCTGGTTCCGTGTGAGACCTCAAGGGAGGAAGGTCTTTTTCTCCTTGCACCAGATCTGTAGGAGGAAGATGCTCAACTACAGAATCCCTTGGGCACCTCCGAGCCCCATGATACCAAGCTAACCTTCCAGACCTGCAGAGGATACTTTTTTAAAAAAGGGTCTCTCTGTGTAGTTCAGGCTGGATGTGAACTCACTCTGTAGCCCAAGCTGGGCTCAAATTCACAGCAGTACTCCTGCCTCAGCCTCCAGAGTGCTGGGGTTACAGGCGTACACCACCATGTCCAGCTGCAGAGGATAACTCCTGGGAAGTCTGGGTCTCATCGCAGACCTACCTTCCTAGCACCAGGCAAGTCAGTGCACACTTAATACTCTAGTAAAAATATCTAGTAAAACAAATTCATTGCACATAGCAGGTCTTTCTTGTAAGTTTTAACTACAATTTTCATTTGGGCATTGGACAAACTGATGCCTCAGAGGGCTTGAGACTGACTTGCTCAGTACCACCTAGGAACCTAGAAGTCTGTTTCTTGGCCCCAACTCTTTTCTTCACATTTTTGTATCTCAGTAGAATCGTGAGGTCCAGCAAACCCCAGACACAGCTCCAAATGCAACTTACGCTGGATGGAGGTTTTGGGACCAGCACGGACTTATCGCCTGGGGGTACAGGAGCACTGGGTGGTGCTGGGACATTTGTGTCCTTTCCTGGAAAAAAATCAAGAGATCGAGGATGAAGATAATATCAAGAGATCATGGCCCCTCAAGGACAGTGCCTGACTGCAATGGAGAGCTCTCACTCGGATGGATTCTCCACGGGAGACAGGGAAATGGGCTGGCAGCTCTCTGACAGGACTGATGGAGGTGGAACCTGGACAGAAGCCATCCCTGGGTGCACTAAGGCAGCCCCTACTACCTGGGCCCACCTCAGTGATGATATAAGAACAATGATTTACAATCAAAAAGTACTTTTATACTATTTTCCTGGCACTGTATCCCCATTTAAAATTAAGGAAACAGGAAACAGGCTTGGCAAGACCAACTAGCCCACAGTCACCCCACCAGCAACTGCAAACCAGGACCCAAACTGAGCTATTTCTCCAAGCTCCTGGGGCTTTACTGCTGGAAGCTCGAAGATGGCTCTGTTTTACTCGGGGGTAGACCTGGCACCCAACAGGGACTTGTGCTGAATGGACAAGTGGAGGCTGGAAACGTCCACTGCCCGCGTACAGTGGATTCAGATCCCCGCTTCCTCCACTGGTCCACACAGCCAAGCAGAAGGCTATCGCATGGGCTAGGCAGAGATGGGAAGGTGAAGCTGCAGTCGGAGGCCACTGACTCCCACGTTCCCTGTCCCTGGACTCAGCCCCAGACTGGAAGACAGGCTGGAGCGATGCAGGATGACCACACAAGGCCCCTGGCACCCCTTCCTTTAACAGATAACGTCTGTGCCAGGTGTGGTGGCGCACGCCTGTAATCCCAGCCCTCGGGAGGCTGAGGCAGGAGGATCACTGTGAGTTCGAGACCAGCCTGGGCTACATAGTGAGTTCCAGGTCAGTCTCAACTACATAGTGAGACCCTGTCTCAAAAAACCAAACCAAAACAAAACAAAACAAAAACAAAAAAACCAGATAATGTCTGAAAGATGCCACAGCAGGCAAGCCCAGAGTCTTCTCCAAGCTTCAGCTTCTCTAATTACAAAATGGCGGGGGAGGGTGGCAAAGCAGACCGCTGCTGACTCATGTGTCAGCTCTGAGAGACAGGACGTAGGCACCGGCACAGGAGCTGCTGATGAAATACCTGTACCTGCTGAATAAATATGCTGGTAAAGGTCTTGGGGCCATGTCTTGGGTACAGTGGATCACTGTGACTTATTACTGAGTGCCAGCGCCAGGCCTCTGGAGTACTGAGTCAAGAGCCAGTAAAACCAGGCTGTGAAATCTCTTTCAGGTTTTCTGACTTTTCTGGGGGAATCTGTAGCCAAAATAGGAGAGGGATGTGGCCTAAAGATTAATGAATAGTGTGGCTTCAGAATGAAAAGGGTTGAGGCAGGGTTGAGGCAGTTGGGGCACAGGAAAAGGGAGAGCTATCCTGACTTCTCATACCTGTAAGCTCGGCCAGGTGGTCAAAGGAGCCCAAGGAAGGAGCAGGTGGCAGCTCGCTGTCCTTGACAAGCTCCTCAGCCTTCTGCCGGAGCCTGGACGCTTCCATCTGGGACTCCTCCAAGAGCTCCCCTAGAGATGGGGGGGGGCACACAACAAGGACGCACTTAGCTCCGTGCAGTGCTTCTTCCTGTCCCGTGGCCTAAACCTCCCTCTGTCTGGCTTTCAAGGCCCAGGCCCTACTCTTCACTACACCACCGGCTCGTAGCCCTGGTGGGACTACCGTACTGGTCTACAGCGGGCCTGGGTTAGAGTGAGGAAGAGGACCCAGCAATCTGGGAAACAAGAACGAAGGGAACATGGGAAGGACACCAGGTCCTCCAGCACCCTCTTTCCTGCCTCACTTCCCCAAACCTGGCCAGGGCACAGGAAGCCAGGGGCTCCCTAAGGGGCTGCCACCATGGCACTGCAAAGGGAGCCACAGCCTAAGCCCACTGCTCACATGGTGGAACCCTGAGACTATCACCCAGCACTCTAGGCCTCAGTTTCCCTTCTCTAATGCAAAAGGGCAAATTCCATCCTTTTCTCCCCAGTGGGCATCCCACACAGGGGCCTGCCAAGTAAAGGAAAGGATCTGAAAAGTCAGGGAACTATGCTCCTGCCACCTCCACACCCTGAGACCAGAGCAGGTGGTGCCAGGGCAGAGGAAGTTTTAGGAGCTGCAGGGTAGAGAAGTCTGAAAGGCCTGGCATGGAGGAGACAGCATGTGTGCTGGTGTGTGGGGAAAATTCGGGTAGGCAGTGGGGACAGCTTGAGCAGAAGCCAGAAAAGAAACTGAGGGGCCAAATGCCACTTAGCTTCAAGGGGGCTCTGCTCCCTGTCCCGCCTCTGGGCTGTCCCCCCGGCAAGGCTGGCTCTCCCCATCAGTCGTGCCCCAGAACATGAGACCACGCTGGTTTGGACCCACCAGTGGTCTTTCCAACCCCTACCCCATCCCGAGCACCCTCAAGGCCCTCTGGGTTGATGGGCTTGTTTCAGGGCTGGAAACAGTCACCATGCCATACAAGTGCACACAGACACACCCATGGGCAGGGCCAGGAGATCTGGGAGGAGGCAGAAATCAGCTGTGCCTCCCTCTGCAGGCTGCAGGAGGGGCTCCCAAGGAGGCAGTGGGTGCTGCTTTACCTAACATCTTTATCCCTTGCATTTTTTCCTTCAGTCGGGAATTCTCCTCCACTAGGCGCACAAAGGCTGCGGATGCCTCTCCCGGAGGTGTGCTGCCCCCAGGGTCGTAGATCCGGTAGGGTCCTCTCCCTTCCATGGGGGTGGCTCAGCCCTTGCCGTGGTGCCCACCTGGCTGTAAGGACAACAGCAGTGTATCAAGGGGCTGGCCAGGCCACTGGGTCATTCCTCCTGGGGAAGCTCTACTTTGCTAAGGCTCCAAAAGGCAATCCACATGACCCAGACAGAGAGCAGCTTTTCAGGCTGGTCTGACCACAGCACCAGGGAGCACAGCAGTGGCCTCCTTTGCTCTGGATGCTCTGCTCCTACTAATGCAACCAGAGAATGGTTCTGTTTCTTTCAGCGGCCTCCCTGTACGGCCAGCTCATTTGGGATGGCAGTCAACTACAGGGCTGCATTGCGCAATACAGGAAAGAACTGCTCTTGGAAGCGGAAAGCTTGCATTCATGGCCCGTGTGATGTGCCCAGGGCAGGGATCCTGCACACTCAGGATGCCAGGACGTAAATGCCCTGACACTCACCAATGAATAAACGGCCTAAGCCATTATTAACTCAGTGGGATGGGAGAGTCCCATCCCCTCTCTGATGAGAAATGAGAATGTTAAACTCAGTCAGTGAACTTTACAGCAAAGGAGAAAACCCTGACTAACATTTAGCACAGTCACCCTCCTCCTCTGCTCTCAGGTCACGAGTGATCCGTCTCTTCCAGTTCTAATGAACAGAAGAATTTCCCATCAGACCACTGTCTATTCGTTTGTACAGCAAGTTTCTCTGTACTAACGTGTTGGATTTCATCTGCTTTATTTCATTTAAAAATCATTCTGCAGAGCGCTTTCAGAACTCTGGCTCCATGACCGAAGGAGAGAAACTCTTCCCACTCGCCCATTCATTCAAAGACAAGTTACCGAGCCGCCCTGTGCTGGGGTCCAGGCTGGGGGTCAGGAGATCCTGTCTCCCGGAGAGGCCAGGTTCAAATCCCCACAAGGCCTGCCCAGAGCGAGCACAAGCACTGGGCACAGCCAGGCTCGCGCAGATAGAAGTCCCACCAAGCTTACCTCCAAGCAGTAGAGCAGAAAGAGCAGAAAGGACGCTAGGCAACACAGGGTCTCAGGTGACCGAAAGCCAGTGAAGAAATTAAGCAGGAAAGACAGGCAATGACTTTCATTTTAAAAGGAAAAGGAAGAAAGGGCTCGCACAGAGGGAGCCGTTTCAGCGACGACCTGACAAGAGGTGAGGGAATGGATGGCCAAGGAAGGAGCTGCCTGGAGAAGACTATTCCAGGCAGAGAGTAGCAAGGTTCAGCACTGAAAACATAGCCAGCCCCCAGCTCTAGGATCAGTACACAAAGCTTCCAGCAGGGCATCCACCAGGGGCCTCAAAAGACACAGGGAGGGCCCGAAATCTCCCTCCCCCAAACCGCCCCTCCAAGACAAAACCTGTCCGCCTTAGGGGTCCTCAAAGGCCCTTTCCAAGGAAAAGTGAAGCAGAATGAACGATCCCGCCACTGGTTAAGCGCCAGTTCCCCAGGCAGTGCGTTCAGTACTCGAGTGTATTCTCCCCACCCATCTACACAGTAACCCTGAGACACACCAACATCAGCTTGTTCCGCTGCACACAGTGGAGGGCCAGCAGGTTAAATAACTCAGCCCAGTGAAAAAGCCACAGGCAGGCAGCAGGAACAAAGCTAGCTCCACCTGCCTGGAAGGACTGTAGCTTCAGGACCTGTGTCCAGTCAGGCCCCAGCTCCCTCTGCAAAACAGGCCAAGGGGGACAGAGGGATTTCAAGCTCCACACAGGGCAGCCCCAGGATACCCAGTAACTTCTGCTCTTTCCCCTGCCTTGCATCTAAGAACTAACAAGGGTTTTGCCAAGAGGTCCACAGGAAGCAAAGGACTAGAAAGAAAAATAAGGTTCTGCCAAGCAGAACACTTCCCCCAAAGGCGACAGACACAGACAAGAGGCACCCACGCCCTGTGGGCCCCACAGGCAAAGGACAGCTGCCCACAGAGCAACACCAAAGTCACCACTTGCTCAGGGAGGGCTTGTTTTTAGCTTCAAAGGTCAATGTGCACAACAGTGCAAGACTGCACAGACCCACTGAATTACAGGGGTCGGTGTGATGAAGTGCCTGGCACGACTCAGGCTGCCTGAAAACAGAGGTGAGGAAGGGTCCTTCCCTGTCCTCCCTTCTCCTCACCCGGAGGGAACAAAGAGGCCGGAGCGTGCACAGCTTATCTCCGCATTCTTGAGGCCAGAGCAGGGAGGCCACTCTTGAGAGAGCATAAAGTTCACCGATGGGGAAACTGAGGGCTCTAGGGGACTGGAGCTGCCTTGAAATGTAAGTAGCAGCAGGTGTCCGGGGACCTAGCCACTCTGCAGATGCCCTAAACACTCATCATTGACCCTACACATGATGCATGGAGTTGCAGGTCAGTTCACCTCCACGCCTGGCTTCCTCAGTAGATCAGAGAGCAGGGCCTTGGCCACCGTGTACCTCCAGGGAGTGCTCACTATGACTGCAACTCAGAGCAAGACGACCGAGACCCTGGCCCTGGCTTCCCAGGAGGCTGCATGCACACCCCGGGAGAGCCTGCCATGAGCCTGAGTGGAGGCTGCACAGCTCCACACCCCACAGACAACCAGGGCACCGTGGGCGGCAGAGTTCCCTTGGAGATGCCACAGGTGAGGCCAAGCGACAGAGGCTGCAGGTCCTTTGAACCCCATGACACCGTCTGTCTCAGCACCAGCAAGCCGACAAGGGGCCCAGGGAGCAGAACACAGGGTGGACCCGGCTGTCTTCCCCACTACAGCCTTGATGGGCTTCCGGGCAGGGATGGAAGACACTTGGGACAAAGAAGCTGCGGGAGAAAACTCCCTGCAAAGGTGTTGCCCAAGGCAGGCCTGGACTCCTGGAGGAAAGAGGCAGAGGCACAGGAATTTCCAGGCCCTGCTGACCTCAGGCCCAGCTGGCCAGCGGCAGTTCCAGGATGACCTGGGCAGACAGGAACTCTCCCTGTGGTGAGGGCAGGCCGAATCACCTCTCCTGGAGAACCGTGCTCAGGATGACAGAGCTGAACCGGAATCTCCCAGAACAAAGCCACCCTCATTAAGCGGGGCGAAGGTGCTCAGAAAGTCAGTGAATGAAGGCGCATCAGGCCTCACAGGCAGACACAGGCACACACCAGAGTGTGCAGCGGGGAAGGCAGCACTAGGAGTCAGGTATGATGAGCTCATCTGGCTCTCAACTGCAGAACAGGCAGGGCCCAGAGCAGGGAAGGCCAGGACCACACCAGAGGCAGAAAGGCCCCGCCGGCCCCCAGTCTACCCACAGCCCCACCCTGCACGTCCACTCCTGCCCTGAGATCCCACTGCAAACCAGCAGCCCTTGCCCATCTTCTGGGGGTCAGGCTCCAGACTCCGCATCCACCGGGTTTGACCCACCTTACCTAGAAGGCACACGGCAGCAGGACCCGGCACTGGGACAGCACCAGAAACAGCCACTCTCAGAGTGTGGCCAGCCCGGACCTTCCAAGAGAAGACGTGTGGCAGACTGGGAGGGGGGCCTTCCCACAGCTCGCCTCAAGGGCTTGGGGGCTGCCCACCAGAACCAGAAAGGCCCAGACAGAGGCAGGCGGCGGGAGACCAGGGAGGGTGAAGATACATGATGCGGTGAGACTGCGGAGGCTCCCTGCAGGCAAGGGTGAAGAGGGTCAAGAGCAGAGACCCCGATCAGAGTCACACGGGAGAGAAGGTGGAGGAGCACCGGCACATGTCCGGCACCTGCCCAAAGCCTCCCAGCGGGTCTGAGGGCATCAGCCCCTGCCAAGTTCTGAGGCTGCAGTTGTGGGGGTGGGGAACAGGAAGATCTCCAGGCCCCCAAATGCTGTTAATTTGCATAGCCACCAACATTTGTCACTACTTTCCCAAGCACTGGTTTTCTGATTGCCACCACGGTGCCAGAAAGAAACTAGGGCTGTTGTGTATACGACAAGACAGCGAAACCAAAGCCCTGCCCGGGACTCCACGGCCCTAATGCCTGAGGAAGTGCAGTCTCCCTGGCCAGAGGGAATAGCACAAGTGGATCTCAGGGGGTCGCGGTGGCACGAGCACCTCCCCGGCAGAACGGACAGGGCTTTCAGGATAAGGAGCTGAGAACAGAAAGTCCAATCTGCTCACAGCCACAGACTCGTCTCCTGCTGTGTAAGTGAGGAGCCCGAATCAGACAGAAACTGTGATGCTCTGATGCTGGCCAAGGACTGGAGGGGACCCACACCTCGGGACCTGGCAGCCGGTCAAGGAGAGGGATGAGCACACTGCAGATGAAGAAAGCGCCCAACAGGGTGGAGAAGGGGAGAGGCGAGTCAGGTGCCAGCACACACTGGAGAGCGCATCCTCAGCGGCACCCAGGGGTCTTGCCCGAGTCCACTCTGCTGCACCCGTCCCCCTCCCGCTGTGGGACCAGCTCTGCCACTCACTCCTCCCCCTTTCTGGGCCTCAGCGGCCTCATCTGCAAAACAGGAATCACAAAAGTACCTCCTGGTGTAAGTTTAAATAAATTAAGTGAAGCATGATGTCTAAGCTGGAAGGGGCTTTTCACTTTCTACTACGTATTTTTTGATGATCTGATTTATTTAACAAAAAACATATATTCACTTTATAATGAAATTTCCAACGGAATAATGATACAATAATGAAGAAGATGATGATGATCATAATTACAGAACCCAGCTCAGTGTTCAGCATACAGCAGGTAATTACAAGTCTGGGGCAGCTGATCTACGGGCCACAGCTTCCCTTCCACACATCCTCCTTTAATGGAGAATTCCAGGTTCCTGCGCACTTAGGAGGCTGGACCGTGGCTTCTACTTAATTTCCCACAACTTGTAGATAACCACTTGCTGGCTCAAACCAGCAGTCACTGGATACAACACCTCAGCTGCTGAAGATGAGGCTACAGGAAGCCCACGGGAGACCAGTAACCACCGGGGCCTCATTTCTGCCTCGTTGGAGGACTATCCCACACCTCCATTCCAGGAGCGGGACAGCCCCGGGCTGGGTCACTGCCGAGTGCCGCCCACACTCTTGTTTCAGGGTGATCGCCAGTCCCCCACAGTGGGCCCAGGCCAGACTTCCGGGGAGGAAGCCACTGTCTGACCCAACGGTGGTGGACACATCATCACGCATCTGTCCCATCCAGCCCACGTGCAGCACCAGAGTGAACCCAAACAGAAACGATGGAGCATGGCCATGGCGGCAATCTGTAACCAGCACAGGTACTCTCCGGCAGGGGTGCCCCACACGGTAGGGGTTGGGGTGCAGAAGCCCTCTGCATCTCCTCTTAGTTTTGCTGTGGCACTGGCTGTCGTGGCACACATCTGTAACCCCAGCACTTGGGAGGCTGAGGCAGGAGGATCACTGTGAGTCAGAGGCCAGCCTAGGCAACAGAGTGTTCAAGGCCAGCCTGTACTACAACGCAAGACCCTGTTCCAAAAAAAAGAAAGAAAAAGAAACCCCACAAACAAATCGACTTTACCGTGGACCTAAAGATACTCTAAAAAAGTAAGATAGGGCCAGGAATTTAGCTCAGTGGTGCCACCACCTGTCTGGCAAGCACAAGGTCCAAAACTCGAACTCTGGTACTGGAAAAAAAGAAAAAAAAACTTTTTAAAAGATAAAATCTTTACGTTAAAGCAAAAAACAAAAGGCCAGGCTGCATTCTCTCTTTTTATTCCTTGGCGAGCCGGATGACCAGGGTGGCCACAGGGGCAGCAAGCACGCTCTCGGTTCTGCCTCCACAGCCCTCGTCCTGCCCTCTGGGTTCCTGGAAGAAAGAACAAGATGCTCCTGGCAAGGTTAGAAGAGGGGGCGCACTGTCCCGGCATCAGACGACGACTCTGGATAGGGTGGGAACTTCTATATTACATTCCTGTTTCGTGTACACAACCAGGCTGCTCTCTGTTCTCTGGAAGCTCAGTGGTCTTTGTCTCCATGGGCCCAGGCTTCCACAACCCCAGCTTACTCCTGGGCGGCCGTGAGCTCCAGGGTGCTCTGCCTGGCTAACCGTCCCACCACCCGGACAGCCTCGAGCAATGTGCTTTCTTAGCACAGCGTCGTTCACAGGACAGGACAGTGCCCAGTGCTGAGGACGCGGCCCCCAGGTGGCACAGCTGTGAGGGGTGAAGCCAAGGAAGGCCCTTAGGTGACGGCATGGGCTCAGAGACTGTGGGACCCCAGCCTTCTCGCGGCATTTGCCTCCTGGCTGACTCTGCTCTGCCACATGCTGCTGCCCTGAGGTGCTGCCTGCCCACACCCCCGGGCAATGGGGTACTCTGACTCTCAGGGGACGCAGAGTCCTCATCACCGTCAAGGGCTGCACGTGGGCCTGAGAGCCCGAGAACAGAGTTCCAATGGAGAAAGGAACGCTTGAGGGGGCTTTTTAACCTAGTGGCCAGAACTTCCTGGCTGCCTCAGTAACCCTCCATCCAGGCATCCAGAGCTCGTCCCGTCAGCACACACCAGGGCGGAACAAATATGTGTACTGCCACAGATCTGTAATAGCAAACACGTCCAGAAGGGCCGCCAAGAGGGACGGGTCAGATAAACCACAGCACACTTGCTCACGGATGCTGTACAGCCAGCCACCAACAGTCACGGGCACACTACTCTGCAAGGATGCAGGATGACGCCTGTAAGATAGAAAACAGAGTGCAGACTGGAATGTGCAACAAGAGACTAGTGAGTTTTTAAGAAAACCATACAAGTCAGTGTGCGCAAAATCTTAAATGTGCACAGAAAAGAGTCTGGAAGGAAACATACCAGACCACTAGCAGCAGACAGCGTCTTCCAGAAAAAGACCTAGCAGAGGGGCTGGAATCAATCACACTTATATTACTTATAATATTTTAACTCTACATGGGAAATCTAGCCCTGCTCTTATACAGTTTAAAAGTTAATTTTTACATTCAGTGGGGACAGAGGAAGCAAAAAGGAAGGAAACAGAAGACAAGCTTCACTTTATACTTTTTGTACTGCTTAGGTTTTCGTTGTTTTTTTCCCTAATAAGCATATATTATTCTGTAATTTTTAAAAGTCTTGTCCTGTTTTTTATTTTTCTTTATTTTCTTGGTAACAGAAACTCGGGTCCTTCCACTTGCGAGGCCAGATGGCGGAACCACTGAGCTAAATCCCTGGCCTTAATTTTTTTTCTTTTTTTGAGACAGGGTCTCACTACGTAGCCCAGGCTGGCCTTGAACGCATAGCAATCCCCCTGCCACAGCCTCTTAGTCCTGAGATTACAATGTGCACCACCATGCCTGGCTATTATGTAATTTTTAAAATAATTCTTTAAAAAGTTTAAGCGGCCTGGTAAGGTTAGAAGGGGGGGCACACTGTCCTGGCACCAGACGAGGCTGGAAGACTCTGGATAGGGTGGGAATTTCTATACTACATGCCTGTTTTGCGTATACAGACCAGGCTGCAGGGACCTAGTAAAAATGAGGAAAAAAACCCAAGGGCAAGCTTTCTAGTTAAGGAATTTAGTGTTTGGAGAGTGGCAGCTGCGGCAGACAGTTCCACCTGGAACCCTAGGAAGGATGTGGCTTCAGAAGTGGTTAAGTGGCCCAGGAACATCAGAGTGAAGGCAAGCTCGGCTGGGAGCGAGTGTAGGCAAGTGTCCCGTGTACTGCCCACGTGCTCACACCTGGCATGACACCCAGGCCGCTGCACAGAGTCCAGAGGTGCAGGGCTTGACCCAAGTCCACACAGTCCTCAGGGGCGAAGTGGAGCCCGCCCTCCTCCTCTGGTCCCAACCCTGAGCTCCCCTGACACAAAGGCCCTGGGAGAAGGGCCAAGGAGGCAGGGGAGCTCTCCAGCCCCTTCGCCAAGCCTCCTCCCAGGAGATGGGAGTTCGCTGAGACCAGCAGTGGGGACAGAGGGCACTCAGCCAACCTCAGACAGGAGGACTGGGTGGGGCAGGCAGCTGGAGGGGGGGCAGCCTCTGCCTGGCACATGAGCGCCCAATGCTCAATCCCCGGTACTGCAAAAAGAAGAGACAATGGAGGGGGACTATTCCGTCTGTCTCCAACAGGCCACGCTGGGTAACCTACCCTGTAACCTCTCTCCTCTAAAATGAAGATGTTCATTTCTTACTATTCCTCATATCAAACATGATGGGAAGAGGATTAATGGAGTCAGCCCTGGCTCTGCTTCCTCCTCAGTGACCCTGAAGAGATCTCACTTGGATTAGTTCTCTCCTGAAATGTTGTGTGGACCGGGTCAAAGACAGAGAGCTGTCCGTAAACCTTAAAGTGCTACCCAAACAGGCACCATAATGGCCAAGGAAAGACTAGGGAGGAAAAGGCTGGACAGGGAAGGGGTGCTCAGATAGAAGCCACAGATGCCTATTTCAAAAGCAAAGGGCTAGAAGGGCATGTTAGCCATACCTGTAATCCCAGCACTCCTGAGGTTGAGGAAGAAGGATCACAAGTTCAAGACCAGACTGAACTATATAGTGAGACTCTGCCTCAAAAAAACCACCAAAACCAAAACAAAACAAAACAGCACAAAATGCTGTGATTCCATATTTAGGAATACTAGGCAGCAGTAAAAATTACATCAGCGCGACACCTACAAACATGGATCGATCTCTCCAATCTGATGTCAGGTAAAACAAGCAACCGGAAGAATAGAGAATGTACGATAGCATTTAAATACCATTTTGTAATGTAAAACAATACTACACATTGTTTAGATATATACACATTTATAATGAAACCATAAATACACAAGAATGATAACGACTAAACTCAGAACACTGCTTCTTTGAGGGATGATCAGAAGAAACCTCAAGAGTATGGAAAATGCTCAATGTCCTGAGTGGATGAATGGGCCCTGTGAGTCCAAAAGACTCCTCAGTACTTCCACAGTCAGTGTCGGCATGCCGGGAGGCAGAAGAGAGGCTCAGGCTCCCCGGACCAACGTCCGGCCAGCCATATGCATATGTAGGTCCTGGCCGAGGAACCTGTGGCCCAGGAGCACAGGGCGGACGGACACTGCCGAGGGGCTGAAGCCCAGAGCAGGCTCCTGCCTCTTGGGCACCCACACCTGCCCTGGAAATGCCAGCTCCAGCTTCCAAGCAGAACTCTGTGGCGACAGGACTCTGCTGCACCTGCCCACACCCGCCTGCAGGGCCTCCCAGGTGCTGCCTGTCGGCAGTCATCCATTTCCAACAAAGGGCGACTGTCTGGGAAGGTCTGAGGAGGAACAGTGAACTTCCCACAGGGGTGGCCCTGGCTGCCAGTGTCTGTCTGGGGGATGCGGAGCTACACTGCAGAGCAGGGGAGCCGTCCTCTGTCTTTCTCTCCAATCTCCTGAGAGCCTGAGGCCTCCCTGGGCAGGCGGATAGGAGGGGCAGCACAGGACTCTGCAAGGGGCACAGAAGCCCGGTCTCAGGGTCAGGAAGCCAGGACCAGCTGCAGCCAATGAGACAGCATCCCAGCCCTGGGCTGGAGGAGAAACCAGCCCATCCAGGGCCTTCACTTTGCAGCTGGGAAACCAACGCCAGCAAACAGCAAAGATTTGCCCTGACTTTCGCGGGTTGGCAGCAACACAGAAGAACCACTCTTACGGCGCTACCCATCCGCGTGGGCTCGCAGCATAATCCCTCACCCTGAGTGGGCAGCTGAGCAATGAGGGGAAACAGCAGGCAGGGGAATGCTACCTGGACTGTGGAGGACTGGCTACGAGTGGGCCTGGGCTGGATCCCCAGGAGCAGAAAGAATGAATGTGCAGGGGAAGGGGCTGCCCTCCACGAGGAGCTCCTGCCCCAGGCAAGCAGAAGGGTGCTGAAGACGACTGAGAGAATTCGGACCACAGGCCTGCCCTCCGAGCCCTCACCGCACGGAGTTCCCACCACTCACACAGGGACAGACATCTGAGACAGCAAAGGGGACCCACCAGGGAGGACACAGCAGCACAGGCCACACAGGCATGAGGCCACGGCAGCGAGGGCACTGAGAAGCAGACCGTCCTCATGGGCCCTGACACCTGCTCTCCCGGGGACCGCCGGGGACCGCCAGCTCCCACCGAATCCCCCACTCCAGGAGGCAGGAGGGGCTGGGGGCAGAGGCAACACCTACCCAGGCCTGCGTCTGAGGTCGGCAGAGAGCCTCCCAGCCAGCTGCAGGACCCAGGGCTCTGGTGCTGCAGTGTTCAGCAAGCGGGGGCAGCAGGAGGTGAGGGGCCTCCCTCACTCCTGAGTGTGCACTGACTGCTCTCACCACTTCCCAACGTTGCTAATGGGCACAACAGACCTGCACACTGGCCCTCTCCCTGGGTCTTTCCCAGCCCAGCTGGCCAGCCCCTCCGACCCTGAGTCCTCTGCCCTGTCCACTAAGGCCCCCTCTGCCCTCACTGCCTTTCCAGTCGTCGCCCAGCACACCCACCCAACACGCGCTGGCTCACAGCAGCTCCCGGGTAGCGCATACAGCACCGTGCCCATCTCACTACACCTTCCTGGAGGAAGCACAGTGCTGATGTTCTGCATGCTCTGCCAGGCACCAGGCTCAGAGAGCCATTGGCCACGATGTCCGGACAATCAATGCCCAGGAGTTGGGGAGAGCAGACTGTGGTTCTCCTCCTGCCTCCCCATGTCTACACCTCAGTTTCGCAAGTATTCTAGTTTCTTCTCTTCTCCGCTGTGCAAACCCAGCAGACCCTCATTGCAAACACTCCAGCATCAGGGAAGGGTAAAGGGATCCCTGCCCTCACCCTTATCTGAGAAGTTCTGCAGATACTCTCCCTCATTCACAAATTTATTTCAGAGCATGATGAACATACGAAAAATAAAACAGTAACATGACAGAAGTGAAAAAGGGGGTCACTTTGCATAGAAAGGTCAGGGAAGGCCCCTCTGAATACGTGACAGCTGAGCTGAGGCTTGACAGCTAAGGCGAAACCAGCCACGGGAAGAGCCAGAGAAAGGTGTGTGAGAAAAACTAGACATTCTAGAAGGACAAATAGGGCTGACCAGGGTGGCTAAATCACAGCAAGTGCACAGCAAAACAACAACCAGGGAAGAGGCTGTGAGCCTCCCGCAGTGCTGCTGCACTAGGTCAGGCCAGCCTGACCCAACCAAGACATCCGCCCCGAGTCACAGGCAGCCCTGGGTAAGGCTATGAGTCAGACCCCACAGCTTCCTGGGGCCCTAAAGGACCCGGGGCGGCCACCTAGGGCTCTACCCACTACTACAAAACACCCATGGGCAGGGGACCGCGAGCATGGCCACCCAGGCACAGCCACTCAGAACACGGGACACGCCCACTTTAGCTCCCAGAGGGGACGGGCAGAAGGCTTCCCTGAGCCACTGCTCCTCAAAGACAGTAGCGCCGGTCAGTAAAAAGGAACAGGGCCCAAGGTCCAAGGCCCACTGGTCTTGGGCAATTCTTTACCTCTCTTACTTTCCTCATCTGAAAACTGAGACACCGGAGTGAGGACATTAAGGAAGACATCGAATACAGAGTAGTGCCTGGCACCCAGTCACAAATGTAAACTACAGGTATTCTCACGACCCCCTTTTCACCTGCTTCAGTTTGCTTTACTACAAAAGGGACAGTAAAACAGTATCACAGGGCTGCTGCAAGTTTGAACTAAAAATATCCCACCCTCCTCATACAACATCCATTGTCAGGAATCAAAAAAACATTTTTTTTCTGAGAGTCCCTTTTACTAACCTCTCAATCAGATGCCGAATTCCCCTCTACCACACCATTGTTTGGAAAATGAGTAAGAGCTGATTAAATCCCGTTTTGACGTTACAGTGAAATAAAAATGATGCATCAGGAATCTACACATTTCCCTGCACTGTCATTCTGCAAGGGGGTGGAGCTGGATGCTGCCGATTCTTCGGTATCTCCACAAAAGTCCCTCCCTCCCCTCACCAGGCTCTCACCCAGCCCGGCAAGGTTCCCAGGAGCTCCTGCACACACGAGAGATGTAGAATGCATTCATCCCCGGCGCTTCATCACACCTGCACAACGATGTCCTCCCTGCTCCATTCACCCACGTAAGAAAATCAACCCCAAAATCACTTCCGGGAGCACAATGCAGCCGCCCTGAACAAGCAACCACTGTCCCCAATAGTGTGCAGAACATGCTCAACAACAACGGTACACCAGGACCTCGGGAACTGCGTACTGGAGTCCAAATCCCGACTTCGCTTCTCACTACCTGTAAAACCGAGCTAAGAACACGCCTCCTCGGTAAGGATACAACCATTAAGGGAGCTTAACCCACGTAAAGCGTTCGGAGCAACATCTGGGAACGCCCAGGAGGAGTTACTATTATTTTCCTCATCGCTAAAGGTGCACACTGTTTGCAAAACTTTACGAAACCACTGCCTCCCGCCGCGTAGGCCAAGGTCTCCACAGGGTAAACAAGTCCGGAGCCACCGCGCCGCTCCCCCTCCCCACGCCGCCCACGCCCGCG
>NW_022900921.1:2325111-2328323 GCF_012274545.1 Fukomys damarensis | reverse complement strand
CGCCGGGCCCCGCACCCTCCCGGCCCAGTCACCGCAGAGGCTCTCAGGACCCCCGTCCGGCCTACCGGGCTCCACCTCCGGCCCGTTCCCGCGGCGGCCCAGCCGGCTTACTTGAGGTCGAGGGGTCGGAGGAGAGACACTGGGAAGCGTCCCGGGCCGGGGTCCTCCCCGCAGCGCTCTCTGGAAGCCGGGAAGGGAACGCGGCGCAGGACAAGGAAGTGCAGGCCTGGCAGCCCCACCTCCGGGAAAGTCCCCGCTGACTGACAGCCCGCTCACCCAATCGCGATTCGGATTGGAGGCGAGCCGCAGGGACTCCGGCGGAGGACTTGCCGAAAGCGTGCTTGCCCTGGCGAGCGGGGCCGGGCCGCGGGGCTTCATCCAGGGGAGCCCCTTAAACCTGCCTGTGCGCGCTACTTTTTAACCCCTAACTCACTGCCCCAGACACTGTAAACATTGCGTATGTTATTTTATTCTCACATCAACCCTTTGCAAAATTCAACTTCAAAAGTTAGATTTTTTTTCCCTTAGAGGCAAGTGGCTACTCCAAACTTTCCCTGGCCAAGGGCGTAAGCAGTACCCCTGCTTCTCCTCAGCCCAGAAGAATGACCACAATTTGAAGATGCTGAGGCCGGGAGGTCCAGCCCAGTCGCATTCCTGGAGGACGGGCTGAGAGAGGCCCAGGTCCAGGAAGGGATGGAACAAGCCCAGGCGAGTCCTTGGTTCCATTGTTTTCCTTCTGTCCTTGCTATAAAAGACGGGCACAGCTGTGCGGGCCAGGCGATGGTGATTTAAGGCCAGTGTACCCACCCCCAGGAACCTGAGGGGCTGATAACCCTTGTGAGTTTTACCATAAAGGATCTACAAGGTACACGATGGCTAGATGACCTGCACACTGGGCTGAACCAAGATGCAAGCCCGGGTGGGCATATCCAAAAGCTCCCCTCTGTCCTGTCTACCTGTGTGCTAGATAAGCACAGGAGGCAGCCTCTACCTGTGTGATAAACACAGGAGGTACGGGTCTACGGATTTAGCTCAGTGGTTTTGCCACCTGCCTGGCAAGCAAAAGGTCCCGAGTTCAATCCCTGGTACAAAACAAAACAAAGCAACAACAAAATAAACGGGCAGGAGGAGTGTTTCCTGGGCCAGCAAGGAACAGTACAGCAATTTGCTTTAAGGGTAGGAATGCTTAGCTTTGTTTTAAAGCCCTTCCTTTTATTTAAAAGACAGTTTTTAACTCCAAAAGTTAGAAAGACCTGACCTTGGATAAAGGATGACTCATAAGACTGGTTAAGTAAGAACCCCCCGGGAAGAGACCCATTTCATTGGAATTATGGAAAACTTGTTCGTTCATAAGCACTCATCTTAGAAAGGCTGGGGGTGGGGGCCTGTTCCCCACACGCCCTTGGCGTACAGAAGAGAGACCTGCCAGTCCACTGTGGCTGACTGAACACACACTCCTACGGTGACAGGGACAGGAGTGGCCCAAGCTAGGAGTTCAGGTGCACGGTTTTGGACAGTGCTGGATGCTGTTACTTCAGAGGAGCTGTCCTCTCCAGTTATGAGACAAAGTAGACGTGCTCCTCAGTGTGGAAGGGAAGAAGGGAGGCAGCGATGTGAACGTCAGGCAGAGCGCCGCGAGTGTCACCGTGGGGTGAGTGGGAGTGCTGGATGTAGCCACACAGCTACAGCTGGGCATCCTTTCTGTGCCTGTGGGCTTTATATCTCTGTTTTATTCTTGCTTCTGCCCTGCGCTTCTCACAGCTGCCCACTGTCAATGATGGGATCTACTTAAAAATGAAGAGTCAGGGCTGGGGGTGCAGCCCTGAGGTAGAGCCCTTGCCTTCCACTTGCCTAACTGGGGTTCCATCCTGAGCATTGAAAAAAAGGTCTCCAAATATTTGCCCTTGGTTTCTTCACTATTTTCGGTGGTTTTGTGAAATGTCTGACTTTGGAGAGAGAGTTGGACACTTTTCCTTCAAAGTACTCTATGACTCCTGCGTGGCGTGGTTGAAGAATGCTTGAGCTTGATATACAAGCTTGGCTTTGTGTAGGGTCCTTTGCTTGTTTAGTTTGTGGTACCGAGAATCTAATCCAGGGCCTTCTCACTGAGCTATATCCACAGCCATTTTTTGTCTTTTTTCTTTTGAGACAGGGTCATTAAATCACTAAATTGTCCAGTCTGGGCTCAAACTCATAATCCTCCTGCCTCAGCTTTCCAGAGTGCTGGGATTACAGGCATGCCCATCTTGGGGTGCTTTTTCCTAACAGATACAATGAGAATACTCATCTGCCCAAGGTCATCATTGTCCCCACCCTTCTACCCCTTTCAATAGAGTGGAGACCACGGGTCACAGCTCCTACTTGATAGAGGATGAACTGAGGCCTCTGTGTAGAGAAGGATCTCTCCAGGCCATGCACATAGTGATGCACCTGGCCTTTGGGCCCAGACCCGAGTCCTTTACCCATAGCACCTGTTGTCTTCACGGGGTCCTGATTTTTCTCACCTTTTTACAGAAATTTGCTCTAGAGCCAGGCATGATGATGCACAGCTATAAACCCAGTACTTGAGAGGCTGAGGCAGGAGGATTGCCTCAAGTTTGGGGCCAGCCTGCTATACATAGCGGGTTCAAGGCCAGGCTGGACCGTGTAGTGAGAGAGACCCTGTCTCAAAAAACAAATGACTGGAGATTTAGCTGTATGGCACCACGCCTGCCTGATAAGCGCAAGATGCTGAGTTTGATCCCAGTACCAAGACAAACAAACAAACACGCCAGAAACTTTGCTCTGTTCTGTCATGAACCTAGATTGTGGATCAAACACGCTTACTACCTGATGACCTCCAAGCCTCAGGAGGTCCTTTCTAGAAAATGGGTGTAATGTACCTGGGCCTAGGTGATCCAAGGTGAATAAGATTCGACAAGCCAAGGCCCAGGCTCAGCCCAGGAGGCAGTGGAGAACCCAGCGTGGTGTGTGGTGTGGGCTGTGTGTGCTGAATGGAATTTCAGTGTTAGACCAGTAATGCAACCGCAGCCGACCCCCCTTCCCGCCGCACCTGCATCTTCTCAGGACGGGCAGGAGGGAGGAGACAGCTCCCCAGTCTGGCACCCTGGCCACCGTGGCCTGCGAGGGGATTTCCAGGTCAGGGAGCTGGCCTGCTGCTGGCAGTGGGGTGACAGAGTGACACACTCCCCATGCCGAGCCTGCGGGGGGGG
>NW_022900921.1:2310095-2324984 GCF_012274545.1 Fukomys damarensis | reverse complement strand
GGGGGGGGGGGAGCTGCCGGCCTTGTTTTATTTTGCTTTGTTTTAAAGCATGCTGTTTCCCAATCATTCTGCCACTCCCTCCTCCCCCACCATCTCTCCTAGGTGGCTCCAAATACACCTTTGAAGGAAAGAAAAAATATACCCCCCAATCCACCCATAACTGACAGCGCTAGCCAAGCGCTGAGAGGGAGGTAGAAGCCCCTGTATGTCGTTGCTGTTGTTGTTTGAGCCGGTCTGGCAAACACCTCATCCCATCGGGAATGGGGGTAACGGGGCCTGGCCTGGGGTGAATGGAACTGGGGGGCAACTAATGAACCTGGAAGACAACGCTTCAGGGTCTCGGCCTCAGAGCCATGGCCCAAGACAACCCCAAGAATGTAAACCCTGCAGTGGGTGCTAGGCGCTTTCTGGTGTTGGGTGTGTTGGGTGTTGGGTGTCTCACAGAGGAGGGCGATAGTTAAGTGAGACTGTGTATCACACCCATGATACGGACTGAAGTGGTGCCAGGTAACCGTGATTTACTTAATGTAAGAAATACATAAATCAGCTTCCCTCCCTCGGCTTAAGAAAGCTTAAATTCTCCCTACCAATCTCATATCATATCTGTGACTTCTTCTCATTCAGCATCTTAAGGCAAAAGTAGCCCTTTATACCCACATCCTGCCCCTTTCCCGGGAGACAAGGCCTGCGCGGGAGTCAGCTGTGCCTGTTTCCTCACTAGGGCCTGGAAGGCTGGAACTGCCACATTCCCCGGCGGGGCTCAGTCTTGGAGAGGGAAGCAATTAACCCCAGGAGGTCATCTTTGCCATAGGACCCAAGCCCACCGCTGGGGCAGCCAGCCAGCTGGGCTCTCTGAGGAGCCGGGCTGCATGGTGGTGAACTCTGCGTCCAGGCTCTTTCCCGTTTCCTCATCCCTATGTCCCCGGCCTGCCTGTTGCTCTCCGGTTTCCAGGGCACCGTGAGAGGAGAAGGGCATAGTGACATGGGGGAAATTCCCAGCCTGGTCGCAGTGGCGCACAGGGCCTGACCGGGCCCCGCCCACAGCCCCTGGGCGTGGGGTCTTCCGGGCTCCAGCCTCTCTCCCTGTGTCCATGGGCAGCGGCGAGCTGGATTTGCGCCCCATCCTCCCGGAGGTGAGAGAGGTCTCAGCCCGGCCCTGCCCTCTCCCGGGCAGACCCACAGGCAGACCCTACCACCCTGAGTCTCCCTCCAAGCTGGTCCGCTACCGCCTCTGCTCCCTGCTCCTCTGGGCTGGGACTTCCCTGGTCCAGCCTGTGGTCAGCTTTGGAAAGTCAGTCCTGACTGTGATTGGAGGAGAGGCCAGTGTACTCTCCTGGCCTGGAGCCTCGGGTTTCCTGTTAGAGGCTCCACTCGGAAAGGTCTGATGGCCTCAGAGCGGTAGAGGAGAGGGAAGAGGGGTCCATCTGCTCAGGGCCGAGGGAGTCCCAGCGTCCACGGTGCTCCCCGACTTCCGACCCCTACAGTGCCCAACGCGCCCTACAGCCTCAGCCCGCAGAACTCACTTTCATAGGCAGACATCACACTCAGGGTTCACACACCCACCCACAAAAGAGGGACCCCCACACATCCCCTCTTGTGGGCCAGATGCGTGTCCCCCGCGTCCCCCACACAGATGCCCTCACTCCTCCTGACATAGCCCGCAGCCACACTTGCACCCCCCACCTCGACACAGGCCTTTCTTTTTCCTGTCTTCGGCAAAGTTATCAGCCACTGGAGAGGAAAAGACCAGCCAAGAAGGCAGGGCGGGAAGAGAGGGCAGGAAGAGGAAGTGAGAGAGGGAAAGGAGTCGGAGGACAGCGGGGCCAGGCCAGGAGCAGAGGCCCAGCACCCGAGCTGGTCTGGGGGCAGAGCCCGCTGGGCTGGGCAGCCAAGGACCAGCCATCAGGCAGAAGGCCAGGCAGTCCCCGGTATGGAGCCAGAGGCTCTAAGGAGCCTCTCACCCTTCGGGGCGCCCCTCCCTGGCCCTGGACCTGGCCCAGACCTACCTGCCCAGGCTGGGCCACTCACCTGGGAAGGGCAGGAAACCGAGGGTGTGTCCTCGGGGGGCTTCCAGCCCTGGGAAGGCTGCGTGCTCACTGTGCTTCTGCAGGGAGGAGGGCTGGGCTGGGCTGACTCAGGCAGGAGGGAAATTCCCTGCCACTGCCACTGTGGGGGAGTCGCCCACATCCCCCAAGGCCCAGCTGAGGCCCCCGTCCCATCCTCTGGCAGAGCAGGGGCCCTGCTTGTCAGTCTCCACCTGTCACTTCTCAGGCCCTGTCACTTGCGGCAAATGCCAGGGAGGGAGGGGCTCTGGGAAACAGCCGGAAGCCTGGATCCTTGGGGGCACAGCCGCAGGGACAAGGGTGGGCAACCTGGCCTGCCCGCCTGGATCCTCCTGGGTCCTCGGCTTCCTCCTTTGCCTGAGGATTCCAGATCCCGAGGAAATCGCCTGCTGCCCAGCCCCCATCCTGCTGCCTCTCCTGGTCCATCTGTTTCCACTTACTGCTCTCAGCGGCCCCTCCATGGGAAGGAGGAGCCCACTGCTCCCTGGGAGCTGCTCCTGCAGACCCACAGACCCAGGCCAGGAGCAGCCTGCTGTGCAGTTAGTGGCCCAAGAGTCTGGCAAGTCAGGCCCTCTCTGAGCGAGGAGGAGTCCCACGGACCAGGCCTTTGACCTGGCACCAGGGTGAAAGAAGAATCTGTTCGCAGTCACCCTTCGTAGACTACGGAATAGAAGCATAACTCTCTGCTCACCATCCTCTGCAAGTGTGTGTGGGAAGCAGTGGGGGCGAAGCTGCCTGCCTGAGGTGAACATTCTTTTTTTCATTGAGACGGTCTCACTATCCATTTCAGGCTGACCTTGAACTTGCAACAATCTTCCTCCTCTGTGTGAAGGACTCAACTGGAGGAGCAAGGAGGGGCCCTCAGTAAGGGGGCCCTGTAAGGAAGCCTGGAGATTCAGAGAAAGGAGAAGGGAGGTGGGGTAAGGGGGTTGGCAATCCCCCCCCAAGGCATGGCGAGTAATTAAGCCATTAATACGGCAGTGTGTCAGGCCTCTGCATTCCTCCTCAGAACCCAGGAGGCCAGTGCTCTCACTTCCTAGATAGGGAACAGGGGCTTCCAATGGACCGGGTCGACTCAGAACTCTGGGACGCTGAGTTTGGCCCTCTGACTCTGCAGTCCGCCCATGGCTTCAGCCAACTGCAGACAGGAAACATCGTGCAGAAGTGCCCCTTCTGAACATGTGTGGACTTTTCTCCGCAGTGTTTGTATTCATCAGGTACCGTAAGCCTTGAGAGGTGACTAAGCCTATGGAGGGTGTGTGAAGGTTATATGCAAATCCTGTACCAGTTTACATCAGGGACAGGAGCAGCCTTGGATCTTAGTTTCTGAGGTGGCGCCACAGCCAGTGCCTTGTGGATACCAAGGCATGACTGTGTTGTCAGCCAGGACACCTGGAGATGAGAATCAGAAGATGGTGAGATCTAACACAGAAGAGCTGATCAAAAACTACAGAGCGGGAGCTGGGGATTTAGCTCAGTGGTGCCGCCACCTGCCTCGAAAGTGCAAAATCCTGAGTTCGATTCCTGGTGCACAGAGATAAGCCAAGGTGTGTGTGTAAACAAACATTCACTACCGTGAAAGACACGCCGCCATGGATACCTCCCAGAATAGTCCCCCTTTGCTTCAAACACATTTGTCCCACCATCCTGCCGCGTCATGAAGCTGCTGGAAGTCCTCTCTCACGAGCGTCTCCACGAAGTGTGAAGTGCTGCCGACGAGCACCTTTCAACAGAAAAGGAGACAGACAGTGCGTCCTCATCCACTCACCGGATCTGGCTGTGCGAGACTCGGGCTCCTCCCCAAAGTCACAATGACCACAAAAGGTAAACATCTTCGGTGGATCCGGGACATCAAGACGAGCAGGACAGTGCAGCTGAAGACGCAAAAGATTTCCAGAGCTGCTCCAGCAGGTGGCAAGAACGTTGGGCTGAGCGTCTTTAAAGTGTGTGGGGGAATTACTGGTAACATGTTTTTACTGTAACACATTAAAAAATTTTTTTAAATCCTCACTATTTTGTGATCGTAGCAAGATATTCGCGAGGGACTACCATTATCTGATGATAATCGTCATTATTATTTTTGTTATTTTGTTTGGCAGTATCAGGGATTGAACCAAAGGCCTTTGCACTGAGCTACATCTCCAGCCCTTTTCACTTGTTATTTTGAGACAGGGTCTCACTAAGTTGCCACAGCTGGCTTGAACTTGAGATCCTCTTGTCTCAACCCCCCAGAGTGCACCACTACACCGGGCTGGGACTGCTCTTCCGATACTTCATTTTCAACCCCACCCCTCCTCCGGTCCAGCATCATAGCAGCCATCTTGTGCTTCGGGGACTCCTGGGTGTGACCCTGTGGGGTTCCTGATTCACTGCCTCTGTTGAAAGCGCCCCAGGGACAGAAACTCCTCAGCCATCGGGACTTCGGCCCGCCTAGGGATTGAGGAGACGCTGGCCACCGCAGACCCGGGAGTTGGACCGTCCGGAGGAGCGTAGTCGTGAGGCGGCGCTCTGACTGAACTCCCAGGGTGACCGCGAAGTGTGTAGGTTGCCTGAGTTCCCTGAGCGGGGCCTTCCAACTCCAAAGTGAGAGCACTCTGCTCAGATGACACAGACAAGATGGGTGGGCGGCACTGGGCGCCCTCCACTGCTGTCAGATCCCCGGGTTTGGGAAAGTCACTTGAGCGGTAAACGGCCGGTAAGTGAACCGGGAGGACACACAGCTAGACGAGGTCACAGGTGCGGATATTTTCATACGTCCGCTGTCCACCCCAGCAAGTGGTCCGCCATGGGCAGGTGGTCATCCAAGTTCTAAAATGTCCGGCCCATGAGGGGGAGCTCACCGCTGCCCAGGTGGCCGTAGGACTCCCGGCCCGTGGCCTCTTGTAGAAAGTGCAGATGTCTCCTTTGGACAGCTGCGCACCAGTGGCGACAGATTCCTGCCCCAGCGTCCATTCGCCATGTCCTTCCAACTCCTCTACAGCTGCCCCAAGGGCTTCTGCTCCCTGCCCTGTCCTGGCCTCTGGCAGCCACACTCTCCCATCCCGTACCTCTCGCTCGGCCAGTGCTGCTGTTTGCCTGCTGCTCCTTGGGAGTCTCCTGGCCTGCCCCGCCTCCACCACCCCTCCACACACGGCACCTTCAAGCCCTCCTCCGTTCTCCTCTCCCTGAAAATGGGATGGGATGACTGTTGGTACAGTCTGCTTGATGTCGGACTCAAGTAACTATTCTCAACCACGGGGCTTGGGTCTCCGCGGGACGTCTGGCCATATCTGGAGACATCTGGGGCATCCTCACTAGGGAGGGGGTCAGCTGGGGACCCTTAGTAGGCAGAGGTCAGGAAAGCTCCTAAACAGGGCGCAGGGCACAGTGCCAGGTCTGGTGCCCAGTGGATCCGAGGACGCACCACAGTGCCTTTATGGGCCCACTTCTCCGTCAGATTCACTGGCCCCGGGCGTCCCTGTGCTGTGTTATGAATCTGTCAGTAGGGAAAAGCTGTGCCAGAGTGTAAGTGCCCGGTGGCCATGGACTCTCCACTCCTCCTCCTGCTCCTCCTCTTCCTCCTCTTCCTCCTCTTCCTGCTTCTCTTTTTTCTTGGCAGTGCTGGGAATGGAGCCAGGGCCTCACACCTGCTAGGCAAGCACCCTACCACTGAGTCACATCTGCGGCCCTTTTTCTTCTCGACTTCCTTCTTAGTGCCTGGCAGACGGCAGGTACCTCGTGAGTGCTGTGGAAGGGCGTGGGGGAGGCAAGAGTTGCAGGATGAACGGCTAGGACCACATCCAACGTGACCATCGTGCGCTGTGTTCCTGACACTGGGACGAGAGGGATCCCGGGAGACACGGCGAAGGCGAACCAGGGGGAAGGGCACAGACATGGAACTCTGGAGCCTCGGATACTGGGCCGAGGAGTTTTGCTGCCATCCTGGAAGCAACAAGGAACCAAGGGGTGCTGTTTCAGTCCTGAAAACCATCTGATTTGAGGGCAGTGAAAAGTACATCTTGAGAAAGGGGATTTGACGGATTAAAGATAGTCAAGCCTCGACTCCACAAAATATCCCTCCGTTTCATTCTTCGCAGTTGCAAATCATTACCAGAAGAGCTAGAAGTTTTTTTTTTTTTCTTTTTTCAGAAGGCAACTAGGTATGAAAACAATGAAACCACATTGCAGTGGGCCTCTGCTAGCTTCAGAGTGGCCCGTTCTGATTCTGACTCAGGCCTGCGACCTCACAGCGACTTCCTCTGTGCGCTCTCCCGCCCATCTGCGAGCGCTGGTTCTCTGCGGGTTCACACAGGTTCTCACCTGTGTGCGGCAGGAAAAGGGCACCGGCTGGGACCTTCTCAGGAAGAGCATTAAAGGCCAACTGCGTCCTCCTTAGCCTCTGTGAGGGTTCCCAGGACTTGGATGGGCCTTCATCCAAGGTTGATTCTCAGTTGAGGCTGCACATTGGAGAGACTTGGAGGGCTTCGGGAGATTGGACCAGGCTCTCTGGGCGCGTGGCCTGGGGTACAGGTTCACAGAACCTCCAGGTCTTTAATGTGGGGCTTTGGCCGCTGCCTGGGAAGCTGCCCTTTTCATGGCTGGCTCGGATGCAGATGGTCCCAGTTGGTCTCTCAACTTATTTTCCTCTATGTCCCAGCGAGGGCGGTGCTTTCTCAGGACAGGTCAGAGACCACGAAGACAGCAAGTCTTAGACTCTGGAGAGAACAGTGTTGCTTCCAGCTTTCCGGGTCGCAGAACATTCGACGTGGTGAAAGTAAAAGGAAAAGATTAAAACTCAAACAAAGTTACTGAGTGGAAACGGGACATGTGCACTTCTGCCAGCATTTGAAAAAACAGGATTCCGGGACGTGTTTTGCAAACGTGTGCTTCCCAAGGAGACAGAACCAGAGGGGTGTGATGCAACATTCTTGTCAAGGGAAGAGGATCCAAGAACAAATGTTGCAAGACTGTGCCACCAAAGGAAGTGGCCTCTTAGTCCATCGGATCTGGCGTAAAGCTGAGAGACTCTCACCCATTTCACTGCACAGCGGAGAAACAAAGGCCCAGGGACGAGCAGGCAGGGGCCCAGGCTGGCAGGGCGTGGCAGATGACGCAGTGTCACAAGCCCGGCTTCCTGGCCACCTCCTTCCGCTGCCCTTCCCTCTACTCCTCACGCGTGTGCCACCTCTGTTGCCCTCCGGCTCCCAGGTCCAGCTCCAGCCTCCACATCCCCCTTTGGGACAAGGCCCAGGGCCAGAGGGGGAGGCTAAATCCGTGCCTGGAGCAACACCTGCCAGACGATGATGCGATGATGCGGCTGCAGCCAGCAGGTGGCCGGGCAAACCCGAGAGGGAGAGGAGCCTGATGATGTGTCTCGACCTCAGAGAGGAAGCCCAGCGGCCCGGGGACTTTCCCAGGGTGAGGGCTCATGCATACGCAAATGCTACTTCCCAGCCACCCTGGACTCCAGGACAGGAGGGGAGAGGAGAGAGGACGCTGGGAAGACGGGGGTGAGAGGCCCTAGCAACCCAGGCTCTCATGCTTCATCTCACTTTGTCCAGGAGGAAAACGGCAGCCTGAGGCCCAGGGAGGTGCCTGGCCCTGGAGAAGCCAGGGCATCCTCAGCCCACCGGGAGACCCCATCTCAGAAGCACCACAGATGGATTTGGTGACGCTGCTGCTGCGGGCGACAGGCCTGAGGCCCGAGTCTGAGAACTCGAGGGAAGTTTCATTTTAGGTTTCCATCTCACTCACCAGGGGAATTTCATCCTGGGAGCAGGGCAGGTAGTGACCCTGACTCACCTTGGGCAAATCCCAGGGCTCTGCTGTTTCAAGGCCTGGTGGGGGCAGGGGCGGTGGGAAGGAGCTGGCACTGTTTAACCCCTTCGCCACCAGCCCCCAGGAGGCTCAGCAAGGAGACTGGACTGGGTGCCCACCTCAGAAGCAGGACCTCCTCCGCCCCGCCTCTCAGCCCCACTCCTTTCCAAGGCCCAATCCAGACACTGCAGTGCTCCGCGCAGCTGGCTGCACCTCCCCACAGCGAGGCATCCAGCGGGACACAGCTGGGGCCAGGCTGTAAAGTCTGTCGCGGACGGGGCCTGTATCTCCTGTCACATCACTCACGCACAAGGCAAGGAAGCGTGTGAAGGACAGGCCCCGATATACCTGTGGAGTCCGCACACACTGTACCCTCTTGAAATGTTTATTAAATTTGCTGGTGCATATTACGTATACAACACAGTTACACTCATCATCGGGGTCTTGTACCCACACGTGACTTATCAGGTTCTTATTTCTCCCCACTCTCCAGCCCTGCCCTCAGCCCCTCCACCCTTCCCTGTTCACAAAGACGTTATTTCCATGTTTTTCCTTTTCACACATTTTTTTCTTTTCCCTTTTCATCCTTCCCCTACCCCTCCCACTTCCCTTACTCTTTAAGACTTTTCTTCCTATTACACAATATCAATTACACATTTTCATCCTTATTTACACTTTTACTTTTTCACACCAGAGAAACTACTTGGTATTTACACGTGTGACGTATTAATTTTACTTGAGAGTATGGCCTCAATGTAATCCGCTTAGCTACAAATATCTCTAGTTGCTCGTTCTTTATGGCTGAGTAGTATTCCATTTTATTAAAAAAAAAATCTTTATCCAGTCTCCAGTTGAAGGGCAACTGGGCTGTTTCCAAGTTTTAGCTGTTACAAACTGTGCTGCTATAAACATGGGTGCACATATAACACTGTGGTATGATTCTTTTCTTTTTTTGCTACTGGGAGTCAACTGGGGCCCTTGTGCTTGTGAGACAGGCTGCAAAACCAGGGAGCCAAATCCCCAGCCCTGATTCTTTTAATTCTTTTGGGAAGATACCCAGCACAGGAATAGCTGGGTCAAACGGGACTTCTAATCCTAGTTGTTTGAGGTGTCTCCACATTGATTTCTGCACTGGTTGCACCAGTCTGCACTCCCTCCAACAATGAAGAAGGGTTCCTGTCTTCCCACAACCCTGCCAGCATTTGTTATTGGGTGATTTCTTGATAGCAGCCATTCTTACTCAGATGAGATGGAATTTCAGTGTTGTTTTTCACTGTATTCCTTGAATCAACAGTGAAGTTGAACATTTTTATATGATTATTTGATACTTTTACTTCTTTTTCTGAGAAATGTCTGTTCATTTCAGATGCCCGTGTTTTAATTGGGTCTTTATAACTGGGAAGGTCTGATTTTTTTCAATTCTTTTAATATTCTGGATAGTAGACCTTTGTCTGAGGAACAGCTGGTAAATTTTTTCCCCCACACTGTGGGTTGTCTCTTAGCTCTGCTTGTGATTTCTCTGGCAGTGCAGAAGCTTTTTAAAAAGATGAGATCCCAATTGTTGATTCTTTGTGCTAGCTCCCGTGCTACTGAGGATTTGTTCATAAAGTCTTTTTCTAGGCTGTTATCTTCAAGAGTTCTACCTATCTTCCAGCACGTTCAGTGTTTTTGTTTTAATATTTATATCTTTAATCCACTTGGGTTTTAGTTTAGTGCATGGTGAAAAAAATATGGATCTAGTTTTCATCTTTGATAAGTTGAAATGCAGTTTTTCCAACACCATTTATTTATTTTGGTACTGGGGATTGAACTCAGGTCCATGCGCTTAGCAAGGCAGGCCACTGAACCACTGAGCTAAATCCCTGGCCCTTCCAACACCATTTATCAAAGAGCCTATCTTTCCTCCACGGAGGGTGTTTGGCTCCTTTGTCAAAGATAAGGAAGTTGAGTATGTCAGATGTATTTGCATCCTCTAATCTATTCCACTGATCCTCAGGTCTGTTTCTTTGCCAGTACCGTGCTATTTTTATCACAGTGGCTTTGTAGTATAGTTTCAAGTTGGGGATTGTGATACTCCCTGCCATGTCTCTGTTGCCTAGAATTTCTTTTGCTACTCTAGGTCTCTTCTGATTCCAAATGAATTTTTGGATTGTTTTCTCTATTTCTATGAAATAAACTGTTGGAATTTCAATAGAGATTGCACTGAGTCTGTATAGCAGTTTTGGAAGTATGGCCATTTTCACTGTATTTATTCTTCCTACCCAGGAACAAGGGGATGTTTTGCCATTTTCTTATAGCCTCTTTAACCTCTCTCTTTTTCTTAACAGTGCTGTAGTTTTCAGTATAGAGGTCTTTTGTTTCCTTTCTTAGATTGATTCCTAGATATTTCATTTTTGGGGGGATGCTGTTGTGAAAGGGTTTCCCTAATTTGACTCTCAGTGAGACTGTTATATGTGTACACAAAAGCTATTGATTTTTGAGTATTTACCTTGTATCCAGCTACTCTATTGAATGTCAATCAAGTCTAGAAGTCTTTTGGTGGAATTCTTTGGGTCTTCTATGTAGAGTATCATATCATCAGCATATAATGACAGTTTAACTTCTTCCTTTCCTATCTTTATTGCTTTTATTTCTTTCTCTTGTCTAATTGCTGTGGCTGTTTCCAAAACTATATTGAATAGGACTGGTGATAGTGGACATCCTGCTCTCATTCTTGATTTTAGCATGAAGGTTTTGTTTTTGACCATTTAGTATGATGTTGGCTGTTGGTTTTTCATAGATAGCCTTTATCAAGTTGAAATAAAGACCATCTATTACAATTTTCTGCAGGATTTTATCATGAGTGGGTGTTGAATTTTGTCAAATGCTTTTTCTGCATCTATTGAGAGAGGATCATATGGTTTTTGTCATTGATTCAGTTTCTATAGTGTATTAAATTTATGATTTATGTATGCTGAACCATCCTTGCATCCCTAGAATAAATCTGACTTGGTCAGGGTATATGATCTTCTTGAGGACCCTCTGTATTCTGTTTGCCAATATCTTATTGAGGATTTTTCCATCTATATTTATTAAGAAGATTGGCCTGTAGTTCTCTTTTTTGGTTGGGTCTTTCCCTGGTTTGGGAATCAAAGTAATACTTGCTTCCAGGAATGAATTTGGGAGTATTGCTTCCCTTTCAATTTCATTGAAAAGTTTTAAGAGTAGTGGCAGTAGTTCTTCTCTAAATGTCCTGTAGAATTCAGCAATGAAGCCATCAGGACCTGGGCTTTTCTATGTTGGTAAATTTTAAATTATGTTTTCAATTTCACTTATTGTAATTGGGATGTTTAGAATTTTTATGTCTTCATTCAACTCTGGTACTATCTAGAAATCTGGTCATTTCTTCTATGCTCTGCATTTTATTAGAGTATAGGTTCTTGAAGTAGGTACTAATGGTCCTCTGCATTCCTGCTGAACCTGTTGTGACTTCACCATTTTCATTCCTAGTTGCATGCATTTGAGCGTTTTCTTTCCTTTTTTTTTCTTGAAAGGTTGGCTAAAGGTTTATCAACTTTATTCTTTTGAAAAACCAACTCTGATTTGTTGATTTTTTTGTATCATTCTCTTGGTCTCTATTGCATTGATTTCTGCTCTGATCTTTATAATGTCCTCCCTTGTGTGAGCTTTGGGTTTCTCTTGCTCTTCTTTTCCTAGGAGCTTAATATTCACCATTAGGTTGTTTATTTGAGCTTGTTCTGTTTGCCTAGTTTGGGCATTCACTGCTATGAATTTCCCACATAAAACTGCTTTCATTGTATCCCATAGATTCCTGTATGTTGTGCTGGCATTGTCATTGTAAAAACTAATTTCTTTAATTTCTGCTGTGACCCACTGGTTGTTCAGGAGAGTGTTATTCAACTTCTATGTGCTTCTGAAGTTCTTATGGTTTCTTATGCTATTGATCTCCAGTTAAATTGCACTATGTTCTGATAATATACATGGGATAACTTCAATTCCTTTGCATTTACTTAAACATGTTGTATGAGCTAGTATGTGGTCTATTTTGGAGAATATCCCATGGGCAGCCAAAAAGAATGTATATTCTGATTTTTGGGGGGTGGATGCTGCAGATGGCTATTAAGTCCATTTATTAAAAAGACTGGTTAGGTTCTAGTATTTCATTGTTGACTTTTTGTCTTGAGGATCTATTTGTGATACTGGGGTACTTAGCTCCCCCACTACAATAGTATTAGTGCTAATTGGGTTTTTCATGTCCCTTAATATTTTATCTAGTTGGGGGCATGAATATTTGGTGCATATACATTTATGATTGTCATCTCTTCCTCTTGGATTGTTCCCTTTACAAGGATGTAGTGGCCTTCTTTGTCTTTAGTTTTAGTTTGAAATTTACTTTGTCTATGAATAAGATAGCTACCCCTGCTTTTTTCTGAGTTCCTGTCACATGGAGAACTGTTTTCCATCCCTTTACTTTCAGTCTATGAGTATCTTTTTCAAGTAGGCATGTTTCTTGTTATACAGTTGGATTTTGCTTCTTAATCCATTGTGCCAATCTATTTCTTTTGATTGGTGAATTGAGGCCATTGACATTGACGGTTATAACTGATATGTATTGACTTATCATCATATTATTATTTTCCTGTTGTTGGTTCTTTTTTATTTTTTCCCCTCTCTATTTAAATTCTTGCCTATTGGATTTGCTCTGGCAGTGTCATGGAGTGACCTTCATTTTCTTTTTCTAGGATTTAAAAAATTGTTTGGAGTGCTGGTTTGGTATTCACGCAGTTTCTCAGGTGTTCTTTGCCATGAAAATATATCTTACTTCTCCATCTATTCTGAAAGATAGTTTTTCAGGATACATCAGCCTAGCTTGGAAGTTTTCTTTTAAAGTTTAAAATACCGCACTCCAGACTCTTTGACTTGAGGGTTTGTGTTAAAAAGGCAGTTGTGATTCAGATGGGCTTTCTTTTGCATGTAATTTGTTTCTTTTCTCTAACTGCAGGTAGTATTTTGTACTTCTGTTGGGTTTCTGGGATCTTGATGTTTTATGTCTAGAGTAGATTTTATTTTATTGTAGCTAGTTGGAGTCCTATATGCCTCACTTATCTTTATGTCAAGTTCTTTTGCTCTGATTGGGAAGTTTTCTATCACTAATTCTGTGAAGAGTTTTTTTTATGTCATTTGTGCTTTCTTGTGCTTTTGCGTGGACTCCTATTAAACTTACTCTTCTTTGCATCATCTAAGAGTTGTTGGATTAATTTCTTGTGGCTTTTTGTTTTGCACCAGGGATCGAACCCAGGCCCTTGTGCTTGTGAGGCAGGCGCCAAAACCACTGAGCTAATCCCCAGCCATTTTCAAGATATTTCTCTTTTCAAGGTCACTGACTGCCATCCTGTCTTTCATAGCAGATATTCTGTCTTCAGATTGAGTTACTCTGCTATTTATACTTTTAATTGAGTTTTCAGTCTCCGGGGTATCAGTTTGAATCTGTTTCATGGATTCCATTTCTTTCCTAGGCTGAGCATTCATGGCTTCTTCCATCATGGACCTGAACTCATCTTTTTATCTGTTTCTGTTCTAGAGTTTATCATCACGTCTTTTATCTGGGAAATTATTTCTGTTTTGAATATTTCTAGAGCCTCATTCACCTGTTTTTGTTTTTGTTTTTAACTTTCTGTGCTATCAGTTGAGATTGTCCAGGTGGTTGAATCAGACTTTTCCATCTTGTTTTCCCCAGAATTTGTCTTTGGTAAGAGCGAAGACTGTGACTTGTTTAAATGTCTTCATTTCCATTATTGTTCTTGGTATAGTCCTTGGTTTAATTCCTGGGTTGATACTTAGATATTACTTATTTTAAGTATCTTTGTTGCAACTGTTTAGAAACCTTAAGGAATGATTGCTTCTTGGGGTGTCTTCCAGATATACCTGGTTTTTAGGATCTGAGATTCTAATAACTCTGGGGTAATCTCATTTTCATTATACCAGGAAAGATAACAGATTAGATCAGTCACAACACTAGCCCAAGTGATAAAATCAGCAACAACAATAGAATCAAACACGGCTTAGAAAAATGACAATTTGTGGCAGTCATTAATCTATCACCTCTAATTGTGTGAAATAAAATGAAATCAAAGACTAGCCCAAAATATGTTTATAACAAATCAACTGATCAATATAATGTTACCCTTTAGGATTGGGACTTAGAAGGAGTAAGGGCCTCTCACTATTCTTCACTTTGCTCTAGCTTGGGGCAACGGCCATTAAGACTCCCTGTGCTTTTGCAGTTTAGATGAGGAACAGGGGGAGCCGGGAAGCCAGAACCTGGGGAGGGGTGTTGCTGGAAGTGCCTGCACACACCAACAGCTCTGGACTTGCGGCTATTCCTGCGGGCCCAGCAACTTTAGCTTTCTCTCCGTGGCCAACAGTGTGTTCCCAGCAGGGTATGTGCCTGTGTGTCACCAGCGGCGTTTCCGATTCTGGGTGCCCACAGTGTCCCCGTGGGCTTGGCTGCCCTGTGTGTGTGTGAGTGGAAACATCAGTCTCCCGCCCTCTCTGCTTCTGTCAGCTGCCCCCAAGTCCAGGTCCAGGGCCCTTGGAATGGGGTACCAGAAAGGGGCTCCCAGGGAGGAGGTTCTGACTGCAGCTGGCAGCCCAGCAGGCAGCCAGTGGTCAGGAGAGGGTGGGGCCCTGCACAGGAGGAAATGCTAGGAGCTCCCAGACGGCCGCTGGCCCGGGAAGCGCCAGCCATTCGCAGAGGGCTGTGGTTCAGGGCTTGGAGGTCCTTGCCCAGCTGAGGGGGCCTCACATCTTGCCTTTAAAGCCCCCTCCTGCTCCTGGATGCCCAGCTGATGACACCTGGCTTTTATCTGTCTCCCCCTCCACTCCCTGGAGCAGGATGGGCCCCTTTCTCATTTTCTTGCTCCCTCCCTAGTGTTTATTTTTCCATATCTGCTTCCTCTGCCCTGGCTCACTTCCTCCTGCCTCCATACCAAGCCCCTGGTCCTGCTCCTCCTGCACCCCCCCCCCCCCC
>NW_022900921.1:2287966-2310052 GCF_012274545.1 Fukomys damarensis | reverse complement strand
CCCCCCCCCCCCCAGCCATCTTATCTAAAAGGAATCTCTACTACGGCTGGGGATTTGGCTCAGCGGTTCTGCCGCCTCCTGACTTGCAAGCGCAAGGGTCTGAATTTGATGCCTGGTACCAAGCAAACAAAAAAACGTCTAAAGAGCACCTCTCATGCCACACCCTATCACAGGAATGTGGGGGGACCTGGAGGATAAAGTCCAGAGTCCTTTTTCTGGACTCTTTTAGCCCTCTGGGTGGTGCCCTCACACAATAGGTGTCCCCAAGGCCTCCGATGGCCTCTGCCTTCCCAGCACTGTGCCTGTCTCTGCTTTGCCCCTCCTGGCTGTGCACAGCTGGTCTCTGAACTCCCTGTCAAAGGCCCTGTTCTCAAGGAGACCTTTCTAGCACTCCCTGTGGTCAATCTGTGCCCTGGTAGCCAGTTTCCTCGTCTCTGTGCACTTGGTGGCTTTTGTCAAATAATCTGCTCTCTCCAAGTCTCTCTCTGAGGGTGAGGGTGTATTCTAGCCATGGAGGCTTTGAGGCCCCTGTGCATATCATACTTTCTGAAAAAGCGCACTCCTGCCTACTATTAATACTAAAGAGCTGAGTGGACTGACACCCTGGGCCCGGCACAGTGTGCTGAGAAATGCACATGCCTCATCTTACTTAAGGCTGTTAAGTCACGAGAATTTTCCACTCGCCTCACTCTAACTGCAGAATGGGGAAGTCTCCTTCGGGAAACCCAGGTCTGGTGGGAACGGAGGCCAGTCGGACGCTGATTTGCTGCTTCTGGGTTCTGAAATTCAGGTTGGGCAACTTGACGCTTCTGCCTCCCATGGTCAGCTTGCCTGGCTTTTGCCATGGAGAGGGAGAGGAAGAAGCATCAGCAGATGCAGCAGCGTGGGACCCAGGAGCCCAAGGTCCTGGCCCCAGCTCTGGCCCTTACGGACAGCAAGGCCACAGTCCTGCTCTGTGGGCCTCGGTCACCGCTCCTGTCACACAGAGTGCTGGCCGGGATCCAGGTGTGATGTCTTTGGCTCCTTGTCCTGCCACCTGGATTTGTTTCCTCATCAGTCACAGGCTGTGAAGGAAGTACCGGGCCGGCCACACACGAGAGGAGCAGCCGACTGGCAGTGACTGATCTCAGCCAAGCCAGGCACAGTGGCCAGCAGGAGCCAGCACAGCCAGTGGTTTCCACACCACTCTGATCTTCAGGAAGCGTGAGAGTGGAGATTCCCAAAGGGCCACTCTGCTCAGGTCAAAGGGTGGCCACCTCTCCACCAGCCACTTCCTCCCGAGATTTCCCTGCAGCCCCAAAGCACCAGCTCGGCTCATCCCAGCCTGCAGGGTCCAAAATGTGCTTCCTGAAGGGAACTCGCACCACCTGGGGTGGGGGGGGCAGCGAGAGCTGGGGAAGGTGACCCTGGCCTTGTGCTCTCCAGGGACGGGGGGACTACAATGATGGGACAAAGTGCAGGCTCTTAGAAAAGCCCTGGGCTCACAACCACAAGGGTCCCAGTCCTGCCTGCTGCAGAGCTGCTGTGACCCTGGGCCAAAAGCTGGGTCCGGTGAAGTGACAGCTGTCTCATCTGTCACGGAGGGAGGTGAGAATTTCTGAGGCTCCTTGCACACCAGAACGTCACAGCCGCGCTCCTTGGCTCCCCCCTGAGATGGCAGTGGTTCTGCTTTCTCTTTCCTTTCTGGTTAATTTAGCTCCACCACTTCTCACTGAATTAGGCCACAGACCTGCCTTGAGCGAAGTTCAAGTTCGGGAGAGAGTCAGCAGGTGGAACCCCAGTGGGAGCCCCCAGGGACTGGGCTGAGGCTCCCGTCCTCAGGGCCTTGGATTCTGAAAAACACCTCCTCCCTCTTCTGCTGCAGTTCTGTGAAAACCAAGTTTGGTCTGGAGGGACCCGGGCAATGCGCGTGCCCTTCACGGGGGAAGGGCACCTTAAGTGCTTCTGTTCCCAGGCCTCCTCTTCCAGGCTTCCCTTGGCTTCCTGGGCCTCCTTTCTTCTCCCCCCTTGGATTCTGCTGTTTTCCATTCCACTCCCCACCCGTTTTCCCTCCTGAGACATTACTCCTTCTGGCCTTGTGGCACATATGTCCCTGTGATCTGCAGCTGACCACCTCCTTGCAATCAAAGCTCAGTGAATGTCGCAGCATTCACTCAGCTCCGACAGCTGAGCCTGGCGCAGGGCAGGGAGTAAGAACAGCTGACCCCAAGCCACATGGGCGCAGCTGGACATTCCCGTGCTCATCTGACCCAACTCCCACGAAGCGACAGGCGCGATCCAATTAAGATCCCACTTTAGAGACAAGGTGGAGGCGGCTCAAGAAGTTACACAACTCACAGTCAGCCACGTGCTCCAAGACCCTTGACCATCTTGTTAACTTATTCAGTAGCAGCTAAATTAAAATGGACAAACAGGCAAACAAGCTCTCTGCTGACCTTTAAGGGATTTGGGCTCACTGCCTAGTGGAGGCAAGAAAGGACGTAGAGAAGACATAACATTTTAGTTCACACTAAGTCAAAGATGAAAAGAGTACTTCAGAGCTGCTGGGTCCAAACCTCACCGTACAAACGGGGAAACTGAGGCCCAGGGACAGCAATGAATGGCTGGCCCAAGGTCATGAGAGGGAGGGATGAGACCAGACCCAGCAGGCATCTCCCCGGGCCCCGCTGGCCGCACGGTCATTGCCTCGACTGCACTGAACTGTGCTAACCTGGCTGGCAGCCGGGCCAGTGGCCAGAGTCCCCTGGCCAGCGGGTGGCTCCTGCCACAGGCACTGGATGATCTCAGTTCCAGGCACAGACCCAGTGCGGGGCTGGGGAGGGAACGCTGGACACCACCTGTTGCCTACTGGCTGTTGCTGACCTTCAGCTGATGGGCGCACCAGAGTCCTTGCAGGGGTCAGAGGAGGAAGAGCGCAGCTGGCTGTGGTGGTGAGGAGCCCACAGAGGTTCAGGCCGCAGGAGGAGCAGAGGGACTGCGACCCCAGGAGGAGGCTCTCCTCAGGAAGGCCGGAAGTGCTGGGCGGGACTACAGTGGGGCAGACTCGGAAGCCTCAGCGGCAGGAGGAAGAGCAGGCTGCAGCCTCGGCAGGAGGAGGGGTCCCCACTGGAAGTGTCTGTGCCTCTGTCTGTTCTTTGGTGAAGAGAATGAATGGACTCAGGGAGTGGGTCAGAGACTCACTCTAGCAGTCAGTGCTAAAAGAGAAGCCAAGATTCTTTTTTTTTTGTCCAATTCTGATTTTGTAGTTAAGAAGACAGACTCAGAACAGTGCAAGGTGCCATGCAGGCTCCCTCGCTCCTCCCTCCCGGCCCACATGAGCGCACAAAGTGGCACCTGCGGCCACATCCGCCACTCAGGTGCACACACCAGGCGGTTCAAAGGCAGACTCAGTGTGTTTGGGGTCTGACAAAGCTGGAAGCAGGGCTGGGCGGTGGCCGGGATGCAAGCTGGGGAGGTCTGAGGGGTAGCAGATGGTGGGACAGGAGCGAGGGCTGCAGCTCTTCAGCCACTCGGCGTGGGAGGAGCTGCCGTGGGCGCCCTGGGCCATGGTCAAGCCCACCACACTCTCTCCTGCTTCTGGAGCGGGGAGGGCAGCTCGGTCACAGAGGCCACCCCTGCTGCTGTGTCTTGCCTTGGCCCTAGTCCTCGCCACCGCAGAGGGCCAGCAAGGCCTTCATGAAGTCTCCGGAGGTGTCGCCCTGGCAGACAGAGGGAGAACAGCACAAGTTAGGTGGACGATCCAGTCTCGGCGCCCTCCATCCACCCCACAGCTCCCAAGGCAGTGTCACTAACCCCGAGGGCCCCCTCTCCGGCCGTGGAAACGTGAGCACGACCACGACCCTTTTGCAAGATGTTCCAGGTCTCAGCCTGGCTCCGGGACCCCTGCATGTGACAGGAGGCGCCAGAGCCAGGCTGTGGCGGGAGTGTGCGACAGCACTGTGCTACCCTGCACAACAGGCAGAGGCTGGATGGTGTCCTGTCCCTGTGCTGCAGACCCCTCACGGAGCAGCAGCCCATGTGTGACAGATGGGTCTGAGTGCTGTTTTCCTTTGGGTATTTTGTGATGTATGATTTTTCTCAAAATAATATATTCTCATTATACATAATTTCGATCAAAGGAATGATCATTCAGTAAAAGTCTCTCATCTTCACACCTTGTTCCCCAGATCAAGAAGCAGCCACGGTAGCTTGGTGCCAGGGCGCCCAGCTACAGTTCCAACACTTAAGAGTCTGAGGCAGGAGGGCTGCAAGTTCAAGTCCCGCCTAGGCAACTTAGTAAGATTCTGCCTCAGAAATTAAAATAATGTTTTTAAAAAAGGTAGCCATTATTACTACTTTGTCTTTTCTTTTTTCTTTTTGTTTTTTTTGAGACAAGGTCTTGCCATGTAGTTTAGGCTGACCCTGAACTCTTGATCCTCCTGCCTTAGCCTCTTGTGTTGGGATTACAAGTGTGTACCACCACGCTTGGCTTTTACGACTTTCTTGTATAGTTTCCCAGCGATAGTCAGTACATATGCAAATACATGTACGTGTATAACATCCGTTTTCCACACAAATGGATGCATGCTATCCAGGGCTGTATTTCTGCCCTTAGAGAATATTCCAGATCATTGTGTAGAGACTGTGCATGCGTTTTTGAAGCTTCATGGTGTTCTATTTATGACTGCAGAGGTTGAATAACCCTTATCCAAAATGCTTGTGGGCCAGAAGTGTGTAGGGTTTTGAACTGTCTGAATATTTACATATACCCAATGAGTATATAATTTATATAAAATGTTGCATAAGACCTCGAGTAATTACATGCATGACATGGGAGTTCTGTCATGTGAAATTTCCCCTAATGCTGTCATGTTGCTATCTAGAGAGGGTCAGAATCTGGAGCTCTCCAGGCTTTGGATGTCAGATCAGGGTTACTGGCACCATGATTTCTGTAACCAGGTCTGTACAAAAGGCTCCAGTCTTTTGCTGCTGTAAACAATGCTGGCAATATAATTCCCTTACATGTCTGGGGGAACAGGTGGCCATGTCCACAGGATAAATTCCTGTAAGTATGTCGATTACCAAGTCAAAAGCAGGAATAGTTAAAGATCTGAAACTGCCGAATTATTCTCTAAAAAGCGCCATCAATTAAAATTTCCCTTAAGTCTTCAAAGCTATGCAGCCAGCCGGGCATGGTGGTGCAGGCCTGTAATCCCAGCACTCGGGAGGCTGAGGCAGGAGGATCACTGTGAGTTCGAGACCAACCTGGTCTACACAGTGAGTTCCAGGGCAGTCTGAACTACATAGTGAGACCCTGTCTCAAAGAAACAAAAAAAAACCAAAGCCAAACAAAACAAAAAAAATGCTAAGCAACCAATTTAAGTATCCACTAAATCTTCTATACACCTGTGGGTTCCCACATCCTCTCAACCAGAAGCAGGCTCCATAAATCAGAGAAGCTGGGCATAGAAGGTGCCATGCTGCATGTTGATAAAAATATCAACACAAGTTAAACTGTCAGGAACAGCAAGCAGCCTAATGCTGCCTACGGTGCAGACGGGCAAACAGCTAGGAGACAGCGGAGTGGCTGTTGCACAGGCCTTGGGACTGCGTGGTGTAACAGGTGCACGACTCAGTAGACTCACTAAAAATTACAGAACTGCTCTATGTAATTTATATTTTAATAGAGGTGATTTTAAAAAGTACAAAAATGGGCTCTTGTTTTATTTGGAAATCTTTAGCTATAACCTTTGGATCCTCCTGGAAACTGTTTTGGTGTGAACGCTACTTGTATACACGCTGGCTTCCCACAGGGCCACCCGGGGACCCCTCCTCACCTCGATGGCCTGGTGGAGAGACTTGTCGTATTTCTCAATGAACTCCTGCCGGATGTTGAGCAGGTCTATCTCGCTCCGGGAAACCATGATCCTGGTGAGGGTCTTCTCATCAGTGCCTGCCCCCTGGTGGAGGAGCCGGGCACACGGGAAACACAGGGCAGAAGCAGAGACAGAGCTGAGTCAGGCAAGAAATAGTGGGTGCCTGCCCCTCTCCCTTTTGTCTGCCAAAACCAGGGCGGAATATTCTGTGCCTGTCTTCCACGAAGAGTCCTGACCCAAGGCTCTCCCGCCAGGACCGGCCAGACGGAGAGGCAGAAAGTGCCACTGGGCTGAGCAGTGTCCCCTCCAAAACTGACCCAGCTGGAGGCTCGGGACCTGGCCTAATGTCAAACAGGGTCTTGGAACATATAATTGGTATCCCTAGTATTTTTATTCTATTCTTATTATTTTGCAGTACTGGGGATGGAACCCAGGGCCTTGTGCCTGCTAGGCAAGTGCTCTACCACCGAGCTCAGTCCCCAGCTCTGGCATCTTTGTAAGAAGATGGCGGCCGGGGATTTAGCTCAGTGGTTCTGCTGCCTCGCAAGTGCAAGGTTCAGAGTTCAATCCCCGGTACCAAAAAAATGGGGGGCACATAGGTGGGCACACCAAAAAAGGCCATTTCAAGATAAAAGCAGAGATTGCAGTGATTTGTTCATTAGCCAAGAGACACGAAGGATTCCCAGCCACCACTGGAAGAAGCCAAGAGTGAGGTACAGGACAGGGCCTCCCTCAGAGCATCAGCCAGGACCAAGCCTACAGACGCCTTGGTTTTGGATCTCTAGCCTCTAGGACTGCCTAAGTTTTTGTTGTTGCCAGATTTATTCTAATTTGTTGCAGAAATCCTAGGAAATGAATATGGGGCCCGTGGGCAGGACAGGGACAGTGGGACCGGTTCTGCCACCCTCACTGCACCTCGGGAACCTGGTACACATGGGTGAGTTCAGCCTGCTCAACTTCAGTTTCCTGCTCTGTAAAAGAGGGTGCTTCCGTGAGCATACAGGATGGCCACGGGGTCCACTGCTGCCAGGGTGGTGGCACACTTGGCACAGGGCCTGGCAGGCAGCGCTCCATGAACGGCTGTCATGCTGGGGGAGTGTGGCACGACGGGGTGCTGTCCTTCCTTCCTGACCTCCTGCTCTGGCCAGGGGAGGCGCTGAGACCCCGCTGGACGGCTGGAAGGGTGGCTCGGGATTTCCAAGCAGAATAGGGCCGAGCGCCGGGGATGATGGAGGGTCCTTTGTCAGGGGAGCCTGTGTCAGCTGCTAGCACGTGAGCCCAGAGGGCGCAGCGTGTGTCCCCAGGGCAAGTCTCTCCACCTCGGCATTGGGGCAGACAATTCCTCGCTGTGGGGAGCTGCCCTCTGCATTGTCAGGTGTTTACTAGCAGCTCTGTCCCTGACACAACACTCTCCTGAGCGGTGACAACCAAAAATACATCTGGACATTGCCACATGACCTATGGGAGCGGAACCCCCCGAGTGAGAACTCCTGTCCTAGAGCCAGATAAGGGCGCACACGATAAAGAACTGGCAGGAAGCAGCGGCTCCAGAAGTCCTGAGCCAGGGGCGGAGGGTCGGCACTGGAGGGAGCGGATCATGCAGCAGAGCATCTTACCTTCATGGATTTGTAGAGTTTGTCGGCAAAGAACAGAGGTTTGTTCTTGACACTCTGAACTGGTGGGGAGAGAGAGGAGGGGCCTGGTCAGACCCGTGCGCCCAGACCAGTGGGAGCGAGTGTAGGGCACGCGGGTTCCTGTGTTTTTAAGACCAAGATGTGAATGTAGAGCTGTTTTTCCCAAACTAAAGCCTCGGTGTTCTGGTGTAACTGCAGCGTTACTGCTTTGTGAGAAATAAGCTGTTTGGGGTGCAGTTTGGCGCTCGGTCTCCCAAAGATTCTCCACCCTGTCCTTGACTCTGGGCTGGCTTCCCCTCTGGCCTCTTCACCCCCAATGGCTCTACTGATCACTGCCACCCCAGGGCCATGCCCAGAGATGACACCTTTGCTTCCCCTTCCAAAGCTACCTCCTTTGGCTGCTGCCCAGCCCTCGCCCTTCCTGGGGTACAGCTGTCCAAGGGGAGTCAAGGAGTCAGAGGAGTGGACCCTCCGAACCTCAGGCACAGGGCCTCAGACTTTCAAGTGCACTGAACCACGTGAGAAGCCCAGGCCGGCCGTGAACCTATGACCCTCCTGCCTCAGCCTTCTCAAGGCTGGATCTGTACTACTGGGCCCGGCTTCTAGAAACATTTTGAGAACTCATCACTTGAAGACTTGGTAGAAATGCAAGTTCTCACGCTTCGCCCCAGACAGGAGGCTGGCTGTGAAACTGGAGGTGGATGACCAACTCATCCCAGCTCACCGGGACACCCTGCAGCTGCTCACCCGACTAGGGTGCAGCCTGGTGTCCGAGAACGGCAGAGGAAGACCACCCCGAAGGGATGTGTGACCACCAGTGTACCTGAAGCCACTGTGCCAGGCCTTGGGTGCGGATGTTGGCAGCTACCTGATTTCAGGGACCAGGGCCCTCTGTGAGATCAGCTGACAAGAAAGAGCACCCCGCAGAGATAACTGGGGGCAGGGGCCTCATGTAAGTGCTTCTGTGTACTCATAGAAATCCTATTCAAGGCACCTCTGTGCAGGTGCTCTTGCTATTGCCCACTTACACAAAGAAAATGGAACTCGGTTTTGGATTTGCCCAAGGACAGATAGATAGCAAGCGGCAGAGCAGCAGTCCCTGGGCTGTCTGGCCTCCTGGGTGGTAAAGAACAGCCTGCTACGTAATAGCAACACTTCCACTGATAAAAGCACCCTTGCTCCACATTTGGCACCTCTGAAATCAAAATACATTTGTCATTGATGACAGGTGAAAACTCTCCACTGACATTGCCAGGTAAGATAAAAAAAGCACATGCACTGAACAGTAAATTAAATAGGATTCCAATAATAATTTATGCCAATAAATACAAGTTTGACCCTTGTTCTATCTGCTTATCTCTTACAGAGAAATTGAGATTGAAAAGCGACTTTTCCAAAGTCAAGAGCTCAAGGTATACGGGCAGAGCGCCAAAGAGAGTCAGATGCTGGGAAGAGGAAAGGGAAGGGTGTGTGTGTACACGCACCATCTGTCTTTGTGTAGTGTGTGGGTGCACCTAGTGTGTGTATAAACGCAGGGTGTCACGTGCATGTCTTACGGGCACATGTACACATGCCACGTGCACGGTGCTGCATGCTTTGGGTTAAGTGTGCAGTGCCCCCCCCGTGTCTGTGGTGTCCACAGGCGGGGCTTTCAGAAGGCCAGTGATCCTGAGGGCTGTAACCTCACAGGACCGGGCCATTGGACATCAGATTTCATGGCACCTTGGAGGCAGCAGATACAGGAGGTGGGTGGAGTCCTGGGAGGACACCTGAATGAGATCCGGAATCTGTTCCCTGGCCCCTCCTCTCTGATTCCCCCCTCCGCCCTCTGGGTGCCCTGTGCTGAGCAGCGCCCCCCATGCCCTCTGTGATATTCCTGCCTGGCCACAGGCTTAACGCAATGGAGCCGGCTGACCAGTGACCAGCACCCCTGAAACCATGAGTCAAAATAAACCTTTCTCAGTCCTCCAAGCTGTTTTTTTCAGGAACTCGGTCACAGTGATGAAAAGCTGTCTCCCCTGTGTGCATCCACTGTGTCCTGTGTATTCTAGGCATCCAGGACACGGAGCCCCTCCCCTGCCTTCCTGTCAGGTCCCTGGTTCTTTCCCTGGAGAATCCCCACTCCCCGCTCCACCGTGCAGCCCAGAACAAAGTCCTCATGGTACCGGCTGTCACATGCCCGGCCGGGCCTCTGGAGGTGACCGAGGCAGGAGGCTGCTGTGGTCCCTCTCTTCCAGGGACCCCAGCCACATTCCCAGTGCTCCCAGCCCATTACCAATGGCCACAAAGGTGTCCCTGACGTCCCCGGACATCTCCTTCTTGATGACATGCTCCACGTCATAGTTGGTCTTCCTGATGAATTCCTGGAAGACTGGCCGCAAGAGAGGCACGGAAGGTAAGTGGGCATTGGCTCAGAGGGGCCGCTCGTCCACCCTGGCCTGTGGCTGCACCCACTGGCCGAGCCCCAGTGGGAAGGGCAGCAGACAGCGCCACAGCCAGGCTCAGGGTGCCGCACAGGTCACTGTGAGAGGAAGCCTCTGGCTCAGAGCCAAGCGTGTGCCAGGCAGCGCCTCCAGCTTGGACCTCGGGCAAGTCTAAGGACCCAGGCTGGCATAGGGAAGGAACAGGGGCCTGGGCACGGCTCTGCCAGGCCCACCGAGGGACCGAGGCCTGCGCCTCCTTGTCCTGCAGTGTCCAGTTGGGGCAGTGATTATTCTAAGCAAAAACCACAGCGATGACACTTAGAGAGCACTGCTTCCCCGTGCTGCATGTGTGCTGTTTTGTGTCCACACAACAATCAACTGAGTCAGAACTAAGATAATTCCTAGATAAGGGGATTCAGACACAGCTTTCAGGTGCTGGCCCGGTCAGTCAGTCACATGCTGACAGCAGGGGTTCAGATCGGTGTCCAATCCGCTCTTCCTTTTCTTAGTTCTGGGACTGAACCCAGGGCCTTGTGCGTGGTGGGCAGGTGCTCACCACTGAGCTATCCCCCAGCTTTTAAATAACTTTTATTTTGAGAAAGGGCCCTGCAGCATTGCCCAGGCTGCTCTTGGACTTGGAACCCTTGTGGCTCAGCCTGCCGAGAGCTGGGATTACAGCCGTGCACTGCCAGGCCCAGTTCCAAGTCCACTCTAAAGCCACTAAATTGAAGCTCTGTAAAATTTGAAAAGTGCCGAATAAACACATGTTAAATTGTAGATGCCTTGGTGGAAAGGGCATTCATGGTCATCTAACCAAGGCCCCTGCGCGCCGGCATGGTTCAGACTTCCGTCTGGTCTTGTGCCTTCCCTTTCCCTGCCCTTTGTCTCATTCCTGGCAGACACCACCCATGAGCCCTGACACAGAGCCTCGGGGTCCTTCTCAACACAGCGCTGACCCCCCCAGTTGGCCTGGTGCTCAGACCCCCTGCATCCTTCAGCCGGATCCCCGCCTGCCCGCCTGAGGCGCTCCGAGGGCGCGTGTGCCAGTGTGCCCAACGCCCGTGAGCCACAAAGTCCTCTTCAGACTGGGCTCCTCCTGCTGGCCCCAAGGGCTCGGAGCGAGGTCTCACCTCTCCGGAGGTGTGGAAAGCTCCGGGTGCACAGGATCGTCATGAACCGAGTCTCCAGGGAGGTTTTGTCTCCACTGGGCGTGTCTGCAATCTCCTGTGGAGCCGTGGGCAGGAGGGGAGACATAAGAAAGTTTGGTTATGGGCCACTTCCGCATCTTTGCCAAGGCCAAGGGGAGGCAGCAGGGGGCGAAGCCAGGCTGGCAGAGCTTGGGGCAGAGATCTGTCCCTTGCTTCGCGTAGCCTCGGGGGCAGTGGCCTGCACATCCTCCTCCCCGTGGCTCCCAGGGCCCCGTGGACACACGCAGATGGGCTGGGTGCTGCGGCCTGTGGGAGGGGCACTGGGCAGAGATGTGGGGCTCTCCTCCTTCCCTTCTTCCCTTCTCTCCCTCCCTCCCTCTTCCACCTGAGAGCCCAAGTGGCCCGGCACTGCTTCCTGCAGCGGGGTCAAGGGCACACATCTGAACGCCACACCTGTCAACTAGCCAGCTGCAACTCTGGGTCCACTTAAACTCCCTTGAAAATAACTTTTTGTAGGCTAAAATGTGAGTCCGTTTAAAGTGAACAACAGCAGGGACCTAGGGGCCCGAAGGGGAGAGAGAGAAGCTGCGGAGGAGCCCGAGCCACCCCACCCTGCCGCACTCGGTCAGCCCCAGGGCAAGGGCAGCGTTTCTCTTTCTCATTTGCCCTGCTGGGGATGCACCCAGGGGCCGCACACCCTAGGGCAGCACCCGGCCAGAGTTACAGCGCAGCCCCTGCCACACTTCCGGGAGTGGGGGACGACTGCTAGCACCGAATGAAGACCAGGACACTCACCAGGATCTCAGCAGCCACCTGAGAGTCGGGAGGAGAGACAGGAGGGAGAGATGAAGGTGACAGTCAGAGGAGGCTGCAGAAGACGGCTTTGGAGGTGCTAGGGACAGTGGGACCACCACGGGGTGCGATCCAGTGTGGCCAGCACTCAAAACGGGCGCTTGGCCTGAGGGATTCTGCTTATTTTATTATTTTTTGGATACTGGGGATTGAACTCTGGTCCTTGCGCTTTCAAGGCAGGCGGTGGCACCACGGAGTGAAATCCCCAGCTCAATTTTGACTTTAACACCTTCACTTGCCAGGGGCAGTTGGCACATCTCAACTCTTTTTACAGCCTCTTCCCCTCCTCTCCTTCCCCCCAGGCCTGGGAGACCTGAGGCTGCAGGCCTCGGTCTGTCGGAAAGCTGGGAGCTCTAATCCTCATCCCTTCTCTGCAGACCCTGGATGAAGGTCCAAAGTGCTCATCAGCACCATCAGGCTGCAAGGGCTGGGGACGCTGACTGCAGCCAACAGGGAGCAGGGAGCCGGGGCCTGAGGTCACTCACCTGCCCCGGGGCCCAGAGCCAGGCACTGGAGGTGGACAAGCATTCTACAAGCGTCCATTCCAATCCCTGCTTTCCGCAGAGCAGAACCTCTCCTGACAGTCACTATTTCGCTAGGAATGCAGCTATGACTCGCCGTGCCTGGGAAGCCAACAGAGCCGGCCCGTGTGCCAGGATGGGGGACGCCCTGCCTTCTGCTCTGGCTCTGCTGGCCACCCTATTCCTTGGATGGCCTGCAGCACTGGTCTTTATGACCTCAACCACAGCGTGACGATCTGGAAACCCTTTTTGTTGCATAAACTGGCAGAGCCCATCAGAAGCTACGATGCACGTGTATTTAATCAAGTTTCTGTTGCTAGGAATGAGCCCTACAGAGAGATGGAAAAAGTCTTACACAACATGATACAAGGGTGTGTACTACAGCAGTCTCTGTAGTAGAGAAAAGTGAGAAACAGGCGGCGGATACCCAGTCAATGAAAAAACAGCTGTGAGGCTTCCAAAAAGGGCCCTGGGCTGGGGCTGGGGCTGGGATCACCCGGAAGTGTGAGCTGAAACTGGGCAGGGGTCTGGGTTCGATCCCTGGTACCAGACAAAGATAGAGAATGATCTACGGGGCTCCAGAGGGGCTCCATTTCCATTATGGAAAAAAGTATAGTACATGTAACACACACACACACACACACACACACACAAGTACATCAGCAATGGTCAACACAGAGTTGACACTGATTACCGTTGAAGAGCGAAAATGTGGGGAAAAACTCACGCATTTAAACATTAACCCTGAACTTATGATCACATTTCCCCATCACACAAATATATTATTTCTTTTTTCATACTATGGTTTGAACCCAGGGCTTTGTACATGCTGGGCAAGTACTCTAGCATTAAGCTATAGCCCCAGCCCTTAAAAATTTTTTTTTTAAAACTTGAGACAGGGCCTCAGTAAATTACCTGGTCTGGTCTTGAACTTGTGTTCCTCTCGACTTGGCCTCCTGAGTTAGGATTACAGATTTGCTTCTGGTTTTTAAATACTTTTCTGTATTAAGAATCCCTAGTTGGATCCTGAAGGCACTGTGCTAAATGAGATACGCCAATCACAAAAGGCCAGATGTTGTCTGATTTCACTTACAGGAAATACCTGGAGTGGTCAAAATCATAGACGGAAAGGAGACTGGTGGCTATGAGGGGCTGGGGGAAGAGGCAGTGGGAGTCACTGTTCGGAGACAGGAAATGGCTGAACATCAGTGAATGGACTTGATGTCACTAAACTGCACACTTAAAATGATTAAATTTAAACGATGAAGATGGTAAATGTTACATATATTTCATGTAAAAATTTGAAAAACTTATGTTGAAAAAAGCCTAGTATTATTAAGGACGATATATGGAAAAGGGACAAGTATTTAAAAAATTAAGCCAAAAAGAATCAAAAGTGTTAAACCTTTTCATTTATTTGGGTCAGAGAACCCTTGACATTTTTTTTAAAGCACCTTTAAGCGAATAATTAAAAAAAGTGTAGTGGGCAATAAAACAACATTGAACATGAAAGCGTTTCCTTACTAGCTGAGCTACTCATGGCAGAAATAACCTGTGCTCTTCCTCCGAAGGTGAAACACAGGCCAGGGCTCCAGCTTGGCGGGAGTGCGGTTGTCCACCAGGCCTGAGGCCCTGAATCTCAACCCCATCAGCAAAAAACTCACAACAACAACAACAAAACAGAAGCCAGAAAACAAAAAACCAAGGATCGCGCTACCCAGCCATTCTACTCGCAGACAGAGATCCAAGGAAGATGAAAACACAGGTGCACCTGGGAAGTGTGTGCAGGTGTTTGGGAAGCAGGAGGCAGAGCCTGGAGGTCGTCAGCGGCTGCAGGGACCAGCGCAGGGCGGCCCTGCGAACGCGAGAGAGCGAGAGGGCCATGGACAGCGGGAGGCTGCTGCGCGGGGCCTCCCAGAGGAGACGCCAAGTGAAAGAAGCCCGCTAAGGCCCATGCTGTGCGGTTCCGCTGATGCGAAACGTCCAGCCAGAGGGAGATGAAGGAGGCTCTGGCCAAATGCGGGAGGAAATCAGTGACCAGGAATGCGGACAGGGCTGATTTTGGGGGCAAGGAAATGTTTTAAAGTGAGGCAGTGTTTGTACAGCTCTGTTAAGATACTAAAAAACACCGGATTTTATCCTATTTTAATACTTTGCTGTGCGGTTCCGCTGATGCGAAACGTCCAGCCAGAGGGAGATGAAGGAGGCTCTGGCCAAATGCGGGAGGAAATCAGTGACCAGGAATGCGGACAGGGCTGATTTTGGGGGCAAGGAAATGTTTTAAAGTGAGGCAGTGTTTGTACAGCTCTGTTAAGATACTAAAAAACACCGGATTTTATCCTATTTTAATACTTAAATAATTATAATAATTTTTAATAATTTCAATTATTACATTAGAGTTATGGTAATTTTTCTTTTAACAAGTCTCTGCATATTAATTATGCAGACTAAAGATAGTGTGGAATATGAGTTATATTTCCATAGGGCAGTTACATTTTTTTTAAAAATCTGGGGGTTGACTGACTAAAAATAAATACAACACTTCTTGTTGTGGGCCCATCCTAATCAGGATCCTCATTTTCCACGGCTCACACTGCAACAAAGACACTGAGAAAGGAAGCTATCAACAAGGGTTGTGGGCGAAGGCGGAGACCTAGGCTGGTGCCCTGCTGGAGGTGCAGCCCCAGTCTCCTGAGGGTGCATTGAGGCCCAGACGGGGCACGGAGGGCCGGGAGGCAAAGGAAAACCGCCAAGCACTGCTGTACATTGTCCTTCTAACGCAGGAAACTGGTTCTGCCCCTCAAACACCTTTTTTTTTAATCTGTTTTGCCTTAACACTCCTATTTCACCTCCAGAAATCTACTCTAAGGGAAAAACTCATGAGTGTGAGAAAAATCTTGGCTACTGGAAAGGGGGCTGTTACATAAAGTACTGCGGCTTCAGATGTGGAATAGTACTGTCCAGTAACTAGGACTGATGTTTAGAAAATATGAAGCAATATGCGCAGCGTGGTAGTTTGTTTTTTGTTTTGTTTCTGGTACCAGGGATTGAACTCAAGACCTTGCACTCGCCAGGCAGGTGCGGCACCACTGAGCTACATCCCCGGCCCTACAATGTTGGTTTTTATCATTTATACGTCAGGAATCTGTTTTTTATCCATATGTAGAAAGATAAATTCAGTATACACTATTAGATTATTACTACCACGTCGGGATTTTCCCTTTATCTGTATTTTCTGAAGTTTCCGTAAAAAGATGTTACTTGTTAAAGATTGCTAGTCGTAAGAAACGAGTCCACTGCGGTCAGGGTCTAGAGCTCCACTCCGTAGCGAGTCAGGCAGCTTCGGCCCAAAATCTGTTTCCCCAGCCGGGTTCTCTCTCTCCCATTCTCGCCTGCAAAGCAGCCGCCAACATGGCCGCTGGCGCCCCCTGTGGGCGCCAACAGGAAACACATCCTCACAGACCGCAGCCCCGGGGCGTTAGAATTCCTGGACCCAGGGTGGGCATGAGGTGAGAGCTAAGACTGAAATCCTTAGCAAGTGAGGCTGCTGTAGCTGTACTTAAAGAGCATGCACTGAGTGAATGAATGAAATGTGATCTCAGCAAGCCACTGCGGTAAGCCCACTGCGGTAAGCCCACTGCGGTAAGCCCTCATAAACAGGCCCACAGTGCAACTGAAATGTCATTGTGAACGCAGTCTGCACCTTCTGAAAGTTTCCAAAGCCAGGGCTAGACACTGGGCAGCAGCTACCTGACTTGGAAGCTGCGGGGATCACGCCTGTGCTGGGTCCTGGAGGTGAGTGTTGGGTTTGATAGTAAGGGTAACTGGAGCCAGGCAAGCCCAGGTCCAATCAACCCATGCCACTCAGAAACGGTACCCTCAGAGAGGTCAGGTCATCCCTCTTCAGTACAACAGGGAACACAAGAAGTACAGAATAGGTACACACGCGGTATTACAGAGCAGGCACTTTGATCACTGGGAGTGTGGTTTTGTGCTTAGGTTGGACAGAAGGATTTTTCTAGCTCAGGTGCAGCTGCAATATACCCTGGGTCTGCTGGTGAGCTGGGAACAGTCCTGTCATACGCCAGTGAGAGAAACACTCCTGGCTCTAAGAGCCCCAAGGCCAACGTTGTGGCCACAGCCTAAAGCTGCCTGCTCACGTCTGAAATCCCAAACAAGCCAGTTTTGGAGTTAGCTCCTTACAGCCTACTTTGGGTACAATCAATATTGTGGTCTCTGAACTTTTCAACCCACCAATTATAAAATGAGGGGGCTGGGTTCACAGTCTGTGGTGTCTGTACCCCAACAGAGTTCCAAATGCGGAGCTTTTAGGGGTGGTATGGGGCAGCCAGGCAGCAGCGATGGGAGACCAGGCCTGGGCCAAGCCAGTAGATGCTGGGAAATGGATCTGGGACGGCCTGGCCCTCACGAGAAGCCCTGTCCAGATCAAGCCCCCCAGCCTAAGAAGCAGAGCAGCCCAGGGGCCCCGGAGAGCCCCGTCCCGTGATCATGGCACAGGACGGGCACCAAGCATAACAGCCCTCGGGGAACTTGCCTCTCAGGCTTCCCCCAGACCGCACTCCCAGGCCTTCCTTCCATTTCACAGACCACAAACAGAGGCCTCGGCACCCAGCCCTCTTCCCAGGGAGGTCCCAGACGGGCTCCCTCCTCTGGGTCTCAGCTCTGCCTGGGCCACTGATTCATGTGTGACTTTCAGAAACCATTCACCTGGCAATCTCCCCCTGTGACCTGAGAGTCCGACCTGGATGACCTGGAATCTCTTCCGGTTCTGATGATCTTAATATTCACACAGGAAATGCCAGCAAGACCAGCACTGGATTTCCAATTCTCACTCCGAAAGTCTTCAGTCTCTTCTAAGGGTGGAGGTTGAGGGCCCAGAGTCCTAGCCTCCGCCCACCCTGCCAGCCACGTGCCTGCCAGGGTCCACCCCAGCCCTGGATGGCCGGGGCCAGTGTCTCACCTGGGCATCTTCCCCGGCCTGGTCCCGGTCTTCTCCTCCCTCCTCACGGTTTCCCTGAAGCCGGACCAGGAAGAAAAGTCAGGCCCAAACACCTGCCCATTCCTGCCCCTCAGCACCACAGATCCCGTCCATCCCTCACCTCCCAAACCCCTTTCTTTGGAACAATAACCCTGCCTTCTGGGTGGAGGCACCCAGGTCCTCAGTGCTGTGAGGGAGGGTCTCGCCTGGGTACTGGGAATTCACAGGACAGTGGAGGAAGCCCTGGGGACAGCGCACAGTGGGTCCCCCGTGTGGCTCTGCCTGCGTGCTGGGGGCCGGACACCAAGGAAGGGTACGGAGCCAGTTGGAAAGGTGAGCAATAGGCAAGGTGGTGCGACTCTGAGAAGACAGTCAGGGAGACCCTCTCCTGCGCTCAGCAAGCCTCCTCTCCTCCCTGCCTTGGCTGGCAGTGAAGTCACTCACCGTGGCCAGAGAAATGAGGATCCTCTTAAAGTGGCCAGATGTGTCTGAGCTCAGCGCATCCTCCAGGGATTTGTGATAATCTGAGACAGAGAGGAAGCGTGGGATCCACCGGCCAAGATGACTTGGTGGCGAGGTCCCGAAAGCTCAGACGGAGCCGGAGCAGTGTTGGGGGAGAGGTAGGGACGAAGGAATCTGCAGGGGCCCCTGGGGCACCAAGCCACGCTGTTGCTTTTGTCAGACAGCAATCCAGGCCCTGCTCAGCGCCCCTGCTCTGTCCTGGTGGCCGGCGTGTCGCCTCTCCTGGCTGAAGTCCTCTCCTCTCTGCCTTTGCTCTTCTACCTGCCCTCCTGTCCCGCAGATGCTGGACCTCAAGCACAGCTCTGACCACGCACCCCTGCTCAGAAATCCCACCACCTTTGCTGCTTGTCAGAGAGGAGCAGTTCTGCCCAGCATTCACAGTTCTTCCGAATGCAAACACGAAGCCACTTGTTCCAACATTTCGAGGCAGTGATGGCCCAGAATGCAAGCAGGCAGGAGGTGCTTCTCAGTGTGGATCCACCCCGGAAGTGCCCTCCCTGCCTCAGTGGCCTGGGATGCGGCCCTCCCCACGCCACTCAGGCTCTGCCACCAGGACCGGGTCCTCCTGGGACACCTTTCCCAACATGGGCTGGGCACACCCAAGGGGCTTGGCAACACCTCTCGGACCCAGAGAGAGGAGCCAGGCTGGAGCTGGGCTACCAGCCACGCGGGAGGGGCCTACTCACCCTCCTTGTAGGCCTCACTGATGGCCTGGATTTCAGCATTGGTCCGAGTGGCCAGGATTTCAATGAGGGCCTTTTCATCTGTGCCCGCTCCCTAGAGCGTCCAGACAGAGGATCTCGGCCACGGTCCTGACACCGTATCCCCTCAGCACCGGCAGAGGTGGGCCCGCCCCTGGGGTGCTCACACCATACCTCCATGGCCTTCTTCAGCTGCTTGGCGTCGTAATGGGCTGGTGGCATCATGAGCCCCAGAATCAGCCTCGCCAGGTCTCCCGAGACCTCAGACTTCAGGTCAGCCATCAGGTCCTGCGTGAAGGACAGAGTCAAGTCACGGGAGCCTGGCGCTGCCAGAGGACGGGGCTCTGTGTGTCCGCCTTCGCTGATGTTGGACTTAGGGAACAGCCACATCCCGACGCTGGCCCGCCTGAGCCTCCCACAAGCAGTGGGAGGGCAGAGGCACCGAGAGGCCGGGAGGCCTAGCGTCCAGGCTGTGGGTGTCGCTGGGGGAGGCCCACGGGTGTGGGCCAGGCTGGGGCTCACCCGGCCAAAGTGGGACTTGAAGGTCTGGCGGATCTGCTGACGCTGGGCGTTGCTGCGATGCGTGATGATATCGATGATGGTGTCCTCGTCAGTTCCTGAGTGGCAAAGCCACACGCCTCAGGGGAAGGCCTGAGACGAGGCTTCCTCCCGCGTCCCGCTGACGCCCCCACCAGTCTGTCAGGTGGAGGCCTGGCTCCTGAGCCCCTGCAGCTGGCACCCGTGCCTATGCCAAGCCCCTGCCCGCCCTGGATTCTGCCCTGCTTCCTTCTGCCGTGTCACTGATCGGGGGCAGGCAGCACTGGGTGGGAGTCAGCGCTCCGGGTTCTGGTCTTGGCTCACACTGATGCCACCCACAGCGGATCTGGAAGAGTGTATCTTTCAAAGCATTTTTACTTCTGTCACCTCACAGACCTAGAAGTGCTTGGAAGGTGTTCTTATTCCCACGACCCAGGAGGTGTGGGACTTATCCTAAGGCCCTGGGAGTCACTTCTAAACAGGCAGGAGAAAAGGCACAGGGAACAAACCCTAGCCATCTGTCCCCAGTCTGGCTTCTGGGCGCAGCCTCTGGGAGCAGGGTGAGGACCCCCCAAGCCACTCAACCAGCCCTGGCAACCGGCGGCAGGCCCACCTGAGGAGCTGACCAGCAGGGGGCGCTCTACCCCAACGTGGAGGCGCTTGGGTTATGGAGCCAGAGGGGCCTTGCTTTACAAATGGGGAAACTAAGGCCCTGAGCAGCTGAAAGACTTGCTCAAAGTTACACAATGAATCAACGGCAAAGCCAGGGCATGAATCCAGGTTTTAGAACCTACAACTTTCTTCCACATCAGGATACTGCACCAATGGCCTGCGGGACACCTTGGTTTCCAGGAAAGATTCCTGCCAAGTTCTCCTCAAGCCCTCTTAGCTCCTGCTTCCTTCATGGACGGTGCAGGAAGTGCCCCCGGAGGGCAGGTCTCCAGATAGTAGGCCCTGGTTGGAGGCCATATCCTGTCCCTTCACTCAACCCACTGTCAAACTCCTGGACCCACCGCCCAGAAGCTGCCGGCCCCGGGCCCTTACCAAGACCCTTCATGGCTTTCCGCAGGGCTTTGGCATCTGCGTCAGGGTTGAAGTCGCTGGTGGGGCGCACGGTTCCCTTCATCTGAGAGAAGCGGTAGGAGTATCAGTGGGTGTCTGGGGGCTCCAGGCTGAGGGAGGAGCATGCGAAGTGGGGGGAACTTTCCTCACAAGCCCCAAACAAAGCGGCTTGGGGGAAGAGGCTGGGGTAAGCCACAGCAGACAGACCCTGCACCAGAGAGAGTGGGAAAGAGAGACAGGAAAAGGGAAAGACAGACAGCACCCCAGACCCGGAGCAGGGAAGTGCTGGTCAAGGAGCCGCTGCTTCCGGACTGAGCTCGCCCAGCTCCCATGGCTGCTCATGCCACTGGGGTCCCCAGTCCTCCAGAACCCCAGCCTGGCCTGGGCTCTGCGGCCTACAGGGTCCACTGTCCCTGAGGAGGCCCTGAGTTGTTCCGGGACATGAGAACGGTCTCCCCAGGTTTGGTCACTCTGCTTTCCGTATTTGTACACACCCTGCGCTACTTTTTAATATTTGTACCTAATTTTTAATATTTGTACCTAACAGTCTTGTTTTTTTGGGCCCGGGCATCAGACTCAGGGCCCAGCACATGCTAAGCACATGCTGTGCTGCTGAGCTACACCCCAACCCAGCACACCCACTGAGAGGTGCAGTTACACACTCCCAAAGGGCAGATGTGTGTCTGGTTCATCCTTTAATGCGTCCTCTTGTACCCACAGTAATGCCTGGTACACAGTGGGCGCTCAAAAATCCAAAGCGAAAGCAACCCTTGTTTAACGAACTGATGATGAAAACAGTTTTGTATTGCTGTTGTGAATTAGAATATCAGTAGAATCACTCATGGACACCAATGCAACAAAAACAAAAGTATCACCCAATTTAACAAGATGTCATTGCATGGCACAGGTTCTGAGTACAAAGCGGCCCCAGGCACTGAAAGGAGACTTGGAACACACCACAGAGGGCGAGGACACTGAGGAGCTGCCTCACTCCGTGAAACACAGATTATTTAATGCCTGCAGGTCCTCCTCTGCTAGAGTAAGCTCTTTCTCACACAATGAAGATCACCTGGCAGGATCGTGTGTGTGTGAGTGTACTGTTCTACCACTGAGCTACACCCTGGGCCCTTTTTCTTTATTATTTTATTTTGAGACAGGGTCTTGCTAAATTGCCCAGGCTGCCTGGGAACTTGTAGTCCTTCTGTCCCAGCTTTCAAACCAGCTGGGATTACAGGTGTACTCTGTTGCATACAACTTGCAACGACAGTTTGTGCCTTACAAGTATATTATTATCATTGTTATTATTACTTTTGCTGTACTAGGAATTGAACCCAAGGCCTTTATACTGAGCTAAAGCCCCAGCCCCTTTTTTGTATCAGGATCTCACTAACTGGGCTCAAACTTGCAATCCTCCTGCTTCAGCCTCCCAGAGTGCTGGGGTTACAGGCTGCACCACCATGCCCAGTTCTCCTTACACCTGGGGTGTACTCTCCTAGAACATCAGAGCTCCAGTCCTTGGGGCGCCAGGGCCATCATTAGGGACAGAGGACACAGAGGCCAGGCTGCCCATGGGAGCAGCGTAACAGAGCGTCTGGAGTCCAGGCTTTCTGGGGCAGCGAAGTGCAGTCCGGGAGCTGCCCGCCTGCCGTGGGCTTTAGCGGGACCACTGTGGGGTACCCTGTGGACCCCGGGCCTGGGGATGCCGGGAGCACAGCCCTGCCTTCTCCTGGCGCCCGCACCACCTGTGTGGCCACACTGTCGGGCACAGGACTGGGCGGCCGCCCACGGGACCAGCCGGTCCAGTCGTTAGTAGGAAGCGGACAAAACACTGC
>NW_022900921.1:2276398-2286631 GCF_012274545.1 Fukomys damarensis | reverse complement strand
GCGCAGACCCCCTCCCGGCCACCTTCACCTGCGGCCCACCAGGCCGCCCAGGCCGCTTACTCGTCGTCCCCTCCGCACAGCTTGAGCAGCGCCTTCTTGTACTCGCCAGAGGTGTCGTTCTGGGGAGAGAGAAGGGAAGGACACTTCAGCCGGCTCTGGCTCTCGGGCAAGGCGGCAGGGCCTGCAGCGCCCCAGACAGCAGAGCGCTGCGCAGTCACCCCCAGCGGGCCTGGCTGTGGCTGCTGGAGTGGAGACCTCCAGACTGGTGTGCGGGTCACTACTGAAAGGCGGCCGTCTCTGTAGGGAAGGGGAAGGGAGGAGGGAAGGAAGCCTGGTTTGTATTCGCCAGTTCCTTGGGTGTAAGCGCTTCCAACAACGACGGTTCAGGTGCTGCTGTCCCTTCCAGTGCCCAGTGTGCTACTGCCAGTGTCATGTTTTTCCACAGAACCAGGGTACTGCGAAGAATGCCCCGGAGAGCCAGCTCTCAAATACGTATTTGATAGACGCATACATCCTTGTAGGTGGCGTATTCTCTCTTAGGGTTTCTTGATTTAAAAAAGTAAAGGCTGTGAGAAGGTCTGAGGTGAAGACCCTGGTTTCGCTTTGCTTAGTTTGTTTCAAACTTATTTCTCCTTGGAGCAGGTGCATATAACACTATCAAAATCCCTCCACAGAAGCACATTTTGGCAACAAACTGGATCCTGTCATCCTCACAGAACTTGCTTCTACACCTGCCTCCTGACAAAGCCCCGGGCCTGGACAGCCCAAGACACCACTGATCACGGCCTCCATGGCTGTCCTTCTTCCAGGGGACTCTCACTGCCTTGGGACAGAGTTCTCACGTCCGGTCCTCGCTGGGCCAGCACGCGACCACTGAGCAACAGCCCCGCCCCCACCCGTCCACCTTTTCAGCCTCATCTCTTGCCAGCTCCGACACCTGAGTGTCCTGCTGATGCCACCAGGCAAGGGCTCCTGGGATGCCCAGGAGACTCTCAGCTTCCGCGGTGTTATGGCTTGGGTCTGGGTGTACCCCAAAGCCTCATGTGGTCAGAGGTGGTTGAACCTAGTGTGTGAAGCTGGGATTGAGGGTGTGTGGTTACTAAACCACTGCACTGTTTGGTTCGGCACCACCCTAATCCCAGTAGTGTGATCAGGTAAAAGGGGCAGAAAGACACTGCTAAGTGTCTCTTGTTGCTTTTGCAACTAGAGTGGGTGCCATGAACTGTTTCTCTGGGACACTACTCTGCCATGTGCCACCCCACCTTGGAGCCAGAGCATTATGGACTGAAACCTCTACGAACTGAGCCAAACAAACCTGTCCCCTTCAACTTTGGTGTTGCGTATTTTGTTTCAGCCAAGACACCTGGATACCGCCCTCTCCCGGAAGTGGTTCCCATCCTGTCGTCCCTGCCCACGCAGTCAGGGCTGCTGACCTTGATCATGCTGTACAGAGACTTCTCGTACTTGGTGCGGAAAATCTCCCGAATGTCAAGCATGTCCAGCTCACTGCGGGTGACCATGATGCGGATCAGGGTGTTGTCCCTCGTCCCCAGACCCTAGAGGACAAGCAGGAGCCTTGGAGGGAGGAGAGTGGAGCGCTCACAGCCTCCAGATTAGGTAGAAACACTACTTCATAATAAGAAATGAAAATAAGGAACACAAAAGGCAAACACTTATATTCCCTTTGAAGTTTCCCGGGTACCCCACTTGCTTTTATAAGCCCTGTCTTCCGTTTCCCACCTCACGTTCCTCCCTGGCTTCCCTCCTCGCTTTACCAGCGCTTTGTGACTCTCTGGAGCACAAGCAGAGGCACAGGTTTTGGGACTTTGCAAACACAAGACATGGGCGTGTTGCCTGTTCTCCTACTGCAGACAATCCCACCAGGAAATCTTAGGAGGCAAACATTTCTAGGGGTGAGCTGCCGGCCTCGCTGTGGCTCAGAGAGGTCTGATGGTCCACTTGCCAAGCAGGGCCAGGAGGGCCAGAGCTCTGGGCCGAGGGCCTCCAGCAGCCAACAGATGAGTTCATTCACTCTGGTGTACCATGGAAATACCACCGTTTCTTCGTGCGGCAGGTGTGCAAAAACCCAGGAAGCACCATTCTCAGAAACATCCTGGGCAGGATGGCCAGCTCGGAAGTGTGAGCGTCAGGAGTCCCCACAGATGATGCCCAAGGGTTTCCAAGTGGCCTTGCCTGTCCACTGTGTGTACACATTGTGCTTAGTTCCCATTCTTTTGAAAGTGTGGGCTGCCAACCTATTTGGCTGGTTAGGCTGGTGCGGACTGCTACCAGGCCCACGATCAGGGGGGACATTTGACCAAGCAGCACCACGCATGGGAGCTCACCGAGGACAGACACCCACCCCGGAGCAGTCCTGTGGACAGTCCCTGAAAGGCTCTCTGTGCCCGGGGGACAGCAAGGACCTGTCTAAGAGTTCAACAGTCCCAGGGGTGAAGAGCCCCGCCCTCCGGTCCCTCCACACCACCCCCACGCACCTTCATGGCCTTGAAGAGCCGCTCAGCGAAGTACTCAGGGGTGCTCCGCACGCATTTCACTGGGGGGACAGGGAGAGGGGCAGTGACTCCCGCTGTCCTGGGAGGCTGAAGGCATGCCCTGGTCCTACTTGGTTCAAAAGCTAGAAGAACCCCAGCCTCCTGACAGTGCTCAGCCCTGGAGCACCTGAGGTCTACTTGCTTTTATCACAGACTTTGGGGATAAGGACATCGGGAAGTGGGCCTGTTAGAATCCAGACAGGCTGTCCCGGAGGACCACTTCATCTATCAGGAGGCAAGGACTTTCAGAGAACTGGGCCAGGTCGGGGGAATCCAGGGCGGAGGTGGGAAAGGTTTTTCTCTACATTCTGCTACACCAGAAAGCACTGGCAATGAATCGCTTTGGATCTTGCTGGCTGAGTGGTGCAAGGGAACAGTGCTGAGCAGGAAGCTGAGGCGTGGGCTGTAGCTCTGCCCGAAAAATACAAACATACAAACTACTGCCCACGCGACCACACAGAACCTGGGAATGTCAGTTTTGCAAAGCACGTGAGTCAGGAAGCCTGTTCTTCTTGCCCCCACCACCACCCATTTAGCAGAGGAGGAAGCTGAGGCCCAGCCAGGCTACGTGACCTGCCCCACGGACAATAGCAAATTTGGGAGCATTGCTGGGCTTGAATCTGACTCCACACTGACTAGTCAGCTCCTCGGATTCATCTCACTGAGAGTACCTCGCTTCAGTTCTGTCTTCTGTGAAGTAGACAGCAGGCCCCACTCCTGGTGTGTGTGTGTGTGTGTGCACACGCGTGTCTGTGTGTGTTAATGGTACTGGGGATGGAACCCAGGATGTGTGTGTGTGCACACGCGTGTCTGTGTGTGTTAATGGTACTGGGGATGGAACCCAGGTCCTTGCGCATGCTAGGCAAGTGCTCTACCACTGAGCTATTTCCAGAGCCCTTTTCATTTATTTTCTGGACGGGTCTCGCTCAGCTGCCCGGGCTGGCCTGAAGTTTGCAATGTTCCCGCCTCAGCCTCTGCAGTAGCTTGATTTATAGGTTGTGACACCACACCCAGCTTCCGGCATCTGCCAGGCGCCGTAGCTCCTCCATGCCAGCCTCCCACCGTCCTTACTGCCTCTCCAAGCCAGTGCTCTCCCTCCCCACCACGCTGGAGAAGGGGTGGGGAGAAGGCAGTGCCCAGGGCTCAGCTTCCTTCCCACGCCCGGCTAGACCTTTAATTCACAGCCCATTTGGCTTTCTCTTTCCCGACTCCTTCCCTTCCTTGCTCCCCCTGTGCCCAGGCTGGGGTCTCAGGACCCGGGGAGCTGCTGACGTACCCACGGCCAGCATCAGCTTCTCAAAGTCCCCGGACAGCTCCCCCCGGATGCTGGCTTCGATTGGCTTCCCTGTGGTCTTCAGGTACTCATCAAACACTGAGTCACACGAGAGACAGGACGTCAGTCAGCGCCGAAACAGCGAGAGGAGAGGGACCCCCAAAGGGGAGGGTGAGGCGGCCGGGACCGGACCACCAACGGGAAATGGGGCCTGGTGCTTTGGTGGCGGCGGCTGGGGGTCACACACACTGGCAGCACTGTGTGGTCCTGCTGTGTGCACTGGGGAGCAACTCTGCACCCAGTTCACCAGCGGGGAGACAGGCCCGGCACTGAGGCAGAAGGATGGAGCGTCTGTGAATGGCTCTGGTGTAATAAAAGCACTGTCTACTAAAACTGGGGGGGTGTGTGGGCTAGAGGTGGAGTAGCTACGATGCTCCACCAGTAACGGGAAAGGAGAAGGGACTCCTGGTACAACCCCAAGAAAGTGGCCACAGGCCTCTGGTTCTCACCCAGTCGGAGATGCTGCTTGCTGCGATTTCCCAAGATGTAAATGAACTGTGCCTCATCTGTTCCCCATTTTAGTTCCCCTGCTTCGTACAGGTCCTAAAGGGGAAGAATTGCAACTTGACTGAAAGAAGAGATTCCTGAAGACAGGACATGCTAATCAAGCCTCTAGAACTGCTGCCCAACCCCTTCACAAGCAGCAGCTTGGTAGCCTCCGGGCCTTTGCATATACTGATCCATCTTCTTTCTTCCCTTACCCTCCCTTTCCTTCCTTTTTCTGGGGAAGCCCCTACTCAATCTTCACGGCCCCGATTAAATGTCCCATTTTCTCTCAAATGTCCCAGGCTGAGATCTTTTCCCCTCCTTCCCTCTCAAGATTCTAATGCTTCTTTATTGCTTTCGCCTCCTTTATGCTACAGTGATTCCTCCCTGTCTGTCTCCCGTTCTTGCTGGGCTGTGCAAACACAGGAAATATGTCTCTGAGTTCTTTTTAGTCACAGTGCTCCACACTGCTTTGGCCACAGGTGTGCAGAATACCTAGCTCGTAAGGCACACTGACAGAGAAGGAGTTTGTGCTGCTAAAATACGCCTGACTCTTCCCCAGTGCTTCTCAGGGTACCCAGCAGGTAGTGAGCATTTACTTTTAAAAAACATACAGTAACTGGAATGGATAAATAAACCAGGCTCCAAAATACATCTCGCCAACTTTTTATGTCCTGTACCGTTGAAAGAATTTAAACTGTTTTCTTCAACAAAGCCCTGTACAAACGCTGGCTGGGCCCAGGGTAGTTCTGTGTCTGACACAAACGAGGTCACCGCAGCCTTCCCAGGCCCCACTGCTGCCCTTTCTTGAGGCTTCTCCACTGCACCCTGGGGACCTCCCAGGCGCCCATTTACCTGCACGTCCTGTTGTACCAAGTCCTCGCTCACCACATCGTCCTCCTCCCTGGTTCCCTGCACAGAGAGAGAGAATAAGTGTTTCAAACACCACGGGGCTGGGAGGAAGGCCCGACAGCAGCAGTGCAGGCTGGAGAGGCGGCAGAGACCCGGGGGCTCTGGGAGTGCCGGAGAGGTGACAGGGCCGGGAGGACCCCTCAGGTGCCAGTGGACCAAGGCTGCAGGGTCGCACGTCCCCCTTCCAGTCCTCCCTCCCTCTCTCCCCTGGGGCTAGGATCCGACACGGGGGTGCTGGGGATAACCAAGGTTCTTCCCAGAGCCTGATCCTGGAAAGCAATGGGAGCCTTCTACCATCTGAGCTTGGGATGGCCCTGCCACAGGCCCCTGACACCACAGGGCCCACACCCTAACGACGTCAAGAGAGCCAGAGAGGCATAAGACAGGTGGTGGGGTGGAGTGGGTGGTGAGGAAGGCACAGTACAGAAAGGCCTAGCACCAGTGTGGCTCTCCCAGGCCACCCACCAGAGAGCAGGGAGCAGGGGTCTCACACCCCGCCTGTGCTGTGGGAGCTAGCGCCCAGGAGGGGCCAAGGGCCTGGCATGAACCTACCTGCAGCAGGACCACGAGCATCTTCTGGAAGTGGCCAGAGGTATCTCCGATGACGTCAGACTCCAGGTCCTGCTCGTAAGCTGTGGGAAGGAAAGCAAGCTCAGGGCTCCTCGGGACCCAAGACAAAGGCTCCCTGCTGCCCGCTATGTGCCTGGTAGATGGCAGAGATCCCAACACCCAGTCTACGTGACCGCCAGGGCGAGACCCTGCAGCCCATGCACAGCCGCTGGTTCCCAGATGTGGCGGAGTGGAATCTCCCTACTGCTCCTGTCCCCACACCATGTCCGCAGAACACCACCTTCTGGGATCACTGCGCCCCGCTGCCTTGGACTCCAAATAACACACCATCTCTCTCTGCCGTCAAGCCCTTGTGTGATCCTGCTCTGCCCTCTACCTCTCTAATCTTGTCTTGGCTACCAGGCTTATTTCTACTTCAGGGCCTTTGCATGTGCCTTTGTCTGCAGCAGGATCTTCTGTCCAGTTTTAATCCACCTGGCTCAGCTTTTCCTCCTAAGACAAGCTTTCCCTGACCACCGGTCTGAAGAAGGTCTTCCCTCATCAAAGTCTGACTTTTACCTGTTTCCTTCACTATTTAATCACCATGATGCATATATCGTGTTAATTTAATTACCCGTTTATTACCTTGTTAACTTACTGATCTGTACATTCTAGCAGGCAGGGACGGCATTGGTACAGCGCCCACCACCACATTCCAAGAACTTGTGCCCACCCACCAGAGCAGGCGCTCATTGGACCGATGAAGGGAGAGTGGACCAATCAGAAAGGAGGGGGCGGGGCAGGCTTCCGAAATCAAATCACTGCCCGATGTCCTGATTGGCCCCTCCGCCGACTCACCATCTTTGTATGCAGCCACCAGCTGGTGCATCTGCTCATTGGTCCGGGAAGCCAAGATCTCAATGAGGCACTTCTCATCGGTACCAATGCCCTGGAGAAGAGATGGGGCGTTAGTCCGGATGAGGCCAGGAGGCCACCAGCACTCTCTCCTCAGCTCTTAGACACCATGTGGGAGCTGCTGCCTGAGTCTCAAAAGACATGGGTTCTAGTCCCGCCTCTGCCAGCAGCTTGTGGCTTCTCCTTAAGAAGCCTGATCTTAATATTTTTTGCACCCTGAGAACAAGATGGTCCAGCTCTGGTGGAGCCCGCTGTGGGAATCCGCCCCAGGCTCTGATTCTTGGCACAGCTGCACAAGCCAACACAGTCTGGTCGGGAAATACGTCCTCAGTGAGTGTCACAAGTGTTTCTGTCAGTAGGGGTAGCTACAGGCTTTCGCTAATAATGATCTTACTTGAATGGACAACCCCAGACATCCTCCCAGGGGAAGAGACCATGGCAGCTCTTTGTACACGAAAGGTAAAAATCTGAGGGAAGACATGGATACCACCTCAGTTTGCTCACACCATCCGTGAGATGCAGCTGCTACTAGCCGCTCTGCCAAACCCTGAGGCAGGAGGTGACCCCCCGCAGTGGAGGGTATCAGTTTAGAGCTGGATTCGTGCTGCATAGATTGTCCAAGACCACAGCCCGTGATAAAGGCCCAGCTAGGATCAGGGGCTATAGTCTCTGCCTCCTTCCTAGACACAAGGCTTCTCCTCAACCACAGTAAACCCCGGACCCGGCCTCAAACCCTCCCCATAACCTCTCTGGGTGTCCCCAGAGCGAGCTGGGAAAGACCTCTGGCTCCTACCTGCCAAATCCTCCCTAGACTGGTGACTCAGCTCGATTCTCTCACCTCCCAAATGCCCCCAAGCCTGCCCAGAGCTGGGTCCCACCCACCGCCGCTGCCCCACTTCAGTGGGCCCCGCCCATCTTTGGGTCCCTACATCCTGCTGCTCTGGGGCCCTAAGCTCCTGGGGATCCGTGCCTGGTCTCTGCCCAGCCCTGACTCCTGTCAACATCTGTCCGTGTGGGTAGAGGGGGCACAGCTCCTGGGTGGTTCCAGGGCTCCCTGGAGAGCCTGGGGTCTTCCCATTACCAATGTCCTTTGTCCCCAACACACACACACACACACAGACACACGGACACACACACTGCTTACAGAGATGGCGTCTTTAATTTCTTTGGCGTCACAGTAGGCGAGTGGCCTCATAAGGCCCACAATCAGCCGCTCAAACTTCCCTGTCAGTTCATACTTCAGGTCAGCGATGAGGTCCTGGAGTCAGGAAGAGAGGCACAGCCCTGAGAACTGCACTGAATGAGCTTTCACTCTCACAAGCACCAGGCCCAGCTTGCTGGTCGCTGTTCCTGGAGGTGCGCATTGTGATTGGCCTGGGAGACTGCCCAGCCACCTCAGGGAATGCCCAGAGTCCCACAGTGGGCACAGCGCCCCTTCCCTGGCTCTGCTGGCCTCCCTGCTCCTGTGTCCCCTTCCCTCCCACAGAGTGGACCCAGTTGCTTGTGCCCCAGTGCGGCCTAACACCTGGAGTACAGCAGTACCCTGGCTGTATCTGAGGCTAAAAGAACAGAACCTGCCCCTGCAGGTGTCAGACACAAGAACAAAAACATGCAGGAAGAACCTGGATGAACACCCAGGTGAGGTGAGTGACATCCTCCCGTCGCCCCCTGCCTGCCCTCTGGTTGCCATGGTTACCTTGCCATAGAGTGACTTGTAGCTCTGGCAGATCTCCTGCCTCTGCCGGTTGCTCCGGGAGGTGATCAGGTCCAGTATGGCCTCCTTGTCACTGCCTGGGAGACAGGAGGGCATCCACCGTGCTACCCACGCCACCTCCAGGAAGCCCTCCTGGGCACTTCCTTCCTGGGCACAGCTCATGGGCCCATGGAGTCCCCACTGAGAGCCACAGCACAGACACCTGAGCTCATAGGACCCCCGATCTAGCTCCTCACTGTACAGATAAAGAAACTGAGGCCCAGAGAGGGTCTCGCCCCCACTCTTGCAGGAAGCCCAGCTTAGAAAACCCTGAGTCCTAACACTAGTACAGGGCTCTGTCAGCCCCGAGAAAAGTACAAGAGAACAGTCAGCTCTGGTCCAGGGTCACAGAGACGCCAGGAAAGGCGTCAACTACGCGGAGGAAGAACTGGTTCTGAAGCTGCAGGTGGCCAGTCTGGGCTCTTGTCCGTACACCTTTTGTTGGCATGAAATGATTTCTTTCTTTTTTCTGGGAGGGGACAGGGTCTCACTATGTAGTTGAGACTGACCAGGAAGTCACCATGTAGCCCAAGCTGGTCTCGAACTCACAGTGATCCTCCTGCCTCAGCCCCCAAGTGCTGGGATTACAGGCATGCGCCACCATGCTGGGCTATGCAATGATTTGTTACAAAAGCAGGAAAAACAAAAAGAGGGCGAGAACTGGATGAGCCTAGTGTGTGACTCACACTAGAGCACTTGCCGAGTGCACTGAGGCTGTGTGTTTGTCCCAGTGGGACACACGCACACCCGCAGGGTATAGTTCACCTTCCCCACCCAGCCCGCAGGGCGGCACCCACCGAAGCCCTTCATGGCGGTATACAGAGCCTCAGCGTCCTGGCCGGGGTCGAAGTCCGGGTGGTCGTGGATGGAGCCCCGGAACCTGGCGCCCTGCAGGGAGGAGAGTGGAGGACGAGGTGCTGAGCGCGGCCAGGACGTGCGTCAGATCCCTCACCATGGCCCTGGCTAAGCTCAAGCGGGCACAGAGGGCGCTGTACACTGCTGCTGCGCTCAAAGAACAGTGCCACCTCCCAGGGTGGCTGACAACAGCCGCACCACCTTCACCCCAGAGATGAACAGCCCGGCTGGGCGAGGGGAGGAAGACGACTGTAGAGAAACCCCAGCCTCGGCTGTTTTCATGTGCTTCACAGTGTACAAAGCCTTGTCATCCCCCACTAACTTGATTGCTTTAACATTTGCTGGAGTGCTTAAAATTTCTTTGGGGGGTGAAATTCAGGATTGAATCCAAGGGTGCTCTATCACTGAACTCCATCCCTACCCTCTTTTTATTTTTTAATTTAATTTAATTTTTTTGGTATAGGGGATTGAACTCGGGCCCTTGGGCCTGCAAGGCAGGTGGCGGAACCACTGAGCTAAATCCCTGGCCCCGTACCTTTTTTTTATTTTTACTTTGAACAGGATTTGCTAAGTTGCGCAGGCTGGACTTGAACTTGTGATCCTCCTGCCTCAGCCTCCTGAGTATCTGGGAATGTAGTTGTGAGCCACCACACTGGGTTTAACATGATCTTGGTCTGAGATGAAGCAGCCAAGCACAAAGAAGGAAAGCCAGCCAGGTGTGGAGGTGGAGGCCTGTTATCTCAGCACTATGGAGGCTGAGGCAGGAGGATTGCTTCGAGTTTGAGGCCAGCCTACAAAGTGAGGTCAAAGCCAGTCTGAACTACTTAGTGAGACTCTGTCAAAAAAAAAAAAAAAAAAAAAAAAAAAAAAAAAAAAAA
>NW_022900921.1:2272363-2276113 GCF_012274545.1 Fukomys damarensis | reverse complement strand
AAAAAAAAAAAAAAAAAAAAAAAAAAAAAAAAAAAAAAAACCCACACCAAAACAAAGAAACAAAGAAGGAAGGACAGCCACCTGCAGGGAGTCCCCCAGGCCTGATCTCTACCCCTCCACAAACCTGGCTCCACCAACCCTGCAGTTGCCAGTGACTCTGGGTGAGGTCTTGGGCCCAGGGCACCGGGAGCCACCTCAGAGTCAATGCCAAGACAAGGTACTGCCCCACTGGCTGGGTGAACTGAGCTCTGAGGTGATCTGAGGACAGGCTGGCAGGGCCTGAGGCCAGGAGAGGAAGGCAGGGGGCCAGGATCTCAGACCCAGTGAATGCACAATGGGCTTCATCCCGGAGAAGTCAGATGTGGGTCAGCACCACACCTGGCAGTGGCCCAGAGCTGAGGGCCGAGACCAGGCAGGGATGCTGAAGATGTGGGAGAAAGAGGACCCCACGCCTCCCTCAGGAGCCCCAGCCCGGCGGCAGGGAGAGATGAGCACAGGCATCACTGCGGAGCTGTACAAACACCTCCCCACAGAGGTATGGCAGGAAATGTAGAAAATGGGCAGCAAGGAAGGAGCTGGGCCGGGGTGACCCTCAGGTTGTGCCTCAAAGGGTGAGGCGCGGCCTGGCAGAGTGCACCCTGTGCCCCGGCCCCCAGCCAGGCCTCCAGGCTGTGGTTTATGTCTGCAGACGCTGCCTCCCCTGAGGTATGCGCGTGGGCACAGAGCTGCTATTTAAAGTCCTGACAGGAGGTGACCAGAAAGGGACATGGCCTCTTCCTACCATCCATGGGTCCCCTGCAACCTGATCACACCCCAGGCAGAGAAGGCCAAACTCTCAGACCCGGCCCCTTGCCCACAGCCTGGTGGGCAGCGGACAGTGCTTCACCACCGCCTCACTTCTGAGCTCATGGAGGGAGGACCCAACGCACAGGGACAGCTTTGCTGACCCAGGAGGGCAGGTCACAGACTCAGACTGGCCCTCAGCCGGCGGCACTCGGTGCAGGACTAATGGGTGGGAAGGCAGCACAGCTGGCCTCCTGCCAAAGTTCACCTTTAAACCCTGTTGGGTTTTTCTCTGGATCCTCCCTCAGTCCAGCAACACTGCAAAAGAAGAGCACCCAAGGGCTGGGGATTTAGCTCAGTGGTTCTGGCACCTGCCTTGCAAGCACAAGGACCCGAGGTCAATCCCCGGTACCCGAAGGAAAATAAATAAATAAATAAATGAAGAGCAGCCAATATTGGCAGATGGAGAACAAAGAGGACTAAGAGGATGGAATGACTACTTTACAAAGGGACTGAAAACCCTTTAGTCCAGATTTTCCTTGATTTGGGGCAGGGCACGGTCTTGCTATGTAGCCCAGGCTGGCCTTGAACTTGAGATCCTCCTGCTTCAGCCTCCCAAGTGCTGGCATTACAGGCGTGTATCACTGTGATTCCATGGGGAATCATATATAATACATACAATCATGTATAAGAATAATAGTCCCCAGAACATAGCACAGGTATGGCAACAGAGACTGGAAAGGCCTAGTAAGTGTAAGTAAGCTGATTGAATAAACACAGACACAGCAGTCCAGGCTCTGAGAAGGAAAAGCTGCAGGGGAAGGCGAGCAGGCAGGGCTTCCAGGCACGGCACGCCTAGCAGTCTCTGCAGCGGTGTGGGGAGCGCCAAGAAAGATGCCACCAGGAGCCAGGTAGGTCCTCCAAGGTCTGCCTGGACCCTTCTTGGGTTGCTGCTGCCATGGTTCACAGCTGCCCTGCTCTGCACCTGTCCTGATCCACCAAGCCCAGCCTCCTTCCTCCCTCCCAGGCCTCCCAGGAGAGGAGGAAGGGAAAGCACCTTAAGGACCAGTGTGGTTCCACGAGCCCAAGACAGAGAGGCAGTCACACACCACAGCCACACAGCAAGCCAGGCCTGCCTGGAAGGGAATCTGAGGCTCTTCCTAAGCAAGCAAACTTTCTCCCTTGCCCTGGGCTCCCTTCCCACTTCGTGGGGAGCGACAACCGCCACACAGCCACGGGTCATGGAGGCCACCTTCTTTGTCCTCCAATACCAATGGCTGAGTTTTTCCACTGCACCATTTGCTGCTTCTGCTGCACAGGCTCCTTGCAGCAGGCCTCTTTCCTCTGAGTCATTCTGACCCCATTTTCAAGACTAAACAGGCAGTAGTGCCGTTCAACCCTCAGGACCCTAAAGGCTTCTCACAGTTAGACACCCATGTTTCCAGGGCAGCCAGGACCAGAGCCACCCATCCCTCCATCCACCCACCCACCCATCTATCCATCTATCCACCCATCCATCCATCATCCACCCAGCCACCCACCCATCCATCCATCCGTCTATCCATCCATCCACCCACCCATGTATCCATCCACCCATCCATCCATCATCCGCCCAGCCATCCAGGCAAGCAGCATTCACGGAGCATCTGCTGACCGCTGGGCAGGGACCACTGAGAACCCCGAGTCCGTGGGTAGACGTGGGATGGAGGTGTTACACGGGCAGCACAGGAGCCATAGACAACAGTCTTCCTTCGGAAGTGGCCCGAGACAGAGCCTGGTCTGTGCTCACAGCAGAGGGCCTGATGCGGTGTGAAGACACAGCAGGCCTGGGCAGGAGAAGGCAGGCCCAGATTCCTGAGCACTCAGGGCTGAGCCCAGAGTCACACAGTGCACTGACTGGGATGCGCCGGCAGAGAAGCGGGTGAGGCGGGTCCCAGACTGTGACACCGCCGGGGCTCTGCTCATGGCCACACTGCTCAGGTCAGGCGTTGTCCCTCTATACACAGAGTTGCCCGCTCCGAACTAGACTGAATCACACAGTTTGCTTTATAGGTAGAGTAAAGCAGCCAAATGGCAGCAAGTGTCACACGGCTCAGACTAACACCTTTCTCCAGGCTGACAGGTGGGCCTGGAGGGTGCCTGACTCTGATGGAGCAGGAGGTGTTGGTGGCGACAGCTCCAAGATAGCTGGTATTTGACTGCTCGGAGTGGAGGCTCTGAGGTCTAAGGATTGAAACTGGCCAGGGCACGAAGAGAGAAGCCGTCCCCTTCCCCGTCCCCACCGCTGGTGGCGGGCAGGCGGGCGGGCGGGCGGCCCCTTTCCTCTTGCAGCCCCCGCCTGGCTGTCTCCCTCACCGCGCAGGCAGGTGGTGGGGTGCTGCAGGAAGGGGCGGGGTGACAGCAACAAGCGAAGCTACGCTGGGAACTGGGGTCTACACTGGGCCTGACAGGGTGTCCACTTAGAGCCGACTTAGAGAGGAGCAGGTGACCCAGGGCTCAGTCACTGGGGGAGGGGGCAGAGGCGGCCCCAGCTCATCCAGGCCAGGGTTCCCGCCCGCCATTCTCACCCTCTTGGTGTGAATTCTGGGTCACTGAGGACCTGTACAGCCGCCCAGTCTCCCAGGCACCCGCCCAGACTGCCTCTGGCAGGTGGGACCCCAGCTGCAGGTGCTGGCGGTGGGGAGAGCGGAAGAGAGCCGGGACTTTCCACCCTGAAATATTCAGCAGGTCGCGGTGCCAGCTGGGGAGCGGCCCAGCCCCGGGGCCCACCCAGGCTGCTGCAGGCACAGGTGGACCAGTCCGACCGCAGCAGAGGCCTCCGGCACAGCGGCCTCGTCTGCAGCTCCCAGCCTGGGCCTCGCGCCCTGTCCCTGGGCTCCTCCATGACCACCTGACACGGCACGACCCTACGGCCACCAGACAGTGTCTGCACCAGGACCGCACTGTTTCCTCACGACTGCGGGCCTC
>NW_022900921.1:2262590-2268564 GCF_012274545.1 Fukomys damarensis | reverse complement strand
TGAATTCTGGGTCACTGAGGACCTGTACAGCCGCCCAGTCTCCCAGGCACCCGCCCAGACTGCCTCTGGCAGGTGGGACCCCAGCTGCAGGTGCTGGCGGTGGGGAGAGCGGAAGAGAGCCGGGACTTTCCACCCTGAAATATTCAGCAGGTCGCGGTGCCAGCTGGGGAGCGGCCCAGCCCCGGGGCCCACCCAGGCTGCTGCAGGCACAGGTGGACCAGTCCGACCGCAGCAGAGGCCTCCGGCACAGCGGCCTCGTCTGCAGCTCCCAGCCTGGGCCTCGCGCCCTGTCCCTGGGCTCCTCCATGACCACCTGACACGGCACGACCCTACGGCCACCAGACAGTGTCTGCACCAGGACCGCACTGTTTCCTCACGACTGCGGGCCTCAAGTTCCCCTCTCCTGAAAGGAGACAGGAAGGACAGCGCAACGATCAGGGTGGAGAGTGGGCTGCCAGGCCGGAGATCAGTGCGCAGTGCACTGAGTGCACGCAGAGTCTGCACACACTCGCAGTGTGCAAATGCCGTGTGTTTGCTCGCACGAATGTGTGCGAAGGCAGGGTGGGGCACTAGAAGCAGAGTTAATAACTGCAGGCAGGAGACCCAACTCCCAGCCCAGGGGAAGGAAACAGACCTCTCTCCCCTCAGGACGTCTTCCCCAAGCTCCTTCCTCCCCAGCGGCTCTTTCCAGGCATCCGAATGACTCTTCCTCCCCGACCGCACTGCTGTCCCTCACTCACAAGCCACGGACTTCCCTTCCGGCTTCCTCTCCATCATGCCTCAGCCCTGGCCCCCTCTGAGAAGCTCTCCCAGGCCACCTTCCCCTCTCTCTCACCTGGTGGGTGCCCTCCTGCCTGTTCGGAGCTCCTCTACTGCCCCTGCCAGAGGGCAGGGCGGATGACCTCGTGAGAGGGACCCCTGCGGATCTGCTGAGGGCATTGGCAGTGAAGAGCACCAGTCAGCCAGGCAGGCGGCCAGCCCGAGAGACTGGAGCAGAAGTCCAAAGATCTGCACCCCAGACCCCGGCCCCTCTGCTCCCCTGGACCTAACCCGTCCACTTGGCTCGTCCAGTTGTGCCTGAACTGGCTCTCAGGATGAGCTCTGTGACTGTGCTCAGAAAACGGGAAACGGCAAGAATTCAGTCCTGGGCGCTGCCCATGACCACAGTTGTTCTGTCCTCCTGGTCAGAGGCCAAGAGCAGTGCTCTCCTCAGGGGCTGGCAGGGAGGCCACAGGAGGGATTATTTTTCTTTTTCTCAGTCAGTCCTGGGCATTGAACCCAGGGCCTTCACATTAAGCTACATCCCCAGTGCTTTTTAGCTTTTTAAATTTTAAGACAGGGTCTCACTAAGTCATCCAGGCTGGGCTCTATCCTCCTGCCTCAGCCTACTAGAGTGTAGGACATGCACCATCATACCTGGCTGGGATAGGGCTTTTCTGAGGGCACTGGGCCTACATCCCATAATGCACTGCTCTGCTCCAGCTGTGAGACCATCAGACCCCAGTCCATTGACCAGCAGGTCTCAGAAACCGGGATAAAGTTCAGTTAGTGGAGTTCAGCCACCTCAGGAGGGGAAAGTGAGGCCCGAGGAGGTAAAGAAGCTCCTCCTCACACTTCACGGCCAGCAGCTCTGGGGCTGGAGCAGGCGAAGTGGTTCCAAGCCAGATGTCCCTCAGTTTTACTGTCCCTTTCAATGCCACCTGCTGACCACACCCCTTCTGTGAGGCCAGCAAGGCCCACCCTGAGACAGACCCTGACTCAGAGGGATTTCGGCTCTGTGCTTCGATTCCCTGCAGAGTCACAGACAGCCTGAGAGAGTGGCAGGGTTTTCCAAGCCGGGAATTCAACCAAAGTGGGTGTGCCAGGGACAGTCCCAGTCCGAAGCAGTGAAGGCCCTCTACGGCTTTCTTGCCTGCTCAGCACCCACTTCCTCTCTAGGAACCACTTCTGGCTCCGGCGAGACCACCTCCATCTCCTAGCTCCAAGGAAGGGCGTGTTCCTCAGACCCAGCCAAGGAGGACAAAATGCCGATTTCCCGTGGAACAGCTACAGGTGTCACGCGCTCTGTTTTCCCTGGTCTGCTCTGACAGGAATGGATGCCTGGAGCTACTATTGACTGGTGTGCCAGGGAAAGAACATACCCAAGACGGAGCCATCCAGAGGGAGCTCATTCAGAGAGACAGAAAACGACTATCTGGGTCCCTGGATCCAGCCAGATCTGAAGTCCTGTACTTCCCAGTCATGTGAGCAGTGTGCATCCTCTTCTGCTCGGCATATTGCAGAGTCATTGGTGACCCAGTGAAGAGGACCTGAGACCCTCTCCTGACCCTTCAGGCCGAAGGTGTCGAGGTCTCAGTGGGTGTAGGCCCTGAGCCTAGAGGATCCCGGGCCCCGGGAAGGCAGAACACAGGCTTAGGAGAGGGAGGCCCCTTACCTGTGCTGGTTTGGCCATGGTCTCGGGTTCTGCAGCAGAAGCCCCTGGGGAGAAGACAGAGTCCATGAGTTTCCGCCTCACTCTGCCCCTGCCCATTCCTTCCCTCCCACCATTCCAGCTGCCTGCAGCCCTCGGGCTCAAGGCCAGGTGCACTGTTTGAGAGGACACTGGGGAGAGGGAGGTGTCTGGGGAGCAGCGCTGAGCTGGAGCGGGACCCTCTTCGACCTGCAGGACTTTCCAGGCGTGCCTGCCCTCCGTCCCACCAGGCTGGGCTTTGCGTTTGTGTGGAGGAGACACAGGGCTCCCAGCCACGCCTCTGAGGGCTGCGATCCCAGCGTACTACGACCAGTGCTCCCCCACCTACTCCTCACAGACCCTGCTCGGCAGAGAACACGGCGGCGGGTAAAAAAGATTCAAAGCCCAGGGTGGCAGTGCACACCTGCAATCCCAGCACTCTGGGATTTGCTAAGCTGAGGCAGGCAGATCACAAGTCTGAGCCCAGTCCGGGCAACTTAGCGATGTAGCAAGACCCTGTCTCCAAATAAAAAGTGAAAAAGGAGATGATCACCGAGTGCACATATCAGGCTATGAAAGGAAGAGAGAGAAAAACAAAGCTCGATCAGGACAGCACAGTGCCAGGTGCAGCGGAGGGGGCCACAGGGCAGGCAAGGAGGATGGCAGAGGGCCACAGGGACCAGCATTTTCCTGAGGCGTGGTGCTCTCTAGTGCGCACGGGCAGGGAATGGGACAAGGGCGTCTGGAGAGTTTCCAGGACAGGGACGGGGGCACTGTGGGTGACAGAGGCGACACGTGGGAAAGAGAAAGCAGGGTGGGTGTGGGGCTGGGGGGGGTCACTCGGCATGAAGGCGAAAGATGAAAGTTAAATGGCCCTGGCAGGGAGAGAAGAGAAACAGGGCTGCCGCGTGGGAGTTTCCGCAAGCCTGTGAGCTGATCTCTTTTTAAACAAGCCTGTGTGTTGCTTTTCCTTTCTCTCAAAGCTCTGCAGATTGAACCCAGGGAGCACTGAGCTGCATCTCCAGCACTTTTTATATTTTACTTTGAAACAGGGACTCGCTAAGCTGCCCAGGCTGGTCTCCAATTTAAAATCCTCCTGCTTCTGCCTCCTGAGTAGCTGGGACTGCCGGATGAGTCATCGTGCCCGATTGCATGTTGCTTTTGAAAAGTAAAAACAGCAAACCCAACCCACGTGGAGCCTAACTGAGGGGCAGTGGGGGACCCTGGTCCCAGCTCGGGGTTCCCAGTTCTCCCCATTCCCCGCCACACTGAAAGAGGACCCCGGAGACAGCAGCCCTGCCACTCTCTGCGTTGCGCTCTGCCCCTGGGGTCACAGGGCATGGTGTGACATCGCGACAGACTGTAGATTTAGAGGCAGACAGACCTGGGCTCGAAGGCTTGCTTTGTCACTTCTTAGCTGTGTGACCAAGGGCCCACTGCTCCCTTGGACTTCAAGGTTATCTCAAGCAAAGCCAGGCCTTTCCCCTTCCCTGTCCTTGCCTCATAGGGGTAGGGCTGCTGGAGGATGAGCTGTCACCGCCCCTCCTAGACAGGTCTCTTCTGGCCAAATGGCCCCTGGGGGCGCTGAGGACAGGCTTTGCCGAGTTTGCCTCGTGTCCCCGCTACCTGAATACAAGTCCAGGTCCACGGAGCGCGGGTAGCAGAGGACAGGCCAGCCCTCAGTGCAGCTGGGCTCAGCTCAGCTCAGAGAAACCCTGCCGTTGCCCTGGTGACCAGGGGCCCCTGGTACACATGTGCAGCTGTCCCCAGGAAATGGAAACCACACCCCTGACAGTGTGTGTGCTGGGGGACAGACATCAAACTCACAAATGGGCTGGGAGCCGGCTCCGGATTCCTCAGGCCTGGGGGCCAGCGGGGGCAGAGGGGCGGGAACCCCAGGGACAGCAGAGAGATGGGAATGGATTGAGGCCCCAGAAGGCAGCTGATGCGGGGCGCAAGGCCTGAGGCCACACTGGCACCCTCTGAGTTCTCCTCTGGCCGTGCTGCTGGAAACTTCAGCTGCTGGCCGACACCCAGGCCCATCTGGACGAGAGCCCCTTTCCGAGAAGACACGGCTGAAAGGAGGGGCCTCTAGCCCTTGGGAAACTGGGCTCAGGTCTGGGCACAGCTTCTGAGCACCTGACACCCGTGGCTTCATCTCAGCTCACTGCAGATCCGTCCGGGGTACAGTCCCGGAGCACAGGGCTGTGCGGCCACCCACGCCACCCCTGTAGCCTGCAGCCTTGGTTTCCTTCCTGCCCTTGGGACTCAGGCCCAACTCCAGGACAAGCAGGTCCCCACTGTCTTCCCCGGGGTCTCCCCGTCACACAAAGGCACCAGCCTGGATGCACAAGGCTCCCTGCTGTGTGGTTTTGTGAGTTGCTTAGACTGCATCTCTGCATCGGTTCAGTGATAAACCCCGGCCTCGCAGTCAAGGTCCCTGAGTTCAAATCCTGACGTTGCCTGGCTCAGGACCTTGGGCGAGTTACACAACTTGTCCCTGCCTCAGTTTCTTGACTTCTCTCGAAATTACAATCTTGGAACATTTTTGCAGGTTACTGGAAAATCATGAAAAAAGAAATTCACCCAGGTTTCTGTGGACAGTAAAATATCCCACCCGAATGCATGTATTTCTTTGGCATGTTCTGAGTTAGTTTTTCAGAGAAATTGCAGACCTCTGCAGACACAAGACAGGCTGCACAAATCCATCCTTTTGCAGAAAAGAAGGAGGAGGAGGGGAGAGGGAGGCGGCGTAAGAGGAGGAGGCAACAGCAAAAGCAGCAGCCGGAATCTACTGGCAGCAGTGAACAGTGGACGCAGGCGTTTTCACCAGAGGGGTGATTTCAGAGTAGGGTTTTGCTTTATTCTGGTGATGGGATTGGACCCAGAGTCAGCTACATCCCCAGTCCTTTTTATTTTGGAACAGGGTCTTCCTAAGTCTTCAGACTGCCCAGGCTGGGCTTGAATTTTCCACCCTTCCGCCTCAGCCTCCAGGCGGGCTGGGTCACAGGTGACACCACCACGCCCAGCTGGAGAGGCCTTTCCTAGAGGAAGGCTTGGGTTGAACACCGGCCCAGACAGAGAGGACCACAGCTGTGGTTATCTGGAGACCTCATCTGCAGATCAGGACCACCCTTGCCCACTGGGCCCCCAGCCCTTGGGGGCTGCGCCACCGGCCAGCCCCTCAGGAGCTCAGGCCCTGTCCCTGTCTGCTCTGCAGAGGTTCTCGCATCTTGGTGAAATCTGTGCCTGGCTCTGAGCTTCTGCATGTAAAGGTGCATGCTGACCTCTGTCAACCTGCATGACGTCAGCTCATCACACAGTTACAGGCACTGTAGGGGCAGTGTGCATTCCAAGCTGCCCGATCCCGCTGTGCCTCAGGAGTCACGCCTTTCGTGGTAACCTTTACGCCAGCTCTCTTTGCTCAGTTTTCCCTCAGCCCATCTCCCACACACCCACAATGCCGTTCTCCCCAACCCTCCCCACCATGCCCCCCACCAGTGTTTTTTTTTTTTTTTTTTTTTT
>NW_022900921.1:2257730-2262527 GCF_012274545.1 Fukomys damarensis | reverse complement strand
TTTTTTTTTTTTTGAGACAGCATATGACTATGCAGTCAGGCTGGCCCTGAACTTCTGCCTGAGTTCCTCAAAGCAATCCTCCTGCTTCAGCCTCCTGTAGGCTGATATACCAGCATTTTCTATCCATATTTCAAGACCTTGAAAATGCTCCTTGAACACGGGGACATGTCCAAAATCACCAAAGGCCATCTCCCAGAGGCTGACTCAACAGTTCTGGGGTGAGGCTTGGGCTCTAGTGATTTCTAAAACTTTTCTTGGGTGATTCTGACACAGTCAAGGAAGCTGAGCGGCACTGGCCTCTCTGGGATTCAATGCCACCCCCTCTAGGAAGCCAGGGGCAATGACTTTCTCCCTGCTTGGGATCCCTTAGTGCTCTGAGCCCCCTCACTTGCCTGGGTGTGGTGAACCAGAGGCTGCCTGCCTCTGAGAACTGCAAGAAAAAAATCCATACTCGAGTAATCTCACAGGCTATCAGACTGTGGGCTCTGGGCAAGGGGTTGCTATTTCTAGCACAGGAAGTGGTGGATCACGATGCCAAAGCTCTTTCTCTGTCCCCAGCTGGAAAAAGCCCAATTGGCTCCCCTCCCCCTTGGTGGAAAAACCAGTTTTGCTCTCCCTGCTATTCCTTTCCATATACACCTGCTGCTTCTCTTTTGAGCTGCTTATTAGCATCTGTCAGTCTGCTCCTTCATTAATGAGTAGAATAAAATATGTGCTTAACATGTCATTTTCACATCTGTCTGAGTCATGACAGTACCCTTTTTGAAAAATTATTGTCTAATTATCACACATGCTTCTATGCTGCACCCCTAGAGAGGTTAAATAATTCCCTGGAAAAGTGCAGGTGGCTCTTAAAGATTGTTGGCCGAAATGTACTGAGTGCCTGTGAAAGTTTTCTTTAGTGACATCTTTGAATAGTCATAGGTGAAAAAATGGAAAAACAGCAAAACAAACAAACAAAAAAGGACTTATCAAGCTGTTTCCTCCTCATACTATAGCCAGGACAGAAAAGAACTTGTGAAGTTAGGTAACTTGCCCAACTCCCTAAATAAAATTACTGATTAATGTGAGAGTCACTTTTTAATAAATACATATTGACCTGGCCACAGGATTATACCTGTAATCCCAGCACTTTGGGAGTACTGGGAGTTTGAGGCAGGACATCCCGAGTTCAAGCCCTGCCTGGACAATTAGCAATGCCCAGTCTCAAAATTAAAAATTTAAAAGGCTTGGGGATGTAGCTCAGTGTGAGAGCCATTGGTTCACTCCCCAGTATCCCCGGCACCAACAAAGGGGGAACAAATTGAGCAAACAAGGCTCACTGGTAGGAAATGAGGGTATAAGAGAAAACAAGACAGATTAAGGGCCGGGGGCTGTAGCTCAGTGGCATGGCGCCTGCCTGGCAGTGCAAGGTCTTGAGTTCAATTCCAGGTACAGAAAAACAAAAACAAAAGCTCTAAGCAAGTCTCCCAGCCCCGTGAGGCTGGCTGCCCAATACAGCAGCTAGCAGCACTCTTTGGAGCCCATATCCCAAGAGTAACAGGAGACAACAGAGTCTACGGAGATAAACAAAAGTATACTTTACAAATGTGATATGAAGAGTCACAGTCCCCTCCTTCCTGTGCTCCGAAGATCACCCTCATCACCTCCGGGGGCCTCTCTGGAGGCCCTGGCCCGGGACCTCTGGACCTTTCCAAGCCGGGCTGCCGCTCAGGGGTGGAGCGCTTCTCTAGCATGTGTGAGGCCTCAAATCCCCTCACAGTTAGACCCTTTCCCTTTCCTGTTTCTCATGGTTTTCCCCAGTAGGCACAGGAGCCACCGATCTCCCTCTGGCAGCCTGGGAAAGGTCTGCCCGGCCGGTGCTCCAGATACTGTGCTTTCTTAGAGAGCAGCACCTTTCCCAACCCTACCCAGGACCACTGATCCAAGACCGGAAAGGACCTAGAAGTTGCTGGCTGCCCTGGACCAGAAAGGGTCTACCCTGGGCTTGAACTCCAGCTCGAGGCAGGAAGAGGCAACAACGTGCTCTGTGCCCCAGTCTGTGCGGGACCTGAGGGGCCATTTAGCTGCAGCATGGCCCTGGGCGGTCTTTAGCTTCTCTGCAGGCTTACAAGTAAATGAGATTCAACTGGAGTTGTGAGGGTGAAGAGAACGAGGACGTGTCCAGGGCTTAGAAGAGGGCAGGGCACGGTAGGAAGCTGTGCACAAGAGGGTACAACTACGGCTACTTCTTTAGCATCCACATCTGCAAACTGGGTTTCTCCGGGAACAGCCAGTGCCCAGTGAGTCCTAAGGTTTCTGTCTCACTACTTATGGTGCCCCAGGGCACCGGTTTTGCAGAAGAGCTGCCCTGGGCCCAAGTCACCAGCACTCTCAAGCTCCACGCCCTCCTGACATCAGTTTCCAAGGTGCTTTCCCATCTGTCACCTCGCCGCCTCACCAAGTTAGCAGTCTCAGCCTCCTTTGACCAAAATTGACCTGAGGTTTACAGAACCCACGAAGCTGGGCCTGGCGGTGCACACCTGTAGTCTCAGCACTCTGGGAGGCTGAAGACGGAGGACTGACTGCAAGTTTGACTTCCGTATGGGCAATCTAGAAAGACCCTGTCTCAAAATAAAATACATGGGCTGGGAAAGTCCTGAGTTCAATCCTAGGACCACACAGAAAACAAAAACATGAAAACCACAAACAGTCATTTCTCCTGGCCAGTCTCTATGAGGGTTTCTCAAGCACAGAAAATAGGAAACTGGGACGGGTTTACAGGCATAGTGATACCCCCACCCCAGCAACTTCCTTTCCTCTAGGGCGGGAGGATGCCCAGGAATCAGTGTAGAGACCACATCCTGTGCTTTGCCCCACCCACGAGGTATCTTGGAGAGGCTGGGTGTGGTGAGATGGGGACTCCCCCGGGTCCTCTGGGAAATGCCAAAAAAACGCTGCAGCAAGCGGAGCTATCCAGACCCAACCCCGGTACTGGCTGGGTGGCATGTGCACAGGTTCAGCCCCGGAGAGGAAGGAACTGAGGCCCACGGGGGTGTGTGCCCGGGGCATGGGGTGGGTGGTGTGGGGCTGAGGCCGGGGCTGGAGCCTGGCGCCGCAGTGCAGATGCTCCCAACGCTGGCACCTGTCCAACACCGCGGCGCCCCACCCCACCCCACCCCAGGGTCTGCCTGAGAGCCCAGCCCTGGACTCCAGGCGGCCCCCTCCCCTGCTGCCCTGCCACAGCTGTCCCTTACCCAGAAACCGCAGCTGCGTCCTGTGTCCCAGCAGAAGGTGCCTGGTGAACAAAGGGTGGACAAGCAGACGAAGATGGATGACTGACCGCCACAGCTGCAGAGGGGGTGAAGGCCTTGGCCTCCCTCCCTCCCCAGCCCCGCCCAACTCCCCGAATCCTTAATCACGCGACAGCTGAGCGCTAGGACCCCAGCGGTGGATGGGGGCAGCTCTTAGGGCTTTGCTATGGGTATTGAGGGCTCAAGAGATACGGGTTTTGTCCATGGACCCCAGTCCATCTGGCGCTGCAGCCCTCCTTCCCACCGACCCCTGGCCACTGTCCTCTGCATGGCCAGCTAAAGCTTGGGACCCCTGGGGGCTGAAACCGCAGCAGACACTCTGAAGGGCTGAGCAGGTGCGAGTACCTGACAGTGAGGGTACCAACAGCGACCCCTTCCCCCCAACGGAGGCCCGACTCCGGAGCCTTTGCACTGAGCTAACCCCAGACCTTTTTCGTTTTTTTAAAATCCTGAGACAGGGTCTCCCTAAGTCACTAAGTTATTCAGGCTGGGCTTGAAGTTTCACTCATCCTGCTCCAAAACCCCAGAGGGCCGGGACCACAGGTGTGCGCCGCCATGGTCCACTCTGCTGCAGTGCCAGCTGGAAGGTGAAGGGAAGAGGCGGCGGAGGGGAACACAGTCCTCTCCCAGATCCAAGCCATATGCCCAAATTTGGAATTGTCAGGGAAGCCCCACCAGAGTTCAGACAAAACTCTGAGGACGGAAGTGGTGGCCAGATCATTTTCCCAAAGGACTCCCTTTCCCTTGCTGTCCCTTCCAGGGCCTACAAGGCCTGGCCCAGGAATTCCAAACCTGCAATCAAGAGCCGCAAGCCTGTAATGTGTCCTGGCGGCTGACAGATAAATACACCTTTGTAGCAGCGACCGTCTCCTCTGAAAGGGGCCAGGTTCACCAGCTCTGGGAGGAGGCTCAGAGAGGGAACGGCTCCAGGTCACAGTGCAGGAGCTCGGCTACCTTACTCCTATGCTGGCATTCCGGGAAGCACAGAAGGCCCCAAACTCTGGGGACGCACAGGTTGAACCTGGAGCAGTGTAGAAGGGTGGAGCACTGGAGAGCCACAGAGCTCTTGGGAGTGGGTGCGGTGGGCCTTGCCTGTAACCCCAGCTACTGGGAAGGCAGGGGCAGGAGGATCACCATTTTGTCTAGCCTGGGCAATTTAACGCGACCTCTCTAAATTAAATATACAGAAGGGCTGGTGGTGGAGCCCGGCACGTGGCCTGGGTTCAAACCCAAGTGCGGGGTGCAGTGAGGGGACCCCTGAGAGTCTCCTTCACAGGGAAGCGAAGGGTGACACAGGGGTGGGTGTCCCAAGGCCGCCCTGAGGCCGCCTGGAAGGCCGCTGCCTCGTCAGTCCCCACATAGCAGCCAGCCCAGCGCACCCTGCACGCAGCGAGGGTTAGCTTCTCCGTGCTCCGTCTTCAGCCTCGTCCACATTCTGCAGAGCCTGCAGCCTCTCCAGCGCCCAAGAGCAGGGTCAGCAGCCCGGGCCACACCCTCCGCAGAG
>NW_022900921.1:2250677-2257514 GCF_012274545.1 Fukomys damarensis | reverse complement strand
GGGCGGGGTGCACCGCGTCTGCCACGTGGCGAGTCCCGGCCAATCAGCCTCTCCCGCCCCCGGGCTCTGCGTTCGCGGATTTAGAATGGCACCAGCCGGGGGCGGGGGACCCCGAACCTGAAACCGCGGGCCGCTTTCAGCCCCCAGACCCGATATCGGGAGTGGGTAGGGGGGATTTGGCCAAGGTTGCCTGCTTTCCAGGGCTCCTGACTATCAGATCTGTACACTTTCTCCCAGACTCCTGCGACTCGCCAAAGCTTTGTTGAGAAACAGTACATTGAACTTTGCAAAAATCCAGGCCAAGAAAGCACTTTACCTTCCTGATCAGATTTCATGCCTCAACAGCCCAACCGGTCACTGGCACTATTTACCCTCTTTCCAGGGAAGGAGAGCCCAGAGGAGACAGGCCTTGACCGAGGTCGCACATCCAGCCGGTGGTGGAGCTGGGACTCGAACCTGTGCCAAGTGACTCCAGAGGGCCTTACTCTCGCCTGGCTCTGGGGACTGCGTTTCTGGAGGGTGGGGGTGGAGGGCAGGCAAGAAGAGCAGAGATGTAATCCAGCGCCCTTGAAAAGCAACAAATTCTTTGGGGATCTAGAGGGAAGAGAGAATTTTTGATTTATAGTTTTCCCAGAGGAGACAGAGTCACATTAAAGGTGAGGACCTGCATTCCTTGTTCCCTCAGAAATCCCGGTTTTGTGGAAAGACCCATTTCCGGCTTTTTTTGTTTGGTTGGTTGGTTTTTTTTGAGACAGGGTCGCATTATGTAGTTGAGACTGCCCTGGAACTCACTGTGTAGCCCAGGCTGGTCTCGAACTCACAGCGATCCTCCTGCGTCAGCCTCCCCAGTGCTGAGATTACAGGTGTGCCCCACCATGCCCAGCTCCCATTCCAGCTTTAACCGGACTACGCGCTCAGCTGCTGGGTCTCTTTAAACCAGACACTTAACCGCTCTATTTTCAGCTTGCTCACCTGAGAGCCAGGGACATGCGGAACTTTTCCAAAGCATCACCCTCAGAACCTGCTCGGACACACAGATCTGGCTGGAAAATCTGTCCTTCCAGCTTTTGTTGCCCCAAGAAACATTTATTGAGATGCTGGGCTTGGAGGTGGGAGAACACCTGGCCTGTCCTCATGGAGTGTAAGAGAGGCGTCCACTGTTGGAGGGACTTCTGGGTGTGGTAATACCGACACTGTCACTGCCAGACAGGTGCATCCAGCCCAAGGTGGCCTCTGAATGAGTGACGTTAAATTGCAACCAGCAGGAGAGGGAGATTCGTGTCATTGTCCTAAAATGAGGAGACAGAGGAGGAGGGGCAGCCCAGGGAGGGTCGGGGCGGGGTCCCTCAGCGGCAGGAGAGCAGCTGGCACGTGCTGAGCATCTTCTGGGAGCTCCTGTAAGCACTTTGCTCGCAGTGTCACAGTAAGTTCTCATGGCCCGTTTCATAAATACTTATTCAGCACCTACCGTGTTCAGGGCACTACTTTAACAAAGATCTCTGCCCTCCTGCAGTTTGCACTCCAGCACAGGGGTGTGCCAGGCACGGGATACCTGAGGGGACTTTGTCTTTGACTCTGCATTACTGGGAGCTGCGGCAGGGGTGGAGCAAAGGAGGGACGCGGATGTGAAACTACCCCGTCTGTCCGGGTCCAAAACACTTTGATCGCTGGGAAAGGAATCCACACCTGATCAGCAGTGACTGCCCATCGCTCCTCTTCTCCAGTCCTGGCAACCCCACTTTGCTTCCTGCAGATATGGATTTAGGCATTTGGAATATTTCGTATCAGTGGACTCACACAATATGAAGCCTTTGCTGTGTGGCCTTTCTTTTAGCATGGTTTTGAAGTTCATCGTACTATCGCACGTATCCGGACTTCACTCATTTTTATGACTGAGTAATGTTCTGCTGTGTGAATATATATTTTGCTTAGTTATCTGTGGATGGAATTTGGGTCATTTGTACTTTTTGGCTCTTGTGCATAGTGTTGCTGTGAACTTCTGGAAAAAAAATAATTGTTTTTGGTTCTCTTGGGTCTTTACCTAGGACTGAAGTTGCTATGGTGATATGGTAATTCTATATTTAACTTTTTTCATTGCTGGGGATTGAAATTGAACCCAGACCCTGTACCTGCTAGACAAACCCAGAAGGCACAGCAGCCCTCTACATTTAACTTGGGGAGGAACCACCAGGTAGGTTTTCAGTGGCTGCACCATCTGATACGCCTAGCAGGGTTCTAATTTCTTCACATCCTTGCCAATACATTTTATTTAAACATTCAACCGTCAAACAACTTCCTTTTAAAAATTTCTGCCCTAAAAAAAAAAATCAAAAGAGGCTGTCCCAGTCCCTATGAAGTGGTATCTAATTGTGGTTGTGATTACCACTGCCTACGGACTAGGGATGGGGTCTATCTCTATGCTTCCGGCCATGTGTTTATCCCTTTGCTGAAAAGTCTATTCAGTTCCTCTCCTTTGTCCATTTTTAATTTGAGTTGAACTGTGAGACCTCTTCATATACTATGGATTTAACATTTTGTCGTTTGAACCCAGGCTTCTGCTACAACTGAGCAACATCCCCACCCCCGTTTTTATTGGTTAATTTGAGACAGTCTTGCCAAGTTGTCCAGGCAAAATTTGAACTTGTAATACTCCTGTCTCAGCCTCCCTGGGTGTAACTATGACATTTAAAAAAGAGTCATTAAAGATTCTGTTGACAACACTGGGTACTGTTGAGGGTCCAGATTAGGAGAAAAGGTCTTTAGGAGGTTGTGTGGTCGTCCAGGCAAGGGTCTATATGGCTTGGTGTACACAGGGACATGGGAGAGATGCTCAGAGACTGGGTATCTTTGAAAGTCGACTGAGCATGACTTCAAGAGCCAGGTGTGGTGGCTCAGGCTTGTAATCCCAGCACTTAGGAAGGCTGAGGCAGGAGGATTGCCAAGTTTGAATCCTATCTGGGCAACTCAGTAAGATCCTATCTCTAAAATAAAAATTTTTTAAATGGGGCTGAAGATGTAGATCATAGGTAGAGTGTTCCTGGGTCTGACCCTCTATTATTGAAAAAACAAAACAAGAATGACTTTGGATCTCAGCCTTTGTTACTGGAAGAAAGGCCAACAGAGATCAACAATACAGCAGACTGAGGAGTTTTGGGGGTAGAGGTGAGAAAAAGGTCAGTTCAGTTTTCACCCAAGGTTTTGTTTTTGAGACAAGGTCTCACTATGTAGCCCAGGCAGGCCTCGAATTCAAGGTGATCCTCCTGCCTCAGCCTCCCGAGTGCTGGGATCACAGGTGTGCGCCACCAAGCCCAGCTCCAACCAGTTTAAACTTTCCAGCCTGGGATTTAGCTCAGTGGTGCCGCTGCCTACCTCCCAAGGGTAAGGTCCCGAGTTTGATCCCCGTACAAAACAAAACAAGCAAAAAAGATTTCCCGTAGGCATCGAGAGCAGATGTCATAGGCAGTTGGATGGAGTCCTCAGGGCGAAGAGAACTAAGGATCTGGTCGGGATCTTCCGCTAAGAATGACGCCGGCAGAGCAGCGCTTGAGGGAAGCCTGGCGGAGACCAGCGGGGAAGGCAGTGAGGCCGCTCTGGGGAGGGGAGTGGCCCGCGGCGCCCAGGCAGGAGAGAGGCCGGAGCCTCGCTGAGCCTCGCTGGGTCCGACCTCCCGCCAGTGCACAGGTTTCGGGAGTCGCTGCGCAGGCCAGCCAGGAAGAAGGGGCTCCGCAGAAGTGGGGTGAGAGCAGAGGGCATTTCTGACTTTCTTTCTTAATATTGGGACCACAGTAGCTGTTTTTTTGTATGTTGATGGAAATGTTCAGACGCAGAGTGAAAACCTGATGACGGGGTAAGCATTACTGAGGTTGTATCTGTAGATAGTAGGGCTAGGATCCCTGGGTTTTAGTTTTCACTTCTTTTTACTTTTTCTTCATAATGCTGGAGATTGATTTAAGTTAATTGGCAGGAAAAGTAGGTGAAATTCGGAGACAACCAGCCAGAGGGGCGGTGCAGAACGCGAAGTCCGGCTTGCTGGGCAGGAGAGCCCAGCCTTGCTTTCGGGGCTGCAGGAAGCTCGGGGGGAGGGAAGGGGCCTTCTCTGCCGGCCGTGCCTCACCTCTGGGAAACCGTCATGAGGAAGCGGTCACGGACCGACCGCGAGCAAGCAGGTGTCAGTCACAGAGCTATCTGACGCCGTCCCAGGCCGGAGAGGACTGGGAAAGCCCAGGACGCCGGGATTTGGGGCAGGTCGGGGGACTGGGATCCCGGGCCTTTCTCCTCTCCTTTCTGGGCCTTGATTGCAGCTGATTCTGGGAGAGAATTCTGCCCCGAGGAGCAGGACACGGTCGGATCCTGCCACCTGCTGGTAGTTTCTGGCTCTGCCTGGCCTCCGTCCGGAGCGAGGGTCTGCGCCTTCTCAGAGGGCCCCCTGAGCGCCCTGTCTGGAGCCCCAAAGAATACTCTTCCAGTACAGGCCCTGAGAGCTCTTCTTCCACAGCAACACCCCTTACGGCCTCTCTCAGTGCCTGGCTTCTCCTGCAAGAGTTACAGCTTGCTTGTCTTTTCTGGAGAGAAAATAAGTTTAAAACCACTTGGCATAAAGTAGATTATTTCTGCCATGGCATCTCAGCAACATAAGGACACCAGTGTTGTTCAGATGTCCACTTTACGGGACGGAGAGTTTGACAAGCTGTGAGTGCACCCAAAACAGGCTTCAAATCACAGTCAGGGATGGGGTGGGTCGTAGTAGAGCGCGTGTTACCACCCTCGAAGCCCTGGATTTGTTTCCATACACACACACCAAAATCACTAAATACTTTTCTCACACTTTTTGTTTTTTCATATTGTAAAAATAAGAGGTGTTAATTGTGGATAATAAAAAAATGACAAAAAAAGAGGGCTGGGGATTTAGCTCAGTGGTTCTGGCACCTGCCTCGCAAGCAGAAGGACCTGAGTTCAATCCCGATAACAAAAGAAAAACAAAAAAAGAAAAAGAAAAAGCCATACTCCTACTATGGTGGTTACATTTTGTATGGTTAACTTACCTGGCTTGGGAGCTGCCTAGGAGATTAGCAAAGCACACTTCTACGGGCGTCAGGATGGATCCCGAAGGTGAGGCCTTGGGAGCTACATCTGGTCCCTTACTCCTTTCTCTTTGGCACTGCTTCCTGCGCACCACAAACTTAAAATTTCTGCTGCTCCCATGCCCTTCTGCCCAGGGGCCCGGCTACCACGGACTGAATCTTTTGAAGCTATAAGCCAAATTAAATGCCTTAAGTTGTGGGTGTCCGATAGTGTCACAGCGACAAGGAAGCTAGTACACCCGCCACCCAAAGAGCCTGCGTTAACACTGCTAACACAGCAGTCTTTATTATATGACAATGTCTACAATGCTGCTATCTGCGGATAATTGACACTTCTTCCCCTCCTCCCTTCTTTCTGGAGATGGAATCCAGGGCCTTGCATATGCTAAGCACATACTCTACCACTGAGCTACACCCCCCAAACCAACTTATACTTTTATTTACAAAAATGGAAACTTACTGTAAATAAATATGCTTTTATCTTTTTAAAAACTTTATTATGGACATCTTTTTATTTAACATTAGGACAATTTAATTGCATCACATTCCATTATAATAGTACAATATATCTAATTGCCTATTGTTGGACATTTAAGTTGTTTCTAATCTTTTTAGTATTGCTTAGAGACTGTTTTCCTAGACCTGAATTTCATCTAAAAGAGTAACGGTGACTTTTAAGACTTTTATAGATATTGTCAAACTCCTGTCCTCGGAGAGACTGTGTTCTCACACGGTAGGCAGAAGAGAAAGCACTGAATGCTAGAACTATTACATGTACAGTCAGGAGGCACTTAATGACAGGGACACATTCTCAGAATTAAATTGTTTGGTGAATTCATTACGTGTACAGAAATTAAGAGTGCATATACACGGTCCTGGGCCGAACAGCCCATCTCACGCCCCGGCTGTGTGGCACAGCCTCGTGCTTCTGGGCCACAAATCACTACAGCCTGTTACTGCCGTAGTCTCCTGTGATGACAAGGCCACCTTTATCCCACGGGGACCCGCCGAGGCTGTCCCTGGCCAGGGTCCCTCTCCAGAGACACGTCCATGGTGGGCCTCTGGGTGCATTTCCCATTTTCATGACAGATGTGCTTGTAAGCAGATAATGTAAACCCTTCAAAGTTGGGAGTCAGTGTTTTCAAATTTTTGAAGGAGCTTTCAGAGGTCTGCCAAGGCCTCTAACCTTTCCCTGTGTATCTCTTGCAGTTTCCCCTTCTCTGGCCTCTTCTTCAGCTGGGCCTTCCTGTTCCAGCTCGAACAGGTCCTCACCAGTCAGCTCCTTAGGAGCCACCTCTAGGAGGAGGTGTTGTCCTTACCTACGGGCAGGGAAGTTGTTTCCCTCTGAGCCACAGTTGGCTTCTGCCACTCCTCCTCCATGGCAAGCCCTTCCGCGTGGTTAGTGAACCGCCTGCGAGTCTCCTTCCAGCTGCTGTTCATCTGCTCCTTGTGACATCACCCCGACCCAGGCTGAGATGCAGGCTTAGATGTCGTAAGGCTTCCACAACCGAATCAGTGCCTTCTCGGAGTCTTCCCCAGTTGCAGCAACAGCCTGGGCAAAAGCTCTCCTCAGGTTGTAGGTCTTAAACGCCGCTATGACCCTTTGATGCATTAGTGGTTGGATCAGAGAAATTTGGAGACAGACACACACACAATTATATAGACAGGAAGGGCCGTGAATTTAGTTCCACAGCCTGCCTTACAAGCCCAAGATTCCAAGTTCCATCCCCGATACCAAAAAAAAAAAAAAAAAAAA
>NW_022900921.1:2222695-2250265 GCF_012274545.1 Fukomys damarensis | reverse complement strand
AAAAAAAAAAAAAAAAAAAAATCCGATATAGACAGGAAAACCACCAGTAAAAGGAACAAGGGCTGTTATTTTCCAAATAATTCTCCATTTCTCTGGCAGGAGGGGATCTTGGGAGAGGGGCTTGGGCCACGTGTGTCTTCCGCTCCAGTCCTGGCAGTGTGTGCTTACTGACACGCCACAGGCCTGCGGTTCTCACTGCTCTTGTTCACAGGGGTTTCAATTTGCAGTCTGCGACATCATCCGAGGCGAGACTGCTACTGTGCTTAAAACCTATTGCGCTTGCACTTGCTGCTTTGCTTGAATCTGACTTTGGCCACGGGTGAACGTCCTTTCAGAGCCTCCATTTGTACTGAAGATTTACTCTGCCAGGTAATTGTCCTGTACGATCAGCTTATTTGGAGTTTCCAAAAATTCTTCCATGACCTTCAGATCAGCATTTATGACTCATCACTCACTGGTACATTACGTGATGAACAATGATTCCTCAACTGTTTAAACCATCCTGACATAGTCAGGTCCAGTCTCTGTTTAACAGCACAAACCAGCTCCCTGCCCATAACCATCATGGCTCTCCAAGCAGCATGATTCCTTCTGTATCTGGTCTTCAGTACAGGTCACTGGAACTTTCTCTAGATCACCTCAAATTTTTGGCACTTCTCAAAGCTTTGTTAGTCTCATTGCCACCGAGGAAGCAAATCCCTCCACTGCTTCTGCCACTTTATTCTGCAAGTTCCATGCCATGGTGCAACAAGACACCTCATGGCAAACAACGACCATCACTGCTTTTCCACCTTCGTGGTCTTGCATCACTTTTAATTTCACTTTGATGCGGCCTCTTACTAGCAGATTTTCATACTTAAGGGCCATGATGAAGAAAGCAAGAGTTTAAACTGAGCAAATGGGAAAGGTGATGTAATCAAGAAACAAGGTAAAGACAAAGAGGCTGCTGCCTACATATACTAGCGTACGCTGACAGTAAAATGGTTTCATTTTGAGACAGAGTCTTGGAGTATAAAACAATGGTACAAGTATGGTACAGTAAGTATATAAGCCAGTAACATATTATTTTAATCAAGCATTATGCACTCTCTGCAACTGTATGTGCTACATGTAACTGGCAGTGCAGGTTTGTCTGCCATCACCACAAATATGAGGCATGCTCTTTGAAGAAAGCCTACAGTGGTGTTACAGCTCATGTCTAGCTGACCCCACAGCCTCACGTGCTCATGACTGGGGCTTTTGGGAGGTGGCTGGATCATGGGTATGTGATACTGGGATTAACAACATGTGATAAACTGAGTTAGTCTGGCATAGGTCCAGGTGTGGATAATGGGGAGGCCCAGCCTGCGTGTGGGTGCCACCACCCAAAAGGCTTGTACCCTGGATAGGATAAAAAGGAGAGGGAGGCTGCTGCCGTTGCTTGTGGCTCCGCTGCCTCCGGCCTGCTCTGCCATGGACTGTTTCTCCTCTGCCTTGCCACCTTGCCTTGGAGTCAGCTGACAGTGGACTGAAACCTCTATAAACGGTGAGCCACATAAACCTCTCCTCCTTTGAGCATCAGATATTTTGTCTCAGCAATGAGAAAAGTAACTAAGACACATAGCGACAACATCACTAGGTGAGAGTTTTCAGTTCCCCATCTTCGGGACCACCTGGTCTGTCCTGCTGACTGGACTATTATGTGCTGCATGACTGCTTCTGCTGGGTTGGGAAACACATCTGCATACCGCACATCTCTAACAGAGCAGGCTCTAGACTCCTATCTAGAGGACACGGTGCCTGAGCCCCACTGAGGCTCCATTACCTGCCTTGGACAGCACAGCCTACTCTGTCTGGAACTTGGGTTTTCTGACTCCTAACCCCACACTGTTTGTATGGCCCCATGCTCTCTCTTGCCTCCTATACAAACTAAACTCAACAGTTGTAGGTTTAACAGCATTTAGGTCTTCAGGAGGCTTCTTTGAAGCTGGGAGTGTATCGCTGATCTCCTAGACAGAATTCTAGTTCTGAGTTTACCTTGACCTCCAAGGGGGCAGTTGTAGAAAGGAAGGGCTCCCAGGGAGAAAGGTAAATCTGGAAGCAACTGTCATTAGAAAGGGCAGGGTAGGATAGGGCTTTCTGGTGGAGTCTTTAGATTAAAAAGTAAATAAACAAGAAGCTCTGGGTTTCTGGTTCTACCACATTCTAGCAGAGTGACCATGAACCATTAATTTTTTGTCTGAGTTTTTGTTTTCTCAATTATAATACATGCGTATTCTAAAAGCACTTATGTCACAAGACTGTTGGAATTCACCAAAATGGCGAGATATAAACCATTTAGCACAGACTAGCACATAGTAATGAAAATACATAAATACTGGTATTTTTATTCATAAAGGGATAGAGCCCCAGTCTATTCATAAGAAGGGGTGAGAGTTCCGGCTGGGTTCTCTGACCTTGCACTTTGTTTTTACTTGTACGGTAGGTGAGAGGGGAACAGGAGTGAATTCTCAAGGTTCCTTTGTTCTCTCACATGTGAAGACTCCGAGCTCTAACATTCCATTTCCTCCTTGAAGAGTCTGTGTTTGTCCCAAGATCCAATGAGCTGAGGATGGCATGACTCTGAATCCTCTCTCTGGGATTCCAAGATGTTACGACTCCCTCCAAGGTCTGTTGCAAGATTCCATTGCGTAAGTGACGCCCTCTGCGTGGAATGAAAACTTCCCAGCCTGGGAGCAGCTTGCCCCGCTTGCTCTCACAGCTTTTACTGGGGGGTCCTCTCTACGCCGGCCGGTAAGAAGCGCCTGTCCAGCCCACCGCCCCTTACACTTTACACGTCCCTTTGCACTGTCTGCTCTCCCAGCATGGGCCCAATTGGTATTACATTCTGATTTATTTGTGTTACTGCTCATCTTCCTGCCTCTGTTCCTTGATAGAATACGTACTCAATAAATATTTGATGAGATGAAAACCACACAATGAATGACTTCTACAATTCAAGGGCCCTGTGTTTCCCAACGCCTTTATTCCAGTTGCTCCCCACTCCCAACTCATCTCAGCACTGACTCCCGGGAAGAAGCAACCTTTTCAATTTCATGATGTTCCCGGATCACATCTGTCCTGCCCTCCTGCCCCCCACCTGCCTGCCAGTTTCCTCCTTGGGATCCAGTCCTGGCTCTCAGGGTGCTCACGTCCTACTCCCCCAAGGGGTGCCCGGGGCAGTCACGATGCAGTTGCACAAACACTTGTGCACGTACACACTGTACTAAGTGCAGTGGCATGGGGAGGAACAGGGTGCTCCAGGAGATGCAGCAGTGCAGTCCAGACCAGATCTCAGCTGGAGGATACAGTGGGGCATTTGCCAGGACCTTGGGCGCCTCCTGTATGTCATTTATCTGGGGCACATGAATAGTCTTCTTGAGAAATCTCTCCCATGGCAAACTGTCAGCTAGACCGCGTGTTCACAGTGGTGACTTGCCAACTCCCGGCACCTCCCTTGACTTTACTGAGCCAGGGAGGCTGGAAGCTAAGCCACCACCTCCCAGAGTGCCTCCCTCCCTGGGGGGCTCAGCCACAGAACGGGAGAGCTCTAGAAGGCCAGGATGCTGGGATTCAATGCCCCCCGAACAGCTGGGCAACATGGGGCCCAATTAGTTGAAGATGCACTAGGTCACCTAGTGAATGCCAAAGCAAGGACGGGAGTCCAAATCCAGCTCCTGCATCTCCGCTGCTTCTACCCGTGATGGTTAACTGATTGCGTCAGCTTGAACAAGAAACACCCAAGTAAATTGGATGGCTTAGTTCTGGGTGTGGCTGAGGGATTTACTGGTGTGTGACAGCAGCCGATGGGCTTGCTGCCAGAATGGTATAAAAGGGAAGCGAAGAAGGAAGGTTCCCTTCTACGTCTTCAGAGGAGCTCCAGGTTTCCCTTCCACCTGGGACACCGTCTCCTGGCTTCCAGCACAGACCTCTGGCTTCCTGATACAAGACTAGCTCAGCTCATTACACTGAGCTCCAGACCTTCGACTGGATCCTTTGGATCCCCAGGGCACAGAGAGACCTTTTGTCCTTTTTCACACTTGACTCCGTGGGCAGCCACTGCAACCCAGTCTTGTACATTCTTATCTATTTGTGTATCTTACATTAAATGCTTCTCTAGTAAGCACTGTTACACAACCCCTCATTCTGCCTTCCTCGGTCCACAAATGGCCACTGATATTATCTAGAGGAAAGCCTGGTTCAGAAGAACTCTGGAGGGCTTCTCCTTGCTGAAAGCTAAGGTTAGGATGTAGCAGGAGAGCCAGAGGTCCCTGGCCACACTGGAGGGACCTGAGCTGGGGTGTTTATTTAGGTCACAAACACAGAGGAGGGAAAGTGACATGTTGGCGAATAGCTTTCTTTCGATGAACAAACCTTTTCTTCAAGGAAAATGCAGGTATATGAGCCTTGAAGGGCTAATTCTTGCTCACTACAATGTTGTTTCCAGCAGCAAAGAGGAGGAAGCAACCTAAATTCCCTTTGACAAAAAATGGATAAACTGTGGTGAAGCCAAACCATGGAATACTGTGCGGCATTTAGGAAGGAATGAATCTAGCCAAAGCGCCTTACTGAGTGGCACGAAAGTGAAGTCGGAGAAAAGCGTGTTCGGTGTAAAATCATTTACAGGAAAGAAGAAAAGACTCAAAACACAGTACTGCCTTCTTTCTTCCCTCCCCTCCGCTTTCCTTTCCTCACGCATGCGAAGTAAGTTGTCTGCCACTGAGCTACAGCCTCAGCCCCAATGTTGCCTTTTCCTATAGAGGCACAGGAAAAGGTCTGAAAGACACACGAAGGCCATAACCTGCCAGGAAAGGGGAGGGGAATGAGTCGGCCAAATGGAATGTGAGGCTTCTTTTCTGGGGGAATATACTTTACTGGTGTATTACTGGTTTAAGTGAAATTACTTTTTAGAAATACCACGTTTTCAAGGCCGACACACCTTCTGTGAGGAGCTGGACAGTAAATATTTTGGGCTCAGTGGGCCACACCGTCTGTCATGACTTTTCCACTCAGCTGCTGTAGTGAAAAGCAGGTGTGGACAAGGCTCCAAGGATGGTGGGAGCTGGGTGCGACCCCGCAGGCCTAACACCCTGCACTCTAGAAGACTGAGGCAGGCGGATCAGAAAGTTGGAGCCCAACCTGAGCAATTTAATGGATAGGCAAGACCCTGTCAAAACAAAAAATAAAAAGGCCTGGGGATGTAGCTCAGCATAAGAGCCCTGGATTCCATCCCAAGTATGAGGGAAAAGAATGCGTGGCCATTTTCCAATAAAATCTTATTTGTGGATACTGAGATTAAATCATTCTTAGTTTATAAACCATGCAAAAGCATCCTGCTAGGCAGATTTGACCCAAGGGCGTCAGCGTACCCACCTGTAAGGCCAGTACCAGCGCATTTCTCACCAGCCACACTTACCTGCTTTGCCCTTAGGCCCCCACGACCCTCCTGCGACCCCCCAGCAGCCCCTCCAGCTCCTTCCCAGCACCACTTGGTCCTCAGGGACCCTTCTTTTCTCGCTGCTGGACTGTTTTTTCCTAAGCAGGGCTCTGAATAGCTCCATTCACCTTGGCAAGGGAACCCAGAGAAAGGAATTTTGTTGAGAGTCTGGAGAAGCCAGGACTCAGGAAGTCAGGCCCGCTCCCCTTCCCTGGCTGCATCCACTCCAGCTCGCCAGCCCCATCAGTCTGCCCTGCCTTCTCCACCACTGCGCCTGCATCTCCACGCCAGGCTGTAGCACCACGGACCCCAGGGCCCACCGCCGCCCAGCCTGCTGCCTGCTCATCTGAGTCATTTCAGGTATGGATGTCTCCCTCTGTCCTTGGATATCTGGAAACACTTGGCAGTGGCTGTCTTGGGAGGGCCCTGCTGATAGCAGGGGAAGGGTAGGAGTGCTGAGACCCAGCGTTGGGAGGCTGTGTTCCAAGCTCAGCTCTTTATTCTGTCTGCCTGGTGGCCGGGTCCCCTCCCTTTCTGAGCTCAATTTCCCCATCTGTACATGACAAAGGTGACCTTGGCGCTTTCCCAAGCCTTCCCCAGACCTCACAGCCCTCTCTGAAAACCAGAGTTTCTCATTTCCAGTCCAGCAATCTGGGACTCAGGTCCTGGCTCCGAATGAGGAACTTGCACCCAAATCTGATCAAACAGATTCAGACTCCCTGCTTACTAGCAAGATTTAACAAGATCGAGTCTCTAGGACTCCGTTACTTAGGAGTAAAGCGGTCTAACGATAATCTCAAAATTATAGCATGTCTTTAAAGATTAAGTAATACAGCGTTCATAAATGTTTAGTTTATATCTAAAACACACAAAGTTGTGGTAAAATTATTTTAATTGGAAAGACTCCGAGTCCATCATACTAAGATTATAACCCAAGAGTCTCTGTGTACACTTCTAGGCTCTTTAGCTCTAAGCATCTATCATTTTTCTCCTAAAGATCAACACTTCTAGGGCTCTACCAGAATAAGGCCTGAAGATTTGGAGCCAAGAAATTTTCTTTTCTTTTCTTGTTGTTGTTGTTGTTGCTTTTCTCGTATTAATCATTAAACCCAGGGCCTTGTACTCCAACTCTGAATAACATTCCCAGCCCTTTTAATTTTGAGAATATAATCTCTCATTAAGTTGTTCAGGATGGCTTTGGATTCACCGTACTCCTACCTCAGCCTCCTGAGTAGCTGGATTACAGACACGTGCCACCGCACCAGTGGGCAGCCCGGCTGAAACCATGAACACGCCGTCCGCGATGGCTTTTGTTACACGCTGAGCAGTGTTCTGATGGCTCCGTACAGACGTCTCACTCACACGCACAACAGTCCTTCCAGGCAAGTGCTCCTGTTCTCGCTGTCTAACAGCAGAAGTGGGACTCTGGGAAATTAAGCGTTTGCTTTGGGTCACACAGCTAGTTACAGGGGAGTTACAGTTAGGAAGCCTGGCCACTGTAGCTCTAAACCCACATTTCCTCCATGGGCCCAGGTTCCTGGCCACCTTCTTAGAAGAATTCTTGCTGTTGTACGTCAGACTGCAGAGCTCTCGGCCCCTTCATTAATACTCTCTCAGAGACTGTTTTCCAACATGCACAAAGGAATCATGACGCTCGCTGGGTGCTGTTTTGGGGCTGTGACAAAGATGAAGCCAGAATGTGGGTGCTAAGTGCTATCCCCATGGAAGGGATGCAGAACTACATTTCCTTGTGCAGTCAAAGCTCATAGAAACTGCTGTGACATCCTTTCTCTCTACAGTCAGGCATGGACCCTGGAGGGAGGTGCGACCAGGGACTCCAGCCAGATAGTTCCACTTGTGAAGATCAAAGGGCTTGGATTTGAAAGCAATGGCTTGGGCTCATTTATCAGCCAGCCGGGTTCCTGCATATGTTGCTGATGTGCTTGGGTCACACAAAAGGGCGAATGCTAAACTCCACAGGATAGTTTCTGTCACTACTGCTGACCAGCCCCAGCATCCCTCCCAGTGAGGGCATCGCCCAAAGCTCTGTGACTGGTGTGAGCGTGCCGGTCTGGGAAGATACAGGGATGTGTGTCTGGCAGAGCTGGGGACAGCTGTGGTGATTCAGCTGTGATCTGAACAGGGCTTAGAGTGAGTGGTGTTAGCAACAGCGGTGGAGAGAAAAGGATGCGTCAGGGAACTACTGGGGAGGAAAGAAAAGAGCCGGAGGACCCGGTACTAATTGTGCACCTTTTCCGGACGAATAGAAGATTTGGGATTTGTGTGACAGGGAACACAGGGAATGACGCTGTTGCCTCTTCCACAGGGAAGAAAAATGAGACGAGCAGATAAAGGCTGAAGATAGCGAGTCACCGTTGAAAGGGATTCCTGGCAGTCAGAGCCATGCTGCCCAAGACAGGCTGCTAGTGGAATCACCATAGGCTTGGAGCCGGGCTGACCTGTGTGAGTTCCTAGCCTCCTCCTTGGCACAGTACCTTGGGAAAGTTGGTCCCTTGTGCTTCGAGTCCTTCATCTATAGAATCAGAGCAATACTTACCTTGCAGTCATTAAGAGGATGGAACAAGAAAATGCATATAAAGGAAGCTTATTAATGTTCAGAAATACCATAGGCTCCATCAGTGGCAGATATGGACACTAAGTACTGAGTTCCCCATCACCAGTGAATGTTTTAGAAGGTTCTGAAATATTGGTAGAAGCCTGGATAAGGCTATGTGTAAGGTTCCTTCCACCGCCCACCAGTAATTCTAAGAATTCATTACAAGGAAGTGATCTGTTCAACGGTGAGTGCAAGCTAGGCATGGTGGCACAGGCAGGCCAGTAATCTCAGCATTTTGGGAGGCTAAGACAGGAGGATTTCCAATTAAAGTCCAGCGTGAACAACCTAGCCACTTTGTGAGAGACTGTCTCAAAAATAAAAAATAAAAAAAGGATTCGGAATGAGGTTGAGTATAAAGGCCCTGGGTTAGGAACAGGGATTTAGCTCAGTGGTTCTGGCACGTGCTTTGCAAGTGCAAGGACCCGCATTCCATCCCCAGTACCAAAAAACAAAACAATAAAGGCCCTGGGTTAAGTTCCCAGTAGCACAATCCCCCTCCCCAAAGGTGTGTATCTTAGAACTGCTTAATTTGGATGAGAAGGTGAAACAATTTAAATTCCTAACACTGATGAGATAAACTGGCCAGACTATAATCTCACCACTCTGGGAGGCTGAGGCAGGGGGATTTCAAGTTGTAGCTCACCGTGGGTAACTTAATGACTTAATAAGACTTTGTCTCAAAATAAAATACAAAAAATGAAGAAGGGTGGGGGGATATAGCTCCGTGTAAATGGCTGGGTTTAATTCCCAATAATGCTATAGAAAAACATTTATGATACATCCCTACCATAAAATACCATGGAAGTCACTTTAAAATGTTACTGTACATGTGTTCATTGACATGGAATGATAATCATAACATATTCCTAAGTGAAAATACTACAATATGTATTATGGTGTTCCATTTTATTTTAAATAAACTATTAATTGTTTGCATTAAAAAAGCCTTAAAAAATATATTTCAAAAGTTGTCATCTCTGGATAGCTTGCTGTGGGGAAAATTTGGGTTGTCCACATTTTTAAAAATCTATTTATTTGTTTGTTTATTTTTTTTATTGTGGTACTGAGGATTGAATCCAGGACCTTCACACTGAGCTACATCTCCAGCCCCTTTTATTCTGGAAGAGTCCCAATAAATTGCCCAGGTTGGTTTTGAATCTGTGATCCTCCTGTCCCGGCCTCCCACAGTGCTGTGATGACAGGCATGCGCCAATATGCGTAGCTTGTTTTACAATTTTTCTCTGTAATAAAAGTAAGAGTTGCCAGAACCGAGAAGTCGGGAAGTTGTCCCCTGATGGGGTGATGAAATGATAGAATTAAAATGACTGGTAGAGGCTCGGGACCCCACTCCCACCCTGTCTTCTTTGCAGTTGAACTCCTGGATCGCAGAATGGCAAGGGCTCCGAGCAAGAGGTCCCTCAAGGCAGCCAGCCTTCGCGTGGTGCAGCCTGCAGGAGTGCCAGCCCAGAGAAAGCCCCCATCAGCCCGGAGCCAGAAGTCCCAGCAGATGAAGAGCCCCAGGGCGCCGCACATTGGCCGCCCCGAGTCTGACCCAGGTGTTGCTGCAAGCGCCCGCGCGCCTGCAGGAGGAGTGCAAGGGCCGTCTGAGGTGCGGTGGGTCGCAGGTGCGGTGGGTCGCGGCGCTGGGGGCAGCTCCTGAGCGGGGACAGCAGTCCACGCGGACCCAAATGGCTGGAAACCACGCAGCCGTCATGTGCACCTTGGGTGCCCAGAGAAACAGGAACGTGGGTCCACAGGACCGTCGGCTGCAGTGACCAGGGAGCGGGTCAGAAGCCTGCCCGCATGGAATCTGCTCAGTGGGCACAGGGCGCCTCACGGTGCCTGCTGGGAGAAGGGCGGCCACGGCGAGCGAGTCAAGAGGGTCAGGCCGGAGGTCACCCTCCTCCCAGGACACCACATAAGAAAGCCAGAAACAGGTGAAGCCCAGCACTCCACCCACTAGTCCAGAAGGAAACCGGGCAGAGGCTGGGACAGACAAGTGGGTGCGGAACGTTTGCCTACCTTCTCTGATTCAGCGTCTTAAAATGAGCGCCCCGGGATCCGGCCTCCTTCGTTGGGTAGAGAGGACGAGAGGGAATTCGCCGGGAGGTGCCAAGGCCGCAAAGGCCTGTGGGTGACGGCTACACAGATGAGGCCGATGAGAAGCAGAACGGCCCAATTAGAAGTTGGCCCGCGACCCGCTGGGTTAGGTGAGCCAATCAGAAACGGGGGCCAGGCCAATACAACTCTGGAGGCGGGCGATTGGAGTAAGTCTGGAAGACTGGGCGGAAGTTGGGCGTCGGCCTTTATGGTGGCTGTCTTGGAGCATCTCCATCTCGTGCTGCCTGTCTCCTGTCTTTCAGTATCAAGCACTTTAGCCAGCACAGTCAGCTGAAGGCAGTAAAATCCACCGGGGCGGACACTGGGGAACTCAGCTGCTGGGCTTGGTACTGCCGGGGCAGTACATGTGCAGAATGTGAGGACCGCCGGGGAACCTTTGTTTTCTTCACAGGTGCCTGGAGTGGGGTCTCCAAGAGTGGGTGTCAGGGAAAGCCCTGTTAACCGAGCTCTCTTAAGAGTCCGTTTAGACCCACCGCTAAAGCGGGGGAGGGATGGCTTTCCGAGACCCTTCTTGGGGCATTCCGATATTCCACGTCAAGTTCCATGGAGAGCTGAGTGGTCAGAGTCCAGCTTTATGCAGAAGGGGAAACTCAATACCCTTGTAGAGATTTACTGAAATCAAGCCATAATGATAATGATCCAAGCTAGAGGTTCAACAAGCCCTACAGGTGATTCCCAACTTCCGACAGGCTGGGGACTAGACGTGCAGCATCGGCCAGCTCTGGCTGCGTATTCAGACCACCCACAGAGCTTTAAAACCAAGGACCCCAAGCCCTGCACCCCAGGGCAGGTCGCCACCTGCTTGGTCTGGGGGTTATTTGAAAGGGACCTCGGGGATTCTAATGCACATCCCAAGTTGAGAAACAATTGCACTTGTCAGGGCCACTTCATCCAGTCTGGAAGCCACCAAACATATGTGGCTGTTCCAATGGAGGTTAAGTAAATCTTAAAAACAGTTCTTCAGTTGCACTGAAGCTACATTTCAGTGCCCAGCAGTCATGTGTGGCACCTGGCCACAAGCTGGGCAATACAGGCACAGAGCATCTCCATCACCGTGGAAAGTTCTGCTGCACAGCAGTGCTCTAGAAAGCTGCTCCCCAGATAAGTCCTGCTCACTGTACCGCTGTGCATGCACCCGAAAGTCTGGCCCGAGAAATGTGCTGAAAAAGTGTAGTGAATGTTTGCCTCACCAGGGCCTGGGGCCTCATATCCAATGTCTCATTTGCTTCTTGTCAGCCCTACAAAATAGGCCAGATTGGGATTACTGCTCCCAAATGACACATGAGAAGAGACAAGTCCCACAGGAGGACAGTGAGCTGCTTAAGATCCCACAGGTAGCGAGTGGGTAGTGGGACTGAGAATCAAACTAGAAACCTTGGTTTTGAACTCAGAATTCTATATTTCCTCTCGAAGGGCCCTTAGGAATCAAGCAGTCTGAACCTCTCATTGTATGTGATGATGACCAGACAGGGAAAGAGTTTTAAGACACACAGCAAGCTAAAGACAGAACTGGAACTACCAGGCCTGTCTTAGCATCCTGAGCCCAAGAGAAAAAGCATGGAGCGGGGCTGAGCGGAGAGTGTGAGGTTTCAAGCCCCTCGAAGGACCTTATGCTTCTGGGTGGTGCTAAACCATGAGGAAGCAATGAATCTGGTGAGCTTATTTCCCACCCTGTCATTCCCAGATCCAGAGGGGCTCTTTGTCCGTGTGGAAGATTACTACAAGATGGTGCAGCTTCGCACCCATCAGCCAGCCCTGCTTCCCTGCCAGGTGACCAACCCCTGGCCCGGGTGACTCTGCACTGGAAGTCCATCCCCACCCCAAGAAGTGCTGGTGGATGGGACAGACATCTCTCTTCTTTTGGGGGGGCGTTAAAGACAGGGTCTCACTATGTAGTTGAGACTGAGCTGGAACTCGCTGTGTAGGCCGGGCTGATCTCAAACTCACAGCGGTCCTCCTGCCTCAGCCTCCCGAGTGCTGGGATTATGGGCATCTCCTTCCATGTGAAGAAAGCCTTCGCCACCCACCAACCCCGAGCTCCTCTGGCTGGCTTCCTCTTCTGCTTGGCCAGCCTGGGTGGCATGAGACAAATGTCTACCAAGTACGTGCTGATCTACATCAACTGTGCATGGGTCCGGGGCTCTGTGTGGGCAGGGGAGGGGAGAATATGGGGAAACACTGCCTTTGGGACCTCAAATCTGGGGTGTATGAGTTATGGAGCTCTAAACAACCCAACAGGGTTTAACCCTCCATGTCGTCCCGAGCCCCTCAGTGCGCCACAGCAGGCACTTTCCATGCCTCTGTCCTCAGTTGGTCCAACTAGTCCATTCCTTCATCCTGCCCCAAGTCAACCACCCCATCTATCTGTGCTCCCCCAGGGCAGCCATCCTACCATCCACCCATGTGTCTCTATCAGTCAAACCACCTCAACCATTGTTTCACCTTTCTGTCCATTTGACTCAGTTTAACCATGCCACCCGTTCGCGCCCTTCAGCCATCTCTCCGTCCACCACCTGCCCTCAGTTCAAGCACTAGCAATCTCGCTTTTTGTTCATGGCAGACCCAACCTCCTTCCCCATCCAAGCTTCAGCAACATCTGTTCAAGTGGGGGAGAGCTTCGGTGTCACCTGCAGGGCCCTGGGTGAGTCAGAGAGTGCTGTGGGGTCCAGCTGGGAGGACCCCGGGCAGGAGGTAAGCGCAGGGCAGGAGGATGTGTCCACGCAGGTGTGGTGATCACTGGAACGGAACCATTGCTTGACTGGGGGTCTGATGGACTTGGATTCCAGCCCTGACCCTGACACTGCTCTCCTGAGTGACGTGGAGCAAGTCGCCTGCTCTGTCTGGGCCTCAGTATCCCCATATTTAGGTAGAACTACTCAGGTCACTGCCCAAGAATGGAGAATTCGTTCCTTTGTTCACTTATCGGACAATAATTACTGAGCTGCCACCATGTGCCTAGCACTGTGCCAGGGGCTGAGAGAGGTTCAGGCAGGCTACGGGGCTGGTCCAAGACCACAGACCAGGCGGCCTGCAAGCTTATCCCCTAGGCAGGGAGAGGGGAGCGGGGTCGTTGATAAATCGCCAGGCAGGATAATGGAAGAAAACAGGCCTCCATGTTTGGGTCTACTTAAGATAGGGTGGTCAAGGAGTCATGTTCAAGGCACAGCCAGAGTGGCCCCAACTACACAAAGACAGGGTGCAAGCACGTGCCCAGGCCCTGAAGCTCAGAGGATGAGACTGGACTCATTAATGCCGCTTTCCGGGCATGGCGTGGGGCCGGCCTTCCCCAGCTGATGGTAGTGGTGGTGGTGACGCTCTTTCCTCTCCCAGAACCTCAAACCTCCAGAGAGCAGCTGTGCCAAGTGTGCCAGGAACACTGAGGACTTCAGGAATTCTCAAAAGAGCTTCCCGAAGAGCTGGAGTTTGACAGGAGCCCTCAAGTGTGGACTTGTTGAATGGAAGGCTGTGTGGCCACACAGGAGCTGCACACGCGCCTCTCACGGTGAGCTGTGCAGCAGGCCGGGAGCTGAGGGGCCGTGCTGAGGAGCTCACGCCAGTCAGTACGTGCTGCCCCCCTGAACTTAAAATGTGCATGCTCCGTCTTGCCCATCTCCAGGTGGCCCAAGGCAGGACATCGGAGAGCCCTGCCTGAACCTCTGTTCTGCCTGTGCTGACTGACCCAGGCCGGCCCCAGACAGGACGGCACAAAGAAGAAACTCTGGGGCCGCAGGAGGTGACGGAGTGGAGGGCATCACGGCAGAAGAGGAAACTGAGACCCGGGAGGGGGAGGGACAGATGGGAGCCCATCTGCCAAGCATGTCCCTGGCAGTGATCTAACTCTAGAGCACCCTCCTGCGTGCCCCGCCACCCAAAACTGTGTTCTTGGGAAAATACCGCCACTGACGCTCACCCTGCACCTCAGGGAGTGGTGCACACACGCGCGTGAAGGGTCAGGTCTGAGTCCCCGGTCCGTTCACTCAGCATTTCCCAAACACTGTTAATGGGACCCTCACTTCGCCTGCCACGGGGACACACACAGCACCGCCGACCTTCCTTTGGGGCCAGAGGACCACAAACCCACACCGGAAGTGCCGTTCAGAGCAGAGTTCCTGCCAGAGCGCTTCTTCGGCAGGGAAGGGGACCCCGGCCTCTCTCCGAGGACCTGAGAAGCATAAAGGTTTTCACACAGAACTGGCCTTTAAAGAGCTCTGGCACCAAGTGCCACATGTGTGCCCCCTCCCTGAAGGGTTACCTGGTGCCTGAGCCGAGAGGCACCCGGGACAGCTCATGGCAGTTTTCGTGTCGCCCGCAGCGGGCCCGAGCTCCCTGCGTCAGCGAGCGGGCCAAGGTGGTCCACCGAGAGGCTGGGCAGAGCAGCAGACCGAGAGCACCTGGACATGGAGGAGCCAGGGCTGGAGATGCTGGCGTCTACACCTGCAGGGCCGCCAACCTGCGGGGCACAGGCTCTGCTGCCCCCCGCGTCACCTCCCTTAGCTCCTCCTCACTGCCTCCTGGCTGACTGCACTCAGGTGTGGAGCAACAGGCAGGGTGTGCGGATGCCTGTGGGCACCACAGGCTCCCCCAGCACTGTCTCCCCTCTCCCTTGCTGCAGCTCCCTTCGGTCCTGCCTCCACCCCTGCCCGGGTGCACCTCCAAAGCTGGGGAAAAGCTAGGTTCTGGCATCTGAGGAGGGGGCCCAGAAGGGCAGGGAGGGGCCCAGAATTTATTCCTTAAAGATCCTGGTACCTTTCTCTTCTCCCAGGAAAAGCAGACACCAAAGAAATAAGGTATTTCATTTCCTCTTAACGACCATAGGTTGCCTGGCCCTGATAAGGGTCTGACCACAGTTTATTTCCCGCTTGAGTCCACCACAGGCTGCAGGAGGGAAGCCCCTGCTCCCCAGCCCTCCCTCTTTCAGCTAGAAGGGGGCTTTCTAAAGTGCATCCTGAAGCCCGGAGAAGTTTGGCAGATGCTTGATATTTGGCTTCCAGCCAGACAATTACAATGCACACTAGCACATGAAAGGCTGGAGAAATCCCACAGACTGAGGGTCTGTTTTGCTTTGGGAAAAGTCGCATGAAAGATGACATGTCTGCTTCACCCCAGGATGACTTCAGGTGAGCTGGCTCAGGGCTTGTGCCTTTTAGCTCTGGTGAGCTCCATTTACTGCTAAGGAGGGACAGGCACCTGCTTCAAGGGTCTTATGTGGTTGAAGGGAGAGAAGCTGTATGAAAGCACTTTCATGAACAGGCTCCCTGCAGGGAAAGCTTCCTGAGAAGAATCTGAATCCATAGACTGGCTGGGTGGGCCGGCTGAGGTTCATCACTTCAGCCCCCCAGCCCCGTGTGCGTGTGTGCGTGTGTGCGTGTGTGCGTGTGTGTGTGTGTGTGTGTGTGTGTGTGTGTGGCAGGGGTACAGGGGACTGAGCTACAACCTCAGATCTTTTTATTTTGAGACGGTCTTGCTAAGTTGCCCAGGCTGGGTTTGAACTTGCGACCCTCCTGCCTCAGCCTCCCAGAGTGTGGAGATCATAGGCATGCACTCCATGCCTGGATTTTAGCCAGCCCTTTTTTCACTGATGGAGAAGCTAAAGGCCATGTGGGCGCCCGGGCCTGGGGCCTAGGGTGAGGGATGGCAGGAGGAGTGAAGGCAGATGGGGAGAGAGAGTGACCTGGGGTGGTGGGAGGAGAGGGTTACGCCACACATCTGATGACCCCAGCGCCTCGGAGAAGAAAAGGAGCAACAGGCCGGGACCTGACAGCAGGTAGATCCCATTCTGACTCTGGGACCTGCTCCCCACTCTGGCCTTCACACCTGCACAGGGCCGAGGGTCCCTCTCTGCCTGCTGGGGGTCCTCAGACCCCCTGACGTGGTCTCTGGGCCTACGGGGCACTAGGGCCAAGGGACTGGAGCAGTGGCCTGCGGGGCCTTGGCCAGCCGCCCGCCTTCCCCATTGAGTCAGGATGCGTCCAGGCTGGATACGTCTGGCCCCGGCCCCTAACCTGACCACCTCAGGTAGGCCTGTTCTTTGGCACAGCCACACAGCAAGTCAATGCCAGGAACATAACCATCTCAGAGCAGGGGAAACCGGCTGGGACAGACCAGGACAGAACTGCCAGCTGGCAGCAAGGCTGCAAGCTGGGGCTGGGGCTGGCTCCCCTTGGTCAGGTGGCCCTGGGAAAGGCCTCAGTTTCCCTGATTTGGGAGACAGACACGGGAGGGGCAGGGCTCCTCTTGTGTGATCCCAGGGCCCGAAGAGCCCCAGGGCTCTGGGTTGCCCATCTCAGCCCTGCCTTCCTGCCTTCCTCCGGTTCTTCGGAAAGTCTTAGAGGGAGCTGTGTCACATGGCCGGCTAAGCCCCGCCCCTAGGTGGCCAGGAAGGAGACCTCCGTGGGGGTGACAGAGGCCAGGGGGAAGGTGGAGGAGGTGTCAGCCCCAAGGACCCTGTACAGCAGCTCCTCCTTCTCCCGCTGCAGCTGCTGTCGGATGTGCGACTCCTTCTCCAGGGCCTCGCGGGCCAGAAACAGGTCTTCCGAGAGCTGCCTGTGTACAGACAGGATCCAGGGCTGCAGGGACTCACCCTGCCTCCAGGCCACCAGGTGCCTGGGGATCCCCAGCCTGCCCTTGTCTTTGTGCTGCACACGGGGGATTCAGGCTGCTGACTAGCTCAGGTCCTCCAGGCAGAGGACCTGGGGCTGCTCCAGATCCCTGTCCCAGCCCTGGTCATTTGCTGTAGCTGAATTTCAGTCTCCTCTCTTGTAACATGAAGGTGAGGAAATAGGACCCAGCCCTCAGGATCACTGTGGGGAGTCCACAGCGAGGTGCTGCCTGAGGTGCTCTCGCCCACTAAGCCCTCAGAAGCGGCTCCTCCCCGTGGGCCCGCCCAGCCCATTTCCGGTCCCCTCTTCCCCTCTTTCCCAGGAGCCCCTGAGCCAGCAGCTACAGGAGCAGACGGCAACCGCACTTCTGGGCAGAGCAGGTCCACTGGGTTTCCTGCCTCCCGGGGAAAGGGAGGCCGCATTTCCTGGCCAGGCTCTGGCCACCTTCCGCCCACTCCGGCTCTTGGAGACCCTCCCGACCCGAGACCTTGACCACAGGGGTGCAGGCGAGAGGGAGGAGGTGGGCGACAGCTACCTTGACACCACCGCCTGGTTCCGGGCTCGGACGTGCAGGTCCTCATTCTCCTGTTGCAGGGTTGTGATTTTTTCTTCCAACATCAGATTTTTTTCTTTCTGTAACAAACCAGAATGAGCTCAGAAAGCTGCCAGAGTCACACGGCACAACGCCTGCTGTCACTCTCCCCTGGTCCAGGGTGGCCCGGACGCGGATTCATTCCCGACTGATATCGTATTTCACGGGGCACTGAGATAAACCTGCAGTAAAGCTACAGGGTTACAGGGCTGCCACGTTTCAGTTTTGCTATGGGGAAATGTGAAAAAGAACACGGCTACTACCCTTGTGTATCACCACCCGCGGATAGGAGAAAAGGTGTTGCTTTTGGGCTCCAGAAGTCAAAAGGACGCAGTCCAAACAGATAAAATTAAGCTAGTCCATTACGCTTTTCCACAAGAATGGTTCAACAGAATTCACGGGGCAATGTGAGGCGGCGTGAGGCTGTGCACGGGGAGACAGGGCAGCTCCCGAGCAGCACGAGGACCCTCAGCCACCTTCCGTGCCTCCTTTCTCAGCCCCTGCCTGACCCGTGATACCTTCCAGGCCCTCCGATCAGCCAGGCTCCCGGGCCCAGCATGGCCCCTGTTACAGCTGGACGAGTAGCCCATAAAGGCACAGGACCCCACGCCTGGGGCCACCGGCTGGCGCAGACCGGCCATCAGCGACCTGGGCTGCACCAGGCTGGGCCTCCCCGCCACTCTTACAGAGGAAACGCCTGGAAAGCAGAAGACCAGACACTGCGGCCACGGACCACGGTTTCCATGAGGATCAGCCGCTTGTCCAGCTCGTGAATCCGCTCGTTCTTCATCTCGACGACAAAATGCAAGCTCTCCAGCTCCTGCTCCCAGAAGTGGCTGGGGCTCCCGTAGTCCTAGACAGGGACACAGGGGACCGCCTCAGACCGTCAGGTGGACAGGGCGTGGGCTGCGTCCCTTGTCCCCAATCTTTCCCCAGCTCGCTGACTTGGGGAAGACGCCTCCCCGTCTTGGCTCAAGGTCACTGTGGTTCACTGGATCTCCTTTGCCCCTTGAGGTGTGTCCTCGCACTTCCCGGGGGAGGCAGCTCCTTTCACACAGGCCGGGCGCTGTGCCACGCGGCAGGTCTGCTGTTCGCACCCAGATCTCGCTGAATCCAGGGACTGTGTCCTTTACCACCCCATCTGCCCGTCCCAGGCCTTCCTCCCTGCTCAGTGACACATGGGCCCTCCTGCTCCAGCCCCTCCTGAGGGTGAGAGCGTCAGGTCTGAGGCCTGGCCTTTCTCACGGCCCGACCCTGCCCTCCTTGAAGGTTCAAGGAGTCAGACCCCCAGGTGAGCTGCACCGACCTGGATGTGCTTCTTATAGTCTCTGGTCAGAATGGACTCCTCCACCCTCTTCATCCTGGCCTGGAAGGCCTCCAGCCGGGCACCCAGTTCTGCTATGGTGTCCTGGAGAAGGGAGCAGGGGGAGGTGGTCAGTCTGATGATAGAGGTGGGTTACACCCTGTTCTAGAGGAGGAAAGGTTTTGGGTTCTCTCTCTGTGGTCTATGAGTCCACGTTTGGTCGACTTCAGCCACGGCTTGAACCGTCGCAGCCCCACCACATGTTGTCCAGTTCTAAACGGCTTCCTAAGCCCTGGAGGACTTGAGCTTTTCTGGCCTCCTCTCTCACTGCTCCTGCATCCACATTCTCTCCCGCAGCTATCACATCTCTGCTCCAAGTACAACATACATCCTCGGCTCCACACTTTCTCCCTGCGAGAAGCTTTCCCCCTGTTAAACCTTGACCACGACCTCTGGATCAAGTTCAACCCTTTAACACGGATCCCAGCTCCCCGCTTCTGGCCTCACCCACCGCTCCAGTGTCTCCCCTCTCTCTCCCATGCAGTCCACACCTTGGCATCTGGCTTTCCTGCAGTTCCTTGGGTTTCTATATTTGTTCCCTCTTTCCTCCAGGTTTTAGAATAGATGGCTTTATTCTGCTCGGGGCACTCTACCTACCCTTCTTTACTGGAGAATTCTAACCCATCTTTCGGGTTTGCTCTCATTCCCTCTAGGAAACATTCCTTGGGCAGCCCAAGTTCCCGGCTCCGGTGTGCCAGTCTAGTCGTGTGGCAGTGTGCAGTCTCTGATATCCTCCCAACACTCCTTGCAAAAATTGGCCAACCAAGTGCAAATCAAGTCCTCTCGAGCTAATAATGGTCTGGTACACGCAGGGGCTTTGGGACACGTGCAAGGCAGGTACCCCAGCCCCTCTTACCTAGCACTCACCAGTTTTGGCTCCTTTGGGGACCCGTGCTGCTTCTCGGCCAGGCCCCCCTACCCACACAGAGACTGGCACTGCTCAGATGTCTTACCTGAAGGGCAGCTTTGGCCTCCTGGAAGGAGTGGGTAAGGGCTGCTTTCTCCTGTTCACAGGACGCCCGGAGGGCTGTGGGGGAAAGGAGATCTCCATAAGGCAGGTGGTTCCCCCTAAAGTCTCCTGAGAACCCCTCTGGGAGCAGAAGGGGAGGGATGATCACCCGGGGCCTCCAGGGGCCAGGAGCTGGGAGGGGCCTCACTCAGCCTTCTGCTCCTTGGCTGGCTGGGGAGCTGTGTCGGGGATACACCTGGTACTTAGCAAAAGCTCGAGGAATGGCGATAAATTACATCCCTGGAAAAGGCTACACCGGTGAACCCTACCAGGCTGTGGATGCCACTCGCACCTCACAGAGGCCCAAATGCGAAGACCCGGGGGTCTTCTCCAGCTGTCTTCCTCACACTGCACACCATGAAAGCACAGGGCCATCATCAGCTGGGCCAGCAAATCGCAGACGTCAAGCCATTCAGGTCCCACCAGAGTGCAACACTGTGGGAGGGACATCAGCTCTCTGGCCAGGAACCTCCCTGGACTGAAAAGTCCCACCGCCTCGACTGAAGTGGGCTCAGTGCGCTTGTCCTGACTGTCTCAAGGGGTGACCCGAGGATCGCACAAGAGGAGGACACGCAAGGCTTCCAGATGGAGCAGTGCTGGGACTGCTTGTCCTTCCCCAGCCAGTGGCTGTTTATCATCCCACTGTCCCCACAAAGTGCCTTTTGGAAAATTCCAGTCTCGTCTCAACTGAAAGAAGACAGCAAAGAAAGGGCCAGTGGGTGGCCAGGAAGCGAAGCAGAGCAGAGAGGACAAGAGAGTTTAACACAGCTAAAGAAGCCAGTCCCGGCAGTGTAGGTTTGTAAACCCAGCACTCTGAGAGGCTGAGGCAGGAGGATCACAAGTTCTGGCCCAGCCCGGGCAACTTAGTGACTTAGCCAGACCCTGTCTGAAAATAAAAATAAAAAAGGGGTTGGGAATTCTTAGTAACACACACACACACACACACACAGCCGAAGGGCCACGGGCCAGGTGGGTAGTAAGAACACAGAAAAGAACGTACAGTGATATAAATGTGATAGAGATATTGAAAACTATAGCCTTAGCTTAAAAAAGTAATGGACTGAGTTTGTTACTGTGGCTCCAGGGAAGACGGAGGAAGCAACTCATCCAGGTTCCTGAGTACAGCAGCTGCACAATCCAGAGAGAGTGAAAGGAAGTCACTGGAACGTTTGTCCGGAAAGTAAATGGTTGCAGCAGACTGGGCAAGAAGACAAAGTCTTAGCAAATAAACAGGAGCTACTGAGAAGAACCAAAAGGAAAGTGGAGAAGTAAAAGTTAACACATGAAATAAAAAACTCACTAAGTAGAATCAACAACTGGATGGGGGTGATATAAAAAGACACTGAGCTTAAAGGTAGATAAATGGAAATGATGCATTCTGAACGACATAGATGGAAAAAATGGGGGAAACGAACAGTGAACAGACCTTAGGGACCTGCAAGCCAGTCCTAAAATGTTTAACATCAAAGAAGGGGAGAAAGCGCATTTCAGGAAGATGATGATTTACCAGGGATCGAACTCAGGACTTTGTGCATGGGAGGCAGGTGGCAGCCTCACCGCGCTAAATCCCGGCCCTCAGAAGGATTACCGAATGAAGCCAATTTGGCAAAATGTGAAGTTAGAGATGAAAGAAGTTCATTAGACTCCAAGTAAACCTAGTGAAATCCACATTCAGACATGTCATTTCTGTCTGAAAACTTATGACAAAGAAAAAACCCTGGACTGGAACTGGGAACTAATGGTATGTTATTTATGGGGAACATCAGACACATTGGAAACTAGAAGTAAAAATAGAAATTTTAAATTGCTAAAAAACAGAAACAAAAACTATAAACCCAGAAGCCTATCTGAAAACATCCTCCAGGAAAGAAGGTGGAATAAAGACATTCTCCTAGTAGCCCTGCCGGGGATTTAGCTCAGTTGTTCCGCCGCCTCCTAGCAGCCCTAATCTAAAAGAATGGCTAAAGAAAAATTTTCAGATAATACCAGAGGGAAACTGGGAACTTCAGGAATGTAAGAAGGGTAACACAACTGGCAAAAATACCCGGGTGAAGGCCACAGATTCTCACTCTTCTTTAACCCTTTAAAAACATGACTAATGATTAAAAGCAAAAATGATGACGTTGACCGATGGAGTATTTGAATATATATAGGTGTAATACACAAGAGGAATAAAGTAGTCCCATCCTACCCTGATTTCATTTCCCTTGGTTTCCATTACTTATAGTCAACCACAGTTCAAAAATAGTACAAAACACAGTGTACATAGGATTTGGTGTATCTGTTTGGCATCTGTTGGGATCTTAAAATGTGTCTTCTATGGATAAGCGGGTGCTACTGTGAAACAAAAAGGGAGAGGGCAGAGAAACCTATACGATGGTAAAATATCAATCCTAAGTTGACTATTAAGTAAATATACTGCAATTCTTAGAATAATCACTTTAAAATACTATACAAAGTGACAGAGTAAGAAGGATGACATAAATTGATATGGGATATTGTACTAAATGATGTGACATACTTTAAAGGACAGGGGAAATAGTGGATAAAAAATGGGGAAAACAAACAGAAAACAAATATTAAAATGGAAGACCTAGAGCCAAGCATTAAATGTTCTAAACACACCAAAGAGAAGATAGATTAGGTCAGAATGGGTAATACATTGTCTAGTATGTTGTCTCAGGAAGCATTTCATTACTGTGACAAAAATATTTGAGATAATCAACGTAAAAGGAGGAAAACGTTACTGTGGCTTGTGGTTTCAGAAGTTTCAGTCCATGGTCACTTTGTCCTGTTGCTTTGTGCTTAACTCAGGATAGTATATCGTGTAGGAAGAGGCCTGTTGATCTCAGGGTGTTGAGATGCAAAGAGAAAGACGTGGGGCCACACTCCCAGTGACCTCACTGCCCCCAGGCGGCTACACCTCCTAATGGCCCCATTACCTTCAAATAATTCCATGGGCTGGGACCAACACCTCAGTGCATGGTCTTTGGAGGACATTCATTATGTACACTCACCTCATGTAAATGTGATAGGTGGGTTAACAGTGAAAGAGTAGGAAGATACCCCTTATTAGTAAAGCTATAGTTACTTTATTAAAACAAAGAAATAAAAGAAGAAACAGACACATATACAAATTAGAAGTACAGTCTTCAACACTGTACAGTATTCAGTAGAAAACACAGAATATCAGCAAGGATATGAAACTGAACACCACCATCACCCAAACCTGATATAGGTGATTGACCTGTAAAGCATTCAGCCTAACAAGAACATAAATACACATTCTTTTCAAGTGCTCACAACACAGTCACAAAACACTATATCCTGGATCATAAAACAAACTTTAGCAATTTATAAAGGAGCGAAATAAAACTAGTTCTCTGGCTGTACTGGAATAAAAATGGAAATCAGTAACAGAAAGAGGGGAGAAATCTCCAAACTTGGAAACACAATTCTAAATAGTGGGTCAAAGAGCAAGCTAGAAATATGTGGTGAACTGGACAAAAATACAAAATATCAATCGTGGGGTGTAGATAAAGCAGTATCAGTGAGGGAAATGTATAGTATTAAATGCTTATACTAGTAAAGTCTCAAATCAATAATGGAAGACTTTATCTTAAGAAACAATAAAAGGAAGAGCTAACTAAACATAAGCAAACAAATAGAAGAAATAAAATAGGTATCAATGAGATTGAAAATGGGCAGATAGAAAAAAAACTAATGGAACTAAAAGTTTGCTTCTTTGAAAGGATCAGTAAAAACAAAAGCCTCATGCTTTGTCACCTGGGTTTGAGCAGGGTTCACAGAGATGTCGCCACAGGTACAATAAAAGAAAAATAAATAAATTTGACTTTATGAAAATTAAATGTTTTGTCTTCTGAAAGATATTATTTCACCAGGTGTGGGGACCCATGCCTGTAATACCCAGAATCTGGGAAGCTGAGGCAGGGAGATTAAAATATTGAGCCCAGCCTGGGAAACTTGGTGACCCAGAAAGACGCTGCTTCAAAATAAAAAGTAAAACATTCTGAGGATGAAGCTCAGTATGAAAGCCGGGGTTCCTTGCTCGGCACAGCAAAAGTAATAAAGGAAAGAAAGCAGACATTATTATGAGAAGGTCAAAGCCACTATACTAGGAGAAAGTATTTGTGAATACAGAGGATTTGTATTCAAAATATGTAGAGATCTCTCAAAGCTCAGCAGTAAGAAGAACAAATGAACTAACTAAAATGGGCAAAGACGTGGACAGACATGTGACCAAGGAGGATATAAGAACAGCAAATATGGGGCGAAAAGATGTCCAACATCAGCGTCATTATTAAAACGCAAACTAAGCCCCGGGGGAGGCACCGCGCCCGCAGCAGAACAGCCCAAACTACGCGACAGCTGCGGGGACAGCTGCAAGGGGTCGCTCTGGACAGCAGAGGGGCCCATCCTCACTGCGCTCCAGGGGCGTTTGCGACCCGGCCAGAGGCCTGAGGTCCACACCGAAACCCGCTCAGGAGCGACAGAACAGCTCTGTCCACAGTCACGGCCCTGGGAGCCACCCAGACGCCGGCAGCAAGCAGGAGCCCACGGGACGGCGCTCAGGGAACGGCTCAGGGGCTGCACACCGAGGGTCGAGGGTCGTGTTGGGTCACTCAGCCACACGACAGCTCGTAATCACAGAGGACAGGCCAGGGGCACGGAAGTGCGGCGAGGAGAACACAGAGGGGCAGAGGCCCCGGCGGGGCGGAAGGCACTTTGCATCCCGAGGGTGGAGACACAGATCCAACGTGTTAGGATCGCTTTTTCCCCAGAACTGGGGGTCAAACCCTGGACTGCCTTCTGTGCGTGCGGGCACTGCTCTACCACTGAGCTATCGCCCAAGCCTTTTCGATTTTTCTCTTTTGAAATTTTGAGACAAGGTCTCACTAAGATGTCCTGCCAGGCCTTGAACCTGTGGCCCTCGGGGCTCACCTTCCCAAATTGCTGAGATCACAGCTGTGCGCCACGGTGCCTGGCTGCCTGTTAGAATTTATGCAACTGTACACGCAGGCGCGTGCACTCGCGTATACATATACAATTTAAAATGAAAAAAAAAAAACAAAAACAGAAGGTAAAAGACAAGAAAGGACCACGGTGTGTGGAAAGCCACCACTCGGCCTTCCCAGTTACCTCCACAAATAAATGAAATCTCACGTATTCCCCCTAAGCTATGTACTTCTGCATTCACTTAATATATACTTAGGAACACGTGAGCAGTGCCAATTTGGAAATAACGATACAGGAATTCCAGTAATAGCAGGACAGGCACTCTCCTTTGGGTTTTATAGTAGGAAAATTTTAATCAACATTTTTATAGTGATAAAAATAATCTCAAAGTGTAGAGGGGAATAAGGCTGCTCTCGTACAGGCCCTTGTGAAGTAGGGAAGGTAAACGGACTAAGACCTAAGGAGGCTGAGTGATAGGCTGAGCTGTAGCAGGCCGTGTTGGTATTAAAGCACCTCTGGAGGGCTGGGGACTCAGCGCAGTGGCTCTGCCGCCTGCCTCGCAAGCACAAGGTCCGGAGTTCAATCCCCGGTACCAAAAAACAAAACAAACAACAACAAATAAAGCACACCTCTGGAATTCTCTCCGAGAGCTTTCACCCCATTCCAAATGTTCCCTGCTCATGATGCAATGTGTTTCAAGATTCTTACAACTGCTCAGACCTCAGTTCCAGCTACTCTGTTTCAGGGACTCGGAGGATCTGAGGGGAACGTGGGCATATCTTTACACACACACAACGTTACATCAGTGTTACGACAGCTAATCCTAGATTTCTGGATTCACAGGAAGTAAGCAAACCATGTAAGGCATAGTCTAGCCTTTTAAGCTCTTTAGTAGGAGCGTATTTGGAAATGTGCTTGATAGGATATTAAATGAGAAGAACAGGACATAAAATATTGCGGGTAAAATAATTACAACTGTTTTTAAAAAGATAAATGCTGTTTTTCCCTGAAAATAAGACCCAGCTGGAAAATAATCGACCTTGAAGCTCGAGATCGAAATGCCAGCCACATCAGCCTGTCTCTGCCTTGCCCGCCTTACTGAGCAGCCACGGGCAAGGGAACAGTGGTGGCAGGGAAGGGAAGGTCAGGACAGGCTGATGCCGCTGGCATTCTGAGCTCTAGTTTCAAGGCTGACTACTGTCAGGCTGGGTCTTATTTTGGGAGAAAGAGGGTTAATCCTGGGGAAAGATCATACAAATGCTGACAATGCGAGGGAAAATCATTCTCAAGGTCAATCTCAGTATCGCCAAAATATATCCAGCAGCGTCCGAGGAAGACCTGCAGAAGGCCAGTAAGCTCCTCAGGATGGAGCGCAAATCAGAGCCGTAAGGGCACACCGCCGCGCACACACTGACACACAATCATCCTGGAAAGTAATCAGCGCTGGCAAGGACAGGAGCCATGGGCCGCTCACGCCCGATGGAAACACCGCGTTCTCCAGGCGCTGTGGAAACGGCTTGGTGGGTAAATCCAGGGGTTCTCCCCTGGTGTTATGAAACTGAGGTCAGGGAGGGGAGCAGTGTTGGGGGCTGTTCATGGAGGGAGAGGGTGGAGGTGGCCACAATCCCCACACTGGACTCCCCGAGTCCCTGTGCCACCTGCCTGGGCACAGGTGATGGCTGCACCAGAGCCAAAGCCCAGTGGAAAAGGGCTCAAGCCCAGGTTTCCTCAGTGACAGGACCCAATGCCAATTCTGGGGAACTAAAGTCTCACAGCTAAGCACCCCCAGGCTGCGGTCAGGGCCAAACCACCTTAGGACGGTTCAACTCATACATGCACCAACAAAGCACATTCCACGCAGTGGAGAATTACTCAGCCCTAAAAATTAGAAACAGGACCAAGGTTTTACAAAATAGGGTCCACCACCTATCGTTGCTATTGTAAACAATGGCAAAATCGTTCAAACTCCCTAAATGTTACCCAAGGGGACTCGGTTAAGGAATGAGGGTATAAGTTGGAGTGCTAGAGTTACTAGACATTCCAGAAGGGTTTAATGACAGAGTCCTATTGTGACTCAAAAGGAAAAAACAAACCACCCATTTGTGTGTATTCTACGCAGTTACAGAGAAAAAGAAACCAAAGGGGTAACGGTGGCTCGCTCTGGGTGACATTATGCGTGACCAGTTTGTTCAATAAAATAGAAGTGCTAATAATTCTCCAGCAAGCATTTTACACTGTTCTCATTCTGAATGTCATGAAACCATGGGGTTTTCATAGGTACCTGAGGAAGGCTAAGTAACTCTTTCAGTTACACAGCTGAGAAGAGGGAGCTGGCTGGACGCAGACCCAGGGACCGTGGCTCCATGGAACAGATCTCAGCCTCTACACTAAAGGGTCTTTTTGTGTAATTCCCAATTATCTATGATCACATTTGGTGATGTAAGAGGAGTTGTTTAACAAAATCCTCAATGTAACTGTACATTTTAACACTCATCATTGCGGGATGGAATATGGGTACTTAGAAATTCTCCTGATTGCCTTGGCTTTTGCAATTTCCTTTAACAAATATGCACTGATTTGAAAAGAAAACTGTCAAGGCTGGGTATGGCGGCGCACGCCTATAATCCCAGTACTCGGGAGGCTGAGGCAGGAGGATCACTGTGAGTTCGAGACCAGTCTGAGTTACATAGTGAGTTCCAGGTCAGTCTCAACTAGTGAGACCCTGTCTCAAAAAACCAAAAAAAAGAAAAAAAGTCAAGGGTACATCAGAGCGGCATCTACCCATGGGACTCAGGCTCCTACATGCGTGGTCTGGAACAAGAGAGGAGAGAGGAGGG